>NC_061109.1:53356363-53487450 GCF_015104395.2 Macrobrachium nipponense
GGCTGAGGGGATATCACATAAATTGGCTGTGATTTGACCCTTAGAAGTGGAAGGTTGGGCTGTCTGCACTAACGGCACTGCTGGAACTTGTTGAGGAAAGCGTGGTTGCTTCTTCTGGTAAGGTTGGAAACGCCTGGGTTTCCTCTGTCCCTTACCTTTTAGGTGTCAGGTCTTGCCTCCTCCTAGCCGTAAGGCCCCAACGGTCCTTAAGGCTCTGGTTCAACCATCGTAGCTCTGCCTGGACTTCCTTAACCATAGCCTCTGGGAGAGATCTGCCCCAGCCCCATGTTAGAGGAGAGTAACCTATTCGGCTCATGTCGAATGGTTGCCTCTAGCAGGACATGCTTCCTACAATTCGTTCTAGCAGTGGCAAACTCGAACATATATGACTGCACCGTTTGAGTCAGGGCTTTGGTCATAAGCTTAAAAATTGGTTCTGATCCATAGGCCATGGTTGCTACCTCAGACATAGCCATAGAGTTGATGATATGGCTAGTCGTGATTTTGCGTCAAATTCAGCCTGAATAAGACTATCTGGGAGCCTGGGTAGCTTTTCACCAAAGCTGCCCATAGCACAGGAGTGATGATAGGGAGTAATGAAAGCAAACTTGGAGATATCTTGCCAAGGAGATTTAGTATCGCTCTGAAGGGATTAAAAAGCTACAAAGATATTAGAATTATGAAAGCTGACAAAGGGGGTAGTATTGTCATCATGAATAGCTCAGAATATAGGGTTAAAATGTACAGGCTACTAGATGATGAAACTACTTATGCTAAAATAGAGAATCCTCCAACAATCCAAAAGCTTCAGAATACCTTTAATCAGAATGTGAAGAAAATAATCAGTAGACTAGGTAATGGGAAGGACATGCTATGCACTAAATTATTCTCAAGTAAATTACCTGAGCTTGCTATATATATGGCAGCCCCAAAATACACAAGGAGGGGCTGCCCTCTACGCCCTATTGTTTCTAGTAGGAAATCTCCTAACAAAAAACTTAGCAGTGTGGTTAGCTGGAGAACTAGGAATATACTTAGGTATATTTTCAGAATCCCATATTAAACATTCAGTAGATTTCATAGACAAAGTTAAGAAAAAGAATATAAAGGGACACATGGTAGTTTTGATGTAGTATGCATTTATTCACCAATGTCCCCTTATATAAGTATTAGAATTCCTACAGACTAAACATAATGAGGGTATTTTCAATCCAAACATCGAAATAGGCGTCTTCCTTGAGTTGATCAAATTGTGTGTCAGTGATACTTATTTCACGTTGAGGGACATGTTTACAAACAGAAATATGGAGTAGCTATGGGGTCCTCATTATCACCTATACTCACTAACATCTATATGGATATTTCGAAACTAATCTAGTTCCTAATGTGAATGTCCCTAACTTAAAACTGCAAGGATGGTGGAGATACGTGGATGATATTTTTGCTATTCTGCAAGGGGATGGAAATAAAATAGAAACTTTTCTAGATGAGCTCAATAAGTTTTGATAACAATATCCAGTTCACTTTAGAGAAAAGTAACAATAATAAACTGCCCTTTTTAGACATACTCATAGAAAGAAAAGAAACGGATATGAATTCAGCACATATAGAAAGCCCACACTACAAACTCATATATTCATTTCTTCTCTTTTCATAGTCATGATATAAAAATGGGGTTTGGGGGTTCTAACAGGTTTATTTCTTAGGGCAATGAGAACGTGTGACCCTTGCAAGATAGAGCAAGAAATAATTACATCGATAAAAGCTTCGATGCATTAGCATACCCGGAATGGTCAGAAAAAAGGGCACTCACCAAAGCTAGAAAAATATTTTACAGAGCGAATGTAGAGAGTACATGGAATAAAGAAAACAAGAAAATAGTTGCCCTCCCTTTTATGCCTAAAATGAAACAAAATCACGTCAAAAATGAAAGAAAGTCAATATAAATTTGTATATACTTTGATAATACCTTAAAAAACAAGTATGTAAAAATAAATTGGAAGGAGAAGACAGTAATACAGATGATGTAGCGGGGGTATACATAATCAATGTGCAATAATTGTGGAGACAGATATGTGGGGGAATCAGGTAGGGGAATAAGGACTAGAGTCCAAGAACATAGAAGGGCAGTACAGCTTAACTCTCAGGGGAGTGCTATAGCTAGACATTGTTGGGAAAATGACCATAGGATGGATTTCAAAAACAGTAGGCTTATATACAAAAGCAACAAAATTAGTCACAGGAGGGTAGTAGAAGGTGCGCTTATCAGAGAGATCAAAGTAATTGAAGGAAACAAAGGTTTTACCTCAGAAGATCCCATAAGCCGAGCTTTGATATTAAAAAGAAGCTAAGATTGACCCTGCTGACCTGGAGATTAGGTTTCCTGCCCAACAGACTTACGGTGACCACACCCTTACCACAAGTGTGAATCCCATTGACCATCAGCTCAGGATATCAGAGCGACAAGAGGGGATTGGCAACTCTCAAGAAAACCAGAACAGCCATCGCATAAATGACAGCACAACAGAAGAAGTTCCAGAAGACTGCTGGGCCTTGACCCAGGCTAACATCCCAACATCTCTTGAGAATGGGCCACAGAAGGGCCTGAAAGTACTCGAGTGTGGAGTAAAACTAAATGTAAATACTTAGAAGTAAACAAGTTACAAATTGAATTTGTGGGTTTCTTTTTCAATCTTCAGAAGAAAACTGAAAGAAGTTTTTGTAGGGTAAGCATCTTGAACTTGTCGCAACGAATGAAAGAGTTTAGCTTTGACAAGTCTAAGATTACCCTTCTTTTTGTTGAGCCTTTCTTTGGCACGCTGAATAAGCGACCTTGAAATTTTAGATGCTTGACTCTCGCAATAGCTCCTTTCTGAAGGAGTTTCTTCCGCGTAATCTGTCAATTCCTTTGACGGTATCTGGTGGAATGATTTGATTGGAGGAGGATCTTTGATCCAACTCCAGCCCAACCTCCTTTGGACACTATGCTCTGTGCCCAATTGCTGAACCCCCACCTGTGGCGGAAGAGGAACAGCCTCCCTCCTACCTGGGGAGCCTCATTGTTGATGGGCGGGTTGGCCACCACGCCCTCCTCTGAACTGCCTGCTCCTTGTCGCCCTTCCTGCGCCACGCTGACGAAAGTAACTCTCCCCTAACCTCTCGCCCTACTCTCGGCTGATTGTAGCCTTGAGCCTCATATGTAGGGTTGAAGGCCGGCGAGATAGCGTAGGAGGTGGATGGCTGAGATTGAGGGGACAACAGGAGGATGGCTGATTCTGCTTTGAACTAGCAGGTTGTCCTTGTTGGGTAACCTGGACCGCCTGCACAAATTGCTGCTGTTGCTGGAGTTTTTTTTATACGGCTGGAACCTCTTACCAGCCTTCTTCGGTTTCTTACCAGCAGTGGGAACGGAATCTTGTTTCCTCTTCGAGGAAAATACCCCACCAGCTCTAAGGCTCTGGTTGAGCCTAGCAGCTTCGTGGTGTACTTCGTTGACAGCGGACTCTGGGAAGAGATCCGCTCCCCCACAGCTAGAGGCCAAGAGTCTATTCGGCTCATGCCTAATAGTACACTCTTGTAAAACATGCTTTCGGCAGTTCCTCCTAGCCTGGAAGAAGTCAAAAGCGTCCGTTAGTACCGTCTGGAACTGAGATTTCGCCAAAATCTTGAACAGCGGTTCCGTAGCATAAGATGAGGGCAGCCATTTTCCGTAATTATGGGAAGGGAATTGAGGGACCATGCCAAACCTGGTTCGCGCATCAAACTCTGCCATGGATTAGAATCCGGCAGCCTTGGTAGTTTCTCGCGCCAACTGGTCCATGGCGCAGTCCGGTTTGAGCTTACCAAGCGTGAATGTAGCTGGCAAGTTCTCCCACAATTCTCCGAAAGCCGGGAAGAGCGGAGAAGTAGACTCCGCCTCCCTCAACTGTGGGATGGGCTCATCCTTGAGGACTGCCTGAAGGGACTTCTCCACTAATTTCGTGGCGAACGGAAGAGAAACCTCCTCTTCCGTCGCGAAAATAGTGAAGGGACTCTTGTAGGCCTGGAGTTTGGTGTTCGTACACTCCCAGTCCTCAAGGCAGTGAACCCATTCCCGCTGAGCATGATCTCTACTATATAGGACCGACTCTTTAGAGATCTTGTCTTCCCTCGTCAGAGCCGTTGCCGTCAGCCTAGCATAACCGATGAAAGGCTGTGTCAGACCTGGAGGGTAAAAACTCGAAGTCCTCAATCCTTCGAGTTCCACACTCCGGGATAGAGATCATCCCATCCTTGAAAGGAGCGTAGGCAGCTACTCTCCATGGGTTCTCCATAGAGAAAGCTGGCAGAGAGTCGTATGGCGGGAGTTGGAGAATCCCAGTGCTTGGCGCTGGGGAGACTGGAAGAGGAACCTGAGATAGCCCGGCTACTCGGTCCTCATTTTCTCTCATCCTGTTAGAGAGGTCTTGAATTGACTGGCCTGATTGAGACAGAGTGCTTGACAACTGTGCAAACATCTGCTCGAATCGTGTCCCCAGGGCGGAGACTTGCGAGCCAACCAGCTCGCCCACCTGTTGCATCACCACTGCTGAAAGCAGAGGGATCAAAGGTGCTAGACCTGCTACCCTACCGGCGTAGCCGAGTGGAAGCGGTGGAGGCGGAGAAGGCACTGGCTCGGCGGGAGCGCGAGCCTTCTCCTTAGAAGCCTTGCTTCTGGAGCTCTTTGAGTGGGAAGAGCTCGGCTTCGCTTTCACCGCATCGGCGTAGGGAGTCGACGACTTCCTAGCCGAAGAAGACGAAGACGACTTCCTCGAAGTTGTCTTGGCCAGAGTCTTCGGTTCTCTCTGTCCCTTCACCTTTGGGGGTACAGAGAGAGCGGGAGAGGCGGGTAGGGATCTCAGATCCCACACAGCCTTGGAATGAAGCACTGAAGAGGGGACAGGAGAAGATCCAGGAGCACCCAAGGAAAGACCTTGGGCGCCCGACACACCTACCTCAACCAACAAATCCTCCACCCCTACCGCCATGGGTTCGATATTAAGGTCCAGGGCAGCGACGTCCGGGACCGACTCCTGGGAGGCTACGACCCCAAAGGATTGCTGGAGGTCTTGCTGGATGGAGGCTATCAGAGGGGCAGCGGACAAGGGGTCAACGTAACCGGTCGACTTGCCCGCGGGGAAGATCTGGACGGCCAGCTTCTTATCCAGAATGTAGGGCTGGCCTTTGGCGGCGTTCTTCCCGAAGCCGCCCACCCACGCTTTCAGGGTGGCGAGGGCGACTTCCCTCACACCAGTAGCCTGAAAGAAAGGCGAGATTAGCTTCTAGTGGTGGAGCGGGGTTAACAAACTTATGACTAAAAGTTGTTAGTAAAATGATAAGGAAGCCTATAACGGACTTACCCCATCTCCCAGCTGACCGACCAGGTCGTAGCAGATGGCGCAGGCTTCTGGGTGCCAGACGATCATCTCGTTGTATGATGTGGCACATGGGGCGTGAGACCTGCACTCATCGTGGCCGCAGGGGTCGTACAACGTCGCGTTGCACGCTGGGACCTGACAGTTGGTAGCCTGTAAGTGGAAAGATACATGAGTACCAGGTAAACACTTACAGTCTAACAGATGCTCCGCTGGTGCCGGAGCGATAAAGTTAGATTAAACCAGAGCCCCGCCAAAATACGTGTGGTAACCAGGTTGGTTATGTGCTCAAGGCTATAGCTCCGCTGATGGCGGAGACACAAAAGGGAACCAACCAGGAGTGGTGGTAAATGGAAACCACGACGGAAAAAGGCGGGGATGGTAGATAAAATTAATCATATTACACAATTCATTGTAAAATTAGGGTATATCCTTAAAAATAATAATAATAATAATAGAAACCTCCCTCCGCCCGTCTACTAGAAGAGTGCGCGGGTAAGAAGCAAGCTCTCTTCCGGTAGCGGGGGAGAGATGTAAGGATATAGTAGGCAAGCAACCGACCACTAGTGGTGCCACCCCTCCCGCTAGCGGAGCCAGTAACCTATAACCAAAGGTGCCCCGGCTGCGACGGAAGGCTCCTTTCGTATAGCGAGGTAGGTGGCTGAGCAACTGGGGAGGGGGGGAGGAAGGTCTCGGTGTAACACGGCGGGAGCGAAAGAGGGGGGGAGGGATGGCCTACTCCTCCCCGCCTCACCAACTACCGCATGGAGACCCGGTACCTCATGAGTGGTCGCCCTATACCCCCCGCTGGAAGGAACCCCTGGCCGCCTCAGAGTAGTAGTGAGAGAAGGCAACTGAGGTTGTCATGACAACCAAGGGGTCCCCCAGCTTCCATCCCTATACCAGAAGGGGAGGGCAGGGGCCAGGGTAAGGTGCGATGGGACACGTGACCGCAAGTGGCCTAGGCCGCGAGCAACACAACCGTGAGAGGGCCACGTGAACCAGGCTGTACCAATACAAGGAACAAGCACCTAGGCTAGCCTAACACCCTAAATATAATAAAAATATACATCGAAAAGATGGAAAAGACACTTTTAGTAAAAGAGAAAGAAGCCCAGGAGGAGGCAGACTGTTCCAAGAAACAGAGGCCTACTCGGAGCCAGCGATAGCCGATGAAGAGCAAGAGCCGGGATGCTGGCCGGTAATAATAATTAGCCCTAAATACCAAACTAAGAGAAATGGTAAGAGGGCTGAACTAGCTAAAACTCGATGTAAAAACAATGAACGTAATATAGTAAGCCCATAAGTATAAGAAGTCCCAGTATGGAGGACCGGGAATTCTTACGAGGCAGCATGGCGCCGCCACGAGACAACCGGGGAACCGTATATGACCTATTTAAGAGGAAAATACTGGTACCCGGAAGATAAAAATGTGGTAAAATATACTTATGAGTTACTTAACTTAGCCGTGGCAATAGCAGAACGTTCCATGGTAGAATACAGGGATAAATCCAGAAATAGCACAGCACAAGGAAAAATTGCGTCTTGACGCTAGCGCTAAAAATTAAGGATGACCGCTAGGGGCGCTGCTGTCCGTGGCGTTCCTCTTAGTAGTAGTAGTAGAGGCTGCATCGCCCGTTGGTACGGTCGGCTCTCTCTTGGGGGATTCTGATTGGAAGTTCTAATTGGTGATTGTCTCGTGGTAGTGTTCCTCACTCGCCCCTATTATCATACCGACACTTCTTTTTAAGAGTGAGCGAGTCAGTTTTACTGACATTTTCTTAATTTTGTTTTTCTCTGGTAATTTTAGATTAATTTTACCTAGAAAGAATGATATTAAGGATCCTTTCATAGGCCGACACGAGCTGAGCCCAGAAATAGATTTTTCCTTCGTCAAAATCCCTTTTATAGAAAGGGGAATAAAATTTAGTCTTTTTTCCCCTAAAATATAAACTCTTTACAGAATGTAAGACAAAGGGCGTCAAAGAAAGAGAGGATAATACGTTATGCCTCATTTTAGACTTAGAGAGGTTGGATTCACAGAGGTCACGTTTCTTCTCACAGCAAGTTTTTGAAGTCTTTTCCAAGACAGTCTGAATATTCTTTCAGCATCTATTTTTAAATGGACCTTAACAACCTCTCCACTCTGAGTCTGTCTGCGTGCAGACTGACCAGAAGTGGACATGAATGAGAGGATGTTTCAAGGTAAATGACAGTAGTCATGAATAAGATATAGGATTACTGCAGATCGTGCTAGAAGGGAATGAGGAAACTGTCCTCTTCCGATACCTCTGTGAACCACATAGCGGTTTTTTCTTCCCTTTCAGAGGGAAGAATCACCTTTGTATTTTTCTGCTATCAAAGAACGCAGTAAGGGCAATATACATACTCTGTCTCTATAAAGGGAATTGGAGATAAGCAGAGCATTAAGATCTCGGGATCTTTATACAATCCTCTATACGACAAGACTAGGAGATCTTTATAATTACAATGGGATCCTATTTGGGCCTCAGATTCCGTGTTCTGACAAGATGGAACTGCTCCTCATCAATGTTTCTCTTGGTACTAAAGGACCAAAATGACGAGTGAAATTTGGGCTTGGAATCCTGGAATCAAATTCTAGAAAGACTAGGCAATGGGTTCCTGCCAGCATGGTATGTTTGGCAAAAGAACTAAAACCTTTTATTCCTGGATCAACGCTTTCAGATAAAGGATTCGTTGTCCAGTGCAAGGATTCGTTGTCCAGGCAATGTATTTACATTCTCATCTACAAAAGGAGATAAGGTTTAAACGTTTGCTGACAGAGTCTTTGGAATACGATGAAGGTTTTAAAAAACCACTTCCCAGAAGGTTCGAAGAGATATTTAAAGAGCTAGAAATCAGGAATCCTCCCAATTTCAGCTCAGAATCTCCTTAGACTTCCAGGCTCTTTCCCTGCCTTCGTGCAAGGATAGGGAAGATTTTGCAACAAGAGAACTCTTCAACATGTAGGAAAGTGCTCGTTAGCAACGGAAGTATCAAGTATGATCCTCCTCGGAGGAAGACTGGTCTCTCGGACTATTAGATTTCCTATCGTCTACTGGATGTAGCTGACTAAAATTACCTCCCCTTGTTACGGAGGCCATAAGCTCAAAGTGAAAGAATTTCCACCCTTTTCCATTCTCCTGATAAACGATTGGTGGATGTTCAGACTTTCGGACAATGTAGCGCCAATCAGGCGCCAAATGCCAAACAGGCGTAAAGACGCCAGAGCAAGACAGTCCAAATAAACACTGTCATAGTCTGATGAGAGAAGGAGTAGGCCTCCAATCTGGCGCAGATGCGCTAGAGGCGAATAAATCAGGCAAATAAAGTGTCCGAGGTGGACATTGCCAGTTTTCATCGAGACTCTTAACAAGCTCGAATCTCCAGCAAGTGGGGAGAAGTCAGCCAGGCGCGAGGAGCCAGCCAGACGCGAGGCGCCAGGCAAGCGAAGCGCCAGCCAGGCGTGAGGCGACAGCCAGACGCCAGGCAGGCGCGAGACGCCAGGCAGGCGCGAGGCGCCAGGCAGGCGCAAGGCGCCAGCCAGGCGCGAGGCGCCAGACTGGCGCGAGGCGCCAGGCAGGCGCGAAGCGCCAGCCAGGCGCAAGCCAGGCTCTGGGCTTCATCCAGAAGAGTTCTATTTCAAAGAAAGCCCTGGTCTTCTTTGGAACAGTGGAATCTCTAAAGCACTTCTTGAGTAACTCGATGATTCCTTCAAACAGCTAAGAATTAAAAGCGCTTGAAGTGCGGGGGCTTTTAACAATTCTTGTTCTTTCCATAACAATATGTCGTGAGAGACATATTAGCTGTAATAACGGGAGATGCAACTCTGTGTTGACTACCTCTTTGCACGAAGGAGATCAAGTGGGCCTATGAGAGATCCTTCTCTCTTTGTTATACGTGTCCACGGATGCGTTGCTGGGATAGGGAGACGACACTGATCCTTAACTAGTGAATTATTTTTTAATTTTTTTTAACATAAGTGTATTATTTTTCTGGGTTTATTTGAAATATGAGTTTTGGGGATAGCTCTTTTCAAATTAAGTCACAAAACCCTCGTGTTAGGAATCAGGTGATCGGGATTGGTGTTGTGCTCCTTAAATTATGCCAATAGGCATTGGTGTATTGTCATGTAAGTGGATAAGACCCCATTGACAAATGACCACTAGATTCTGTCAAGTAAGTGGATAAGACCCCATTGACAGATCTACAAGAACTCTTAGCCATAGGTCACATCCTCGCTGAGGCTCTTGAGACGAAGCAGACTACTAGCAATAGCTAGGAAGTCGACCCTTCGTCTCTAAACACATAGGAACCAAGGTTTTATTTATTTATTACCTACAACGTATGTGTTTACCTGTATATTCAGTAATAGCTGTCTTTTACCCTCCACCAATGGTGTGAATCAGCTATGTATATATCTGACGGGTAAGTTGAATGTATAAAAAAGGGATTTTGACGTAAGGAAAAATCTATTTCTGGGCGATTGGCTCGTGTCGCCAGCGAAATATCCTTTAATCTATTATTTCTAGGGTAAATGTACTAACACATACCAGAGAATAAATAAATAAAGAGAAGAAAGGTCAGTATAACTGACTCACTCACCCTCCAAGAGGGTGTCGGTATGAACACTATGGCGAGTGAGACCACTACCACGAGCCAAATGCCCAAAAGAATTATGCCTACTACAAAATCCCCCAAGAGGAGAGCCGACCCACAGAGTGGGCAGCACTTACTACTACCACTCCATCCCATGCTGCCGACTGCTGCGCCTCTGGTGGCCATCCTGAAGTTAGCAGACAATCTTGGGCGATGGATGGGCAGGCGGGATTTCGCTGGCGACACGAGCCAATCGCCCAGAAATAGATTTTTCCTTACGTCAAAATCCACCCTTTTCTGGGCTCAGCTCGTGTCGCTGCGCGAAATCGTACCAGAGAAATAGCACAAGATTGTAAACAAAATCAACAAAATAAAAAGAGGTCTCAAATAAAAGTAAATTAAAAGTAAAAGAATATAATTGCTAACAAGGATACATATACACAGTGATACAAAATAGAAACATTGGTTAAATTACACTTAATTCTAATAATATTTCTTAACTTAAGGTAATTTACATATATACAGGGGTAATATGGTATATATGTACCAAAATGGTATCTGTGTAAAGCTATGTAAATCAAAATTCTAGAGCAATTAACTAATAAGTTGAACAAAACAAACTCAACAATAATAATATATAAAGGAATGTATATGACTTAATATACAAAACCCGTAACCATTACAATAAGATGTATCCCCTAGCATAAAAATAAGGGGATGACATCCATGAGATTAATATCCATCATCAACTGTGAGTGTCCCTAGCAAAAAAAATAAGGGACACCCATCACATCATTATAAAAGCAGCTAAGACACAAGGTGACCGTAAATGAACAAGGCAGGAATAGACGAACTGTTGGGTGAGGCAGGTAGAAAGGAGGACGGATGATCTACTAAAGATTAGTTAGAGTCAGGGAAACTATGTTACCCGCTGCTACTGCTGAAAATTTTCAGAGCTTCCAAGGACTTTAAGTAATGGCGTTTGAACACTGTCGGCGATTTCCATCCAGTATACTTTTTCAACTCATCGAAGTTCATATGTTGGAAATAGTTAATTGAGGTGGCTACTGCCCTGACATCATGTGCTTTTGGGAAAGAGTCAGGATTGGCTTGTTTAATGAAGTACAGGATTTGTTGCCTGATGCCTTTAATAGATAAAGTACCACCTTTTTCTTTTAAAGAGAGGACCCGATGAGGATGAGGAGGTCCTAGACAGAAAGGCTCGTAAAGGTTGAAACTGGGCAAAGAGATACATCTTGTGGAAGGGGTAGAACCTTCCACGGTTCCCACCTCATCAAAGGATCTTCATTCTTAGCAATAAAGCTACGTTCCGGAGAAAGTAGCACTTCCCCTGAGGGGAGGAACTGAATATGATCCGGATCTCTGGATAAAGCCGACAGTTCTGAAATCCTAGCTCCTGAAGCCAAGCTTAATAAAAATGAAGTTTTTCTAAGAGCATTATAAACGAGCATGTGTCATTATTGGTTTCTGAAGCCAGCTTTAGAACATCGTTTAAGAACCATGATACTGACGTAGGCCTTACAGAAGGTCTAAGTCTAGCACAGCCTTGGGAATAGACGAGAAAGTAGGAATCTGTCAAGTCTATGTTGAAACCAAATTGAAAAATCTTTTTCAAGGCTGACTTGTTTGTCGTAATCGTGCTAGCTGCTAAGCCTTTTTCAAATAAGGATCTGAAAAAGGATATAGCTGAATTGATTGTCATGATTCTAATATCCGATTCTCTCAGGAAGGTTGCTAACTTTTTGACAGCAGCATCATACTGTCTCAAGGTTGAATCCCTTTTATCGGATTCAAAAAGAGGATATTTTGCGGGTCAATATTCGCATCCTTTTTTGCAGCAAACTTCATGAAATCCATAAAGTTAGGGTTTTGAGAATCCCTGAGGAAGCGAACACAGTCTTCGTTTGTACTGACTGGGAGAGCCTGGGATTGGGAATCCGAAGAGGGCGAAGACCCAGTTCCAGAATTAGAGGGTACCAATTGCTCTTCGGCCAGTCTGGGGCTACTAGAGCCACTTGACCCTTGAATGTCCTGAGTTTGTTTAACACCTTCATGAGAAGATTCACTGGAGGAAAGACATAAATCTTCTCCCAGTTGTTCCAATCTAGAGCCAGGGCGTCCGTGGCATAGGCCAGAGGGTCCAGGTTGGGGGCCACATAACATGGGAGTTTGTGGTTCGCTTGGGATGCGAAGAGATCCACCTGTAGACCTGGAATTCTCTGAAAGAATCCATTGGAACGAAACTGTTGTCCAGTGACCATTCCGACTCTAGAGGTACTGATCGGGATAGAGCATCTGCTATGACGTTCCTCACTCCGGCTATATGAGTGGAGGAGAGATGCCAACTGAACTTGTCCGCCAGGGAGAAGATGGCTACCATGACATGATTTAGATGACGTGATTTGGAGCTCCTCTGTTTATACAATGTACTACCACTGCGCTGTCTAGGACTAGCTTTATGTGGGAGCACTTTGGCGGGCGTAACCTTTTTAGAGTCAAGAACACTGCCATTGCTTCCAGTACGTTTATATGGAACTGACGGAACTGAGGTGACCACGTTCCTTGAACTTTCTTGAACTGGGAATATCCTCCCCAACCGCTTAATGAAGCGTCTGTGTGGATGGTGATCCCTGGTGGAGGAAACTGAAGGGGCACTGATACTGACAAGTTCTTGACTTTCGCCCACGGCCGGAGTCGATTCTTTAGAATCAAAGGTACTGAGGATAATTTGTCCCGGCCGGACCTGACATTTGCTCGTGAGCGCCAGATTCTGGTTAGGTCTTTCAGTTTGGCTTTCATTAGGATGTTCGTCACTGATGCAAACTGGAGTGAACCCAGGATTCTTTCCTGAGTTCTTCTTGACGCCAGTTTGTGACTCAGAAATTGCTTGACTGACTTTGCTATTTCTTTCCTTTTGGTTGATGGAATCGACAGAGTATGGGAGGATAGATTCCATTGAATGCCTAGCCACTGAAAGTTTGACTCTGGAGTGAGTCTTGACTTGGTCCTGTTTATCTTGAAGCCTAGATATTCCAGGAACTGAATCACTTTCAGTGTTGCTCTGTTGCATTCCTCGACTGTTGAAGCCCAGATCAACAATCGTCGAGATACGCTACTACCATAATCCCTTGCGATCTTAGTTGTTGAACTACTACTTCCGCCCAGCTTCGTAAACACCCTGGGTGCTACGTTGAGGCCCGAAAGGAACTACCTTGAAGGAGAATGTCTGGTCTCCTATCTTGAAGCCCAGATACGGACGGAAGTGTCTTGCAATAGGGATATGATAGTAAGCGTCTGTAAGATCGATAGAGGTGGTGACGGCCCCCACGGGGAAGTAAGGTCGCACCTGCGAGATCGTGGCAGTCTTGAACTTGTCGCAGCGAATGGCTAAGTTTAAGCGGGACAAGTCTAAGATACCCTTCTTTTTTGTGAGCCTTTCTTTGGCACGCTTGAAACAAGCGACCTTGAAATTTTAATCTTTTGACTCTCGCTATAGCTCCTTTCTGAAGGAGGTCCTCGCATACTCCGTCAATTCCTTGGAAGGAAGTTGGCGGAAAGGTCTGGAAGGGGGGGGGAGGGTTCTCTAACCAGCTCAACCCAGGCCTTTTGATACAATGCTCTGAGCCCACTTGCTGAAGTTCCACCGGTGGCGAAAGTGAAACAGCCTCCCTCCTACCTGAAGTTCCTCATTGGTTCTGGTAGCCTCCTCGGCCTCCTCTGAAATGTTTTCCCCTATTGAAGGGACCTCCCGATCCTCTCCCACGAAAGGATCGCTTACCTCTGCCTCCCTTACCCGAGCGGTCATACTTCTGTGAAGCTTGACCCTCGAAGACCTGGTTGTAGGCCGGAGAGAGGGCGTAAGAGGTGGAGGGCTGAGGCTGAGGGGAGATAACATAAATAGGCTGCGCCTGAGCCTTTGAGGTGGAAGGTTGGGCTGTTTGCACTAAGGGAGCAGCCGGAACTTGCTGTGAAAAACGTGGTTGCTTTTTCTGGTAGGGCTGGAAACGTCTAGGTTTCCTTTGAGCCTTACCCTTACCGGCTTGATCCTGCCGTCTCCTGGCCGTAAGACCCCAACGGTCTTTAAGGCTCTGGTTCAGTCTCGTAGCCTCTGACTGCACCTCCTTTACCATCGCATCTGGGAAGAGGTCTGCTCCCCAGATGCTGGACATAAGCAACTTATTCGGCTCGTGTCGAATTGTCGCTTCTTGCAGGACATGCTTCCTACAATTCGTCCTGGCAGTGGCGAACTCAAACATATCCGACTGTACCGTTTGAGTCAGAGATTTGGTTAGAAGCTTGAAGAGAGGCTCCGACCCATAAGCAATGGTAGCCACCTCGGTCATAGCCATGGAGTTAATAGACCTGGCTAATCGTGACTTGGCCTCGAACTCTGCCTGGATAAGGCTATCTGGAAGCCTAGGTAGCTTTTCACCAAACTGCTCCATAGCACAGTCGGGTTTGAGTTTGCCAGCTGAGAAGGTATTAGGTAAGTCTTCCCACAATTCACCGGCTGAAGGAAGTAGAGGAGACGTAGGATCTGCCTCCTTCAGTTGAGGCATGGAATCCCCCTTCTGGGCTGCTGGAATAGTCGTTGTTGCGATCTTTGTCAAGAAGGGAAGCGGAGTACTCTCTTCCATCGTAAAGATCGTGAACGGACTTTTAAAAAGGATGGATTTTTCGTGGAACAATCCATAAGTCCTCTAAACACCTGAGCCATTCTCTCTGAGCCTGGTCACGTGAATAGAGGACTGTCTCCTTTGGAACTTTATCATCCCGAGTCATGGCTGAGGCGGTGAGCCTGGCATAGCCGATGAACGGAGGCTGAAGGTCTTCCGGGTAGAACTCGAAGTCCTCAATTCTCCGAGTTCCACATTCCGGGATAGAAATAAGTCCGTCCTGGAAGGGGGCGTATGACGCTACTCTCCACGGGTTGTTCATTGAGAACGGAGGTAGTGAGTCATACGGCGGTAGCTGGGCTCCACCTGTGCTGAAAGGTGGAGGAGAGGCTAGAGGAGCTTGGCTCAGTCCGGCTATAATGGTGTCCTGAGAGGTAATCCTGTCGGACAGCCGAGAGAACATCTGTTCCATGCTACTTTTCAGAGTCCCAAAACCAAATCGCCCACTTGTTGTAACAGGCCAGCATTGGAAGTCCAAAGCTGGAGCTGCTGCGGAGGTGGAAGGGTAGCTCTGAACCGGCACCAAGGGTAGCGGAACTGACGCCTCCGCTGGAGTGCGAGATCTCTCCCTGGAGGATCTACTCCTCGAGGACTTAGAGCCGGACCCAGAAGCTTTAGATTTCTCTGCTCCGGGGTTTTTGGCCGGAGACTTATGAGAGGAAGATGACGCCGAAGCCGTCTTCTTAGACGACGACGACGTCTTCGTCAAGGATTTCACCGTTTGACCCTTGACCTTGGGTCTAACTGAAGCGTCAGGAGAAGTATACAGCTCATTACCTGTAAAGCCTTGGAAGGATGGAGAGGTTGCAGGGGTAGAAGAACCAGTTGCACCCAAGGGTAGCCCTTGGGTGTCCAACGTACTTACCTCGACCAACAGGTCGTCTACACCTACCATAGGTTCTACATTGATATCCAACGTCGCGACTTCCGAGGAGATGTCCTGGCCTTGGTCCATCAACGAGGCAGCCAGCTGTTGCTGGATAAAAGCGATAGTCGGGGCCGCCTCTGCTGGGTCGACATAGCCCGTAGCCTTGCCTCCGGGGAAGATTAGCACCGCCAACCTCTTCTCAAGGATGTAAGGCATACCCTTGGCGGCGTTTTTCCCAAAAAACCGCCGACCCGCCCAGGCCCGCAGGGTTGCCAGTGCGGTATCCCTCACAGCCGGAGCCTGGAAGAGAGGGTATTGATAGATTTTAAGAATAACTTAAAGCTAAAAATCAATATAAAGCTTAACTTTAAAATTATATAGGGACTATAAGACCCTGAATTTTATCTTAAGTTAGAGTGATTAATGTAGAGACTTAAGCACTATAACAAATGAGGACCAGTTACCGGAGTTGGAATACTTACCCCGTCTAAGAGCTGGCTCACCAGATCGTAACAGATGGTACACGTCTCGTGGTACCAGACCTGGATATCCCCGTGCGGAGTCGCGCATGGAGCATGGGACCGGCAAACTTCGTGTCCACATGGGTCCTGAAGTGTGGCGGCGCATCCCGGATGCTCACAGTTGGTGGTCTGTAAGTGAAAAAGACATGAGTATCTTAAAGACTATCACTTACAGGCTAAAGAGCAGAAGAACTCCGTTGCATGCCGGAGCTCGGAAAAAATTTGTGCATAACCCCTCCCTTATTGCCTGAATAGGCTATGACCCCGGAGAGATCCGGTGAGACAGGTAAGGGAGGGGGGGGGGGTGGTTTAATGAACTTAAGATAAACTTACTAGTTTAACATAAAAGATCTTAAACCTAAAACTAACGTACCGGACTACGTCCCGTGCGTGGCGGAGTGTGTAACTCAGCGAGACGGAGTGGTTAGAAGGGACCAACTGTATGCTCCGGTCCACCCTGCTGGGTGGACTAGTCTCTCTCTCCCCTGGATGCCAGGTCTCCGGTAGTAAAGGAGCCCTAGTAAGGAGGGAAAAGAGCGAGAGGACATACAGACACGGGCTAGTAACGGAGCGACGGGGTAGCAACGGAGGGGGGGAAAGGCCAGTCCCCCCCACACGCTACCACCCGACCGGACCGAGAAGCCGGGGAGGTCGAGTCCAGTCTGGGTCCGTCCCGTCCCTCTACTCCCTCCGCCTGGGGGAGAAGGAGAGGCAGGCTCGGGTATACGGAGCGAGCCATTGGGTAGAAACCGACACCTCCCCCTCCCCGACTCTATAGAAGAGCGGGAGGGGGGGGGTGACTGGACAGGCGGCTGGCTACCTCGTGATCACGTAGTGACCACGGGGCGGTAAAACCACAAATGACTAAGCCTAGAACATAACCAACTGATCAGAGAGATGCTATCGGGAAGCATCTGAACTGAAGAGCGGTAGCATATAGGCCCTACGGGCCATAACCTAGCTAAGCCAGCCAGACGCCTAACTAAACCAAAAAAACAATGATAAAAATAAATCAAATGAATAATAATAAAAGAAAAGAAAACAATAAAGCAGGAGAAAAAAATCCAGGAGTGTACGACTAACCCGAAGGCAAAATCTACCACTCAAAGCTAGCCGAGGCCCATGCACAGCTCTAAAGGGCCGGGCCGTGGCTAGGGTCTGGATGGAAGAAGCCTACATAAGGTAAAAGACATGCATGCATGACAAACCGTTGTAGACTGTACCCTAAACAAGCGGATAATAAAAATAGAGCGTACTTAAGTAAGGGGATGTTCTGGGTATGGGTGACCAAGAACGAACCCACCACGAGGAAGGACCATGCTGCCATGCTTCCGACCTAGAGTACGTATTTATACCTAAAAAACGGCAAATACGGGCTCAAGGCCGGAAAAAACCAAATAGCAATAAACACTGAGTACTTAACTTAGCTGCTGCGATGGCTGCACGCTCCATGGTAAATAAATCCAACGAAAAGGGCACAAAAAACACAGAGAGAAAAAGGGCACGTGTGAATCGTGTGCGCTAACTGAAAAGGATGGCCACCAGAGGCGCAGCAGTCGGCAGCATGGGATGGAGTGGTTAGTAGTAAGTGCTGCCCACTCTGTGGGTCGGCTCTCCTCTTGGGGGATTTTGTAGTAGGAGAATTCTTTTGGCATTTGGCTCGTGGTAGTGGTCTCACTCGCCATAGTGTTCATACCGACACCCTCTTGGAGGGTGAGCGAGTCAGTTATACTGACCTTTCTCTTTATTTATTTATTCTCTGGTATGTGTTAGTACATTTACCCTAGAAATAATAGATTAAAGGATATTTCGCGCAGCGACACGAGCTGAGCCCAGAAATGATATTGTTATGATACAATAAAGTTTTATACATACTTACCTGGCAGATATATACAATTAAATGGCCCACCCAGCCTCCCCTCAGGAGACAGCTGGAAGAAAAAATATGAATTAGAAAACGGGTGTGGTTCCTATTCCCGCCACCCAGCGGCGGGGGGTAGATCACCTGACCTACCTGCCGCGTGTGCCGCGAAATTCGAATTTCTGTCGGGGACGACGGAGTAATAGCTATGTATATATCTGCCAGGTAAGTATGTATAAAACTTTATTGTATCATAACAATATCATTTTTATACAAACCCTTCAAACCGAATCATAAGAGGTCTAGAGCTGAAAAGAAGAAGGTTGGGAATATTGGTAGTATGTGCATGCCATCTTCAAGTAGCCAGTACAGTGGTCCCCCGTATTCTTGGGGGATGCGTACCACACCCCCTGTGAATAGTTAGAACCCGCGAATGTTTGGAACCCCTATAAAAACGCTAAAAACAGCCTATTTTATTAGTTAAAACTCAAGAAAAACCCACTAAAAATTTTTATACTTGTTTTTTTTTTTATTAGTTTTATCACAAAAGTGCATTTTATGATGAAATTGCTTAAAAAAAAAGCAGAAATTTATGGATATTTCTCATAGAAAAATACCACGAATGTGCGAATTTTCTGCGAATAATGCGGGGAAACAATCCCGAGAGAAATCCGCGAATGTGTGAGTCCGCGAATCCGGAGAACGCGAATACGGGGGGTCCACTGTACTATGCAATAGTCTTAAAAGGTGGCACTCTGTATACCCTTAAACAAACTGTCAGTAAAGGAGCTTATTGTGTTGTGTGAATATTTTTGTACATTTCTAAAACAAAGTAGTAAGCATCTTATATCTATATAGACTGGGACTCCTGTACCATAAGATATACATCCTTTGTTGCCTCTGTACAATGTCCCATATTAGGGATCAGTATCATTTATTGTTGCTAGGTATGTAATTAAGGCATCCTTTGTAATTGTGTTGTTATTACTGATAAATCATGTTGAGCATGCATAAGCCGATCCATGCCACTTCAGTAAAAACTTTTAGCAAATGAGATGTGCTTATTTCAGAACATAAGTTGTTGGTAGTGACCACAAAAGTATGATTAGTTTAATAATGCCATGTAATATTTACCATTGTTTGAAGGTCTATTAATTATTTATATTTCATTTCCTGATTTGACATTGTAACAGATTTTAATTATGGAGGTTGGTGCCAAGAAAGGTTATATTTACTAAAAATAGCAACTGTTATTGGACTCCTGTTGTTATTAGGTAACTCAGATGCCCATGAGTTTGAAATCCTTTCAATGGTGAAATAGTAATTTTTTTGTACTGCATATTAAAATTGCAACTTCGTTTTTGCTTATGCCATATTTTATAATTACCACAGGCAAGTCAAAATATTTTAGACTTCAACTTTGACATGAGTCGTGTCGAGCACATGAGTAAAGCTAAAGACATACCCAAAGGTAGCACAGGAGTTGTTTACTGGATGTCTCGGGATCAACGCGTTCAAGGTTAGTGTTCAGCTCGTTTTGTGTCCAAACAAAGCAGACCTATTATTTTACTGAAGTGTTAATGACTACGTACTTGGTTAATATCTTTGAAAATTGGGAAAGCTCTGATACTGCTGAGTCAAACCTCCTGCTAGTCAGGCAAGTCTCATCTCACCTGTTGTAATGTTCACTAATAGCCTGAGTAACAGCAACTGGAGCTGTATTCGAGTGTTTTCTCCTGTTGGGGGGTCCTTCCTACTCTCTCTTGAGTGGGCATGTTAGGCAGTAATAATGTTTCTTCTCAGTATTGGCTAGATTAAGCCGTACAATAGATTTGGATTCCATGTTAGCAATTTGGAATGGGGACATCTTAAGAGTTGCAATTGTTATTTCCGAAAGATATACTAAAAGCTGCAATTGATAGAAGAAGGATGGACACTAGTGATAGATTAGTCCAACACGCAGTTAATAAAGCATCTGGAAGCCATTCTAATTCTAGTGAAGTAAGACAACAACAACAACCACCACAAAAGAGACCAATGAGACATAATCCCTCCCCTAGGTCAACAAGACCCTTTTTTCCAAAGAAGAAATTATCTCATTGGCCCTTTCGCAATAGACCCAATAGAGGAAGGGGTATTAGGGGCAGAGGGAGAGGCTGGAGACGATAGACTGGCACCTCTCACCAATCAGTCACACCAGTGGGGGGGATGCCTGGCAAATCATTGGAGGGTGTGGCAGAGATTCAGAGCAAAGCAGTGGGTAGTGGATGTACTCAGAGTCAGGTATCTGATCCCATTCAACTTTACTCCACCCCTGATAGAACAACCGTACCACACCTCTCTTACACTTTGGGATCTCAGAAATTCCTAATCCTGCAAGATTAAGTGAAGAAGATGATGGAGAAGGGAGTTGTAGAGCAAGTAACACCTTCAAGTGGATTTTACAGTTGTATTTTCTTGTCCCCAAGGCCAGTGGAGATTGGAGGACAGTTATAGATTGGTCAGATTCAAAATGGAGATCCCAAGGACAGTTCTAGCTTGATTCAGGGGAAAGGATTTTATGCTGACAGTTGAACAGTGCATACTTCCAGATCCCAAACTATCAGTCTTCCAGGAAATTTCTCCGCTTCATTCGTGCAGAGAAGGTTTTCCAATTCAGAGTTCTGTGTTTCGGATTGACAACGTCTCCAGTATTTACAAGAGTATTCACTCTCGTATTGACATGGACACATGCTCAAGGAATCGGGTTAATAAGATACCTGGATGACTGGTTGATGATAGCAAAGTCCCAAGAAAGATTACTTCGGGACAGAGATATCCTTCTCCAGTCTTGTCACAGTTTAGGCATTGTGATAAATCAGGAGAAATCGAGTTTGGACTCCAGTCAGAGAAATGCAAACAAATAGTGAATGCCTTCCTAGTAAGACAAACCCAACCATCAAAGCAGTGGCAAGTATTCTTAGGAATCCTAAGTTCCTTGGAGAAGTTAGTGCCACACGGGAGACTACATCTTCGGTCCTTACAATGGAGGATGAAAGAGTTTTGGTCACCATCTGTAGATCACCCATACGAGGACATTCCCCTGTCAACAGAGGTGAGAAGAGATCTACTGTGGGAGTTCCCCTTCAGCAACCCTCTCTGGATCTCTTGCCGTTCTTGGATGCGTTGCTTGAAGGTTGGGGCGCTCACATGGAGGAACTGATTATTTTGAGGAAGTGGAATCACAAGGACAGGGAACTCCATATAAACATGCTAGAATTAAAAGCAGCTTTTCTAGCACTACAGGAGTTCCGGGAGAGGGTGAAGGGGCAGTCAGTGGTATTGATGTCAGACAACACCACAGTAGTAGCTTACATAAACAAGATAGGAGGCCTCGTATCTCGTCAGTTACATGTGACGACAGTTCAACTTCATCAGTGGGCTGTAGAGAACTTAGTAGATATCAGGGCCAGATATATTCCAGGGAAAAGGAACGTAGTAGACGACAAATTGAGCCACAGGGACTAGATTTTAGGAACAGAGTGGTCCTTACATCAGGAAGTGATAGACAGAATGTTCATCTTGTGGGAAAGGCCAATCATAGACCTGTTCTCAATGAAGTACAACGAAAAGTTGGAGGTATATTGTTCAGTAGTCCCAGACACAGAAGCAGTAGCAGAAGATACTAAACAACATCCATTGGACAATCTGGACGTATACCCTTTTCCTCCATTTTGCCTGATCCATCAGGTTCTGAACAAGGTGATGCAGTCTCAGAATCTCAAGATGATTCTTGTAGCCCCATTGTTGGCAAAGGCAGAATGTTTTCCAGACCTGCTGGAACTTCTAATAGATGTTTCGAGAGAACGACTCCTCTGGAACAACCTACTGTGTCAATCACACGTAGAGAGGTACCACCAATCGGTGGAGTCCCTATCACGGGTGGAGACTGTCAAGTACCTCCTGCAAGCGAGAGGCTCTTCTCAGAAGGCAGCATCACAGATGGCAGGATATATCAGAAGGTCGTCAACAGCTGTGTACCAGGAAAAATGGTCTGTGTACTGTGATTGGTGTCGTAGAGGGAATCTTTCTTCTCTTACAACCACTAATGAGCAGTTAACGGATTTTCTGATATATCTCAGAACAGAAAAACATCTGTCTGTATCTGCCATAAAGGGGTACAGGACTGCACTAGGTTTGGTTCTGCGAATGAAAGGCGTGGACATCTCCTCTTCATGGGAAATGTCTATGTTAATGAAGAGTTTTGAGCAGTCCTGTTCCCCGACTGGGATTTAACCATGCGACAGTTCACAGATAGAAGCTTGACCCTGAAAGCAGTCTTCTTGTTGGCTATGGCCTCAACCAAAAGGGTAGGGGAGCTACATGGTCTGTCATATGTGGTGAAGCATTTCAGAGGTTGGAAGTCTATGGTCTTCAAAATTATTCCAGAATTCATAGCCAAAACTCAAAACCCATCAGTAGTAGATGACAGATTTGCCTCCTTTTCCATACCCTGTTTGGGAGAATTTGTGGATGATGACCCTGAAGAAATGTTGTTATGTCCTATCAGGGTACTACGAGCTTACTTAAAAAGAACTTGACATCTCAGGCCGAGATGCCGAAGGATTTTCGTGAGTACAGGACGGGCCAAGAAAGAAGTGTCCAAGAATACAATATCGTTTTGGTTGAGAGAACAATCAGGAATGCATATTTGACAGAAGCTGGAGTGTCAATTAACCTTGGGAGAACTAGAGCTCATGACATCAGGGGCCAGAGCGCTTCATTGGCATTCAAGAAAAATATGTCTGGGGAGAGGATTTTGAAAGCTGGTGCCAAACAACTTTCACTTCCTTTTATTTAAAAGATGTTTCCCATAGATCCTTGGACACTTTTTCCTTGGGTTCAGTGGTGGCTGCCCAACAAGTTGTATTGCTCATCCAGTACCCCTGGTGGGTCAGTTAATATCTAGTCTAAGATGAAGGCATGAAAGTAGAATGAATGAGAAGACTGGTCTCTCTTCTTTGCTACATTTTCTATCTACTTCTCTACTTAGGAGCAGTAAGAGAGAGAATACCATCTTAAGCTGGAACATACTAGATACAGGTGAGTGAGACAGCCATGCTGTTAAGGTAATCAATAGCATAGAGTGCTTTTCAGTAACAACACAACCCTCTCAGTAGCAGGGAGAGAGTGGGGTGATAATAAATCCACATACAGGGACTGGAGTTTCCTATGAGAACAGATAGCTCTCCATCTTCTGTAAATGCAATAAGTTATGGTATTGTATAAAACACCCAGAGAGGGAAACCGATAGATTCTCATATATCTTTGGTTCCTAGGTTGTAGTCCATTGTCTTAGAATACAGTAGGGCATCGCTTATTCACGGATCAGTATTCACGGATCCAGTTAATCACGGGTTTTTTCTTGGACCGTTTCTCATGTTACATCACTGGTATGAATCGCTGCATCACGGGTTTGTTGTGTTGCGTATGCGATGTTTTTCGGTAGGCTAACCCTCGGCCGTGGTCCGATAACTACCAACATTCATTTAAAGACTCATATAATGATATTAACTGACAATAAAGGTAATAAAACCATTCTCACCTAATATGTTATTGTCCTATCTTCGAAATAAATAGCCTATTCAAGGTTTATGTACGACGTTCATTGGTAGGCTAAGCGTAGTTGCAGTGCGATAACCACCAACGTACACAAACATTCACATTATGATATTAACTGACAATAAAGTAATAAAAACCATTCTTACCATATATATTATAGTCATATCTTCATAATAAATAGCCTATTCGAAGAATAATTCCACATCATTGCACTCAACTTATCGTCGGAGTGGCCAGCCACAAAATGTAAGCATATACCTTTACGTACGAAAATGGTTTATGTATACGGTTGCGTTCAAAGCGACATTTTTTGTTTTGATAAACTTTTAGAAATTTTAATAGTAGTGGTAGTGTAATTACAGTAGTAATAACATTAAGGCTAAAATTAATTCGAACTTCATTATTATTTTGGCAGTATTCGTATATAACTTCTCTGAACAATGAAGTCATACAAACGCTATTTGTCATAGATTATCGTAAGTATTGCTGTTTGTTATTGGCGACGAAGCGTAAACGAAATACATAAAAGCATTTTTTACCTTATATATTATCGTCATATCTTCATAATAAAAAGGCTATTCGTGGAGTAATTCCATATCAGTGAAATCAATTTTATCTATGCGAGGCCAGCCAGCTGACAAAATGTACGTACGTATATGAAAATCAAATTATGGTAGCGTTCACAGCAAGATTATCTTCCGAAATGTTTATAGTACTATTCATGCTACGTAGTAATAATGTTTGGAATATACGTAACATTAATTTTCAATACAAAATATCATCGTTATTTTGGTAGTGAATAATAGTTTAGAATTATCATACATACACTGCATTGTTATGGGTTTGTGCCAGTGATAAAACAACCAAAATAACGTTCTCCTTTAAGTCAACGCGTTTAGGAAAAAACATGACATAGAATCGACTTTGCGACTTCGTTCACTTTGATATTTTAACGATACAATAATATCATTTGTATTACTAAAACCATCTTCACATAAGTAATTTTTCGTAAGATATGTGTTGTTACAAAAGCTAGCTTATATATAAAAGGCTTTTATAATTTAAGTCATCTTAGATATACATATGTACCCAAACTCATTGTGGGGAAATTTACTACTGTTTCCTCGGATATTGAAATACTTTAGCATCATTCAAACACTTTAATAATATAATGCATAAATACTAGGCTATACATATTTACATCGTATACAAATACTACATACAGTTATATACACATACTTTTATATACAAAGTTAACAGTTATATACACATACTTTTATATACAAAATTAATCATATGAGTAGTGATCAGACGACAGCTGTGCACTGGACTACGTACGTACTACTTGGAAGATAAAACAAACAAAATTTTGTTGTTGTTAGTCCCGGGATAGATTAATATTTTTCCAGAGATTAAAGAGCTGAATTTTGTTTTGAAGGTATGTCAACCGCGTTAGTAAATAGGTATCATCTTCTAAGGTTTTTTTTTAATTTTTTTTTCTCTTACTTTTTGCGGAAGAATCTTCAAGCCATTTTGCATTCAAAGTAATGAGAAGGAATCATTCTATTTTCATGAAATCAGTAAAATACTTACACTAATAATAAAAACTAAAACTACGTACTGTATGCAAAACACATACATCATCGTTAGCTTCGTGTGTGTAAACGTTCATTCTAAGAAATTACAGAGTAGTATAACTAACACCTGATTGGTTGGTTGGTAGCCATGGAGATCTGTTATCCAATGACTGCCCTCTGCTTCTGTTCTATTTATAGACATACGCCATGGATGGCACTAGGTTTGAACGTTACCATGTTCGTGATTTTCTGACTGCTGACGGCAAAAATTACTCAATAATTTTCTTTATATAATTATTCCTTCGTGAAACAATAATATAATATCGCGGTTGACATACCTTCAAAACAAAATTCAGCTTTTTAATCTCTGGAAAAATGTTAATCTATCCCGGCGACTAACAACAACAAAATTTTGTTCGTTTTATCTTCCAAGTAGTACGGTACGTAGTCCAGTGCACAGCTGTCGTCTGATCACTACTCATATGATTAACTTTGTATATAAAAGTATGTGTATATAACTGTTAACTTTGTATATAAAAGTAGTGTATATAACTGTATGTAGTATTTGTATACGATGTAAATATGTATAGCCTAGTATTTATGCTTATATTATTAAAGTGTTTGAATGATGCTAAAGTATTTCAATATCCGAGAAACAGTAGTAAATTTCCCCACAATGAGTTTGGGTGCATATGTATATCTAAGATGACTTAAATTATAAAAGCCTTTTATGTATAAGCTAGCTTTTGCAACAACACATATCTTACGAAAATTACTTATGTGAAGATGGTTTAGTAGTACAAATGATAGTTATTGTATCGTTAAAAATATCAAAGTGAACGAAGTCGCAAAGTCGATTCTATGTCATGTTTTTAACTTTAACGTATAGTGGTATGAAAAACACCAGTGTGTCGTAGCGATGCGTCATCAATATAGTGGTATGAAAATACCACATGGTGTTGTAGCGATACGTAATCACAAAGTACAAATCCTTTTTCCCGGACCATCCTCAGAATTTTACGACTCTTCAACTTCAAGATCGATATGGTAAAATATATTATATAGTCATACTTATTGTTAAAATTCACAAGTTGAACTGCAAAACATTATTATATTTTTGATTGTTATGCACATATATTTTTTGTGTTTTTACGGAATGTTTGTTTTGAAAATAATACCTATTAGTGAACATATGGTATTAATTGTCCCACTATTTTATTATAGGTGATCTTAATTATCTCACATTCATTTAACAGTATTATATTATATTTATTTAAATAAACTGTAATTAATAAATAACAATAATGAAAAACATAAAGGGAAAAAATGTTTTTGCTGCAAGTAGTGGTGTTTGTTTGGATTATGCATCTGACCTCACATTTCCGAAATCTGAAAATTCAAAAAAACCGAAACATCGGAATGTGTGTGTACTGCACATTTTTTTAAACACGCACACAATGTCTACACATTTACTGCAAATTACAGTACGTACGTATTTATTCCTGAGAGAGAGAGAGAGAGAGAGAGAGAGAGAGAGAGAGAGAGAGAGAGAGAGAGAGAGAGAGAGAATGATTAAGGACTCCAAGGCGTGTTATTTTTACAATTACAATTATTATCTTGGGATTTTTTTTTTTTTTTTTTTTAATCTTGAGATTTTCTATTCAATTCTCGAGATTAATAAGAAAATTACCGTAAATTGACTAGCATCAGCACAAAAAAACATCTGAATGACTCGGCCATTAGCAGGCTAAACCACCCAACCTATGAACTTGCATGATACATGAGATACATGACAAAACACAAAACCACTGTTTATTGGTGAAAATTAGGGGGTCGCACGATATGGGAGATTGCACGTTATTCGAGTATATACGGTATGTGATTTTTTTTAGCCTTTTATGGAACAAAATCTAGCAAGAAATTGCCATTCCCAGTTGGCAAACATGGCCTACTCACGTTTGTTTGTTGTTGTTATGAAATGTGGTGTGCGGCGCGTTCTTTAAATTGTACCCATATAAACGAGTTAATTATGTGGCATCCAAAAGCCCTGATTCTTTTACTCTTATGGGAAAGACGCCTAAAGGTCAGATGAAGGTTTTTACGTGGAATTTACTAGTATTAACGTGTTGTGACGAAGGGAAGAGATGTTTCGCTGCATACTGTTGGTAGCATTATCGTTATTATATTACTGGATTGCACTGCAAAATCGTCGCCATCTTTTATCAACATAGATTGTTGGTGAGTACCCATATGATTTACATATTTTGATAGTTCTCTTACCACTCATCCTCTCTTTCCTTGTAAAAAAAAAAGAGGCCCACCATGCATATGTAGGCTTCTAGCTGTAATCCCTAGGCTAGTAGGCTACATATGTACAGTAGTACATAAACATTTATTTTTTAAGGCTAATTTTGTACAATAACTTTAAAACTGTCTTGAATTTAGTTTTAGGTGATAGTTGAAAACATATTTGGTGTTTGAACTAAAGTAGGCAGTTATAAACATTGGAATAGTGGTCTTGGGTGGGTTAACTATTGGCAGTTTTAAGCAATTTTTGAGGGGGGTATCAGGATAACACGGGTATTTACTTATCACGGGGGGGTTCTGGGCCCTATCCCCCGTGGATAACGAGGCCCCACTGTATGGTTATTTGGAAATAGATGAAAGGTGGCAAACTCCCAGTCAGTTAAGAGATTTACCTCCCACCACTAAGTCTGTCCTAGTGTTAAGACTGAAGGTTTGTTTTGTATATGGACAAATAACAAATTTTTAATCAATTTGTATTTTTCATAACTAACAAACCTGAGGTCTTAACATATAAAGCCCCACCTCGAACCACCCCTCTAACAGTCTAAACTGGGTTGGAAGAGTAACTGATAGGTCACGGGATGCCCAGGGCATTGTGGGAGTTACCAATACCCTGTGACCAGGTACAGATGCCAATAGTCCCTGAATCACACAAGTTATTTTTTTTTTATTAATTATACCAGATTTCCAACTGGCACTAGTATACATCCTAATATTAAGACTTCAGGTTTGTTAGTTATAAAAATGCAAATTTATAAAAAATTTGTCATATTCTCCTGTTTTTGTAATATATTATAAGGTCCACCATCTTGCCCTCTTCAGTGGGGATGATGTACTTCGTGATGATCTTCCTCATAGAGTTCTCCTTACGGTACTAAGAGTGCAGGAAGCTCTTATGATATATCTTGATGTTCTCGGTGGGGTGGGGGTCGTGGGTTTTCTTCCTCATTTGAGTACCATCTTTCATGGGCGCACCCATTGACGAGACCGTCAACATTTATCTTTGATTGCATCTATATTTGGGGCATGGCTTTGACACTACAGGCCACAGCCAGACCACAGGAAATTTCACTGTCATTTGTTAGGCTTAGTTCCTTATGAAAATTCTGGCCTGCTCCATAATCATCTCCCCAGAAATGCTTACACCTTTGCTACATTGTGCTTAAACCACTCTTTAAGCCCACTGTCAAATTTTGAACTCCGGGCACCTTTCAATGTTTTCTGGCACTTCAAATTTTCCTGGCTTCCATTTTCAGCAAAAACCAAAAAATCTGCTGCATTTGTATCCTTAAGAGAGAGAGAGAGAGAGAGAGAGAGAGAGAGAGAGAGAGAGAGAGAGAGAGAGAGAGAGAGAGAGAGAGAGAAACCTGTTTATAAAAGTCATAAACGAAAGTGTTTGCAAGTTTCCAATGTTATTTCTGACTCATACTAGGAATACTCCTATACGTACTTTATAAAACTATTGTATATCTAGGAGACATAAAAATGATCTTGAACATAAATATATATCTGTAGATTGTTTGGTTTTATTGACTAGGCAAGGTTAAACTAGTATTTGTTCATGAACCTTACCTGGCAGATATATATATAGCTGTATTCTCCGAAGTCCGACAGAATTTCAAAACTCCCGGCACACGCAGTGGTCGGCCAGGTGGTAGTACCCATTCCCGCCGCTGGGAGGCGGGCGTCAGGAACCATTCCCATTTTCTGTCAGATATTTTCTGTCGCCGGTGCAGCCAGCAAGTGTTTTCTGCACCTCCGTCATTGGATTTTGGAACTCTTTTGGTCACTTGAGTATCCCGATTGATTTTTTGGTTATTTGATTTGGATCGGTGGTTAGGCATACGCTAATTGTGGATTGGTTTTGAATTTGGCTTGATTTTTCCTTAAACTTGAGATGTCTGGATCTAGTTCGACTAGCGCCAGAGTATGTGGTGTGGAAGAATGCAAGGTGAGGCTACCGAAATCTTCGGTAGACCCTCATACAGTGTGCGCGAATTGTCGGAAACATGTTTGTGTGTTTGATGATCGCTGCAATGAATGTGAGAGTATGTCTGATTCTGCGTGGAAGGCGTATGAATCATATGTGTCTAAAATAGAAAGAGATAGGGTAAGAGGAGTGTAACGCCAGTTACACATCAGTGGAATTTATCCCTCCTAAACCTGTGATGCCTTCGGGCCCTACATTAGTGTCTGTGGAGGGTAATACCCTATCAATGATTCTTGAATCTTTGCGTAGCCTGGAATCAAAAGTGCAAGCATGGAAGGTGTTAATAGTGCAGTGGTGTGTAGTGATAATGCTCCGAGTGTTGCGGAAGGGGGGTCGGACAACCGATCTGACGTTCTTTCGGC
Organism: Macrobrachium nipponense; assembly: GCF_015104395.2. Lineage (NCBI taxonomy): Eukaryota > Metazoa > Arthropoda > Malacostraca > Decapoda > Palaemonidae > Macrobrachium > Macrobrachium nipponense. Next base: position 53,386,161 of record NC_061109.1, read on the forward strand.
AAGACCTGGGGGCGCTTCCCAGGCTTCCAAAGTTCGTAAACGGATCTTGAAAGAGTGCTTTTCGTCATCAGAATCGTCCTCCCCGCGCAGCGGTTGGAGCTTTCGGAAGCGATCGCGCCCTTTGAAGAGGACAAAGACGATAGATGCCGCACAGGCGGCCGCCGCCTTTGATTCCTCAGAGGAGGACGCTGCACATCCCTTAGCCCCTTCTGTTTTGCGGTCGTCTCCAGAACAATTCAAAGACTCTCCACCGCAAAAGAGAGCAAAGGTGCAAGGTGTCGCACAGGCGACCGGCAATTTTGGTCTAAGGGAGAAGGACGCTTCACGTCCTTTCTCTTCTTCTGTGTTGCGATCGTCGCCGGAGAGGATGTCTTTTGACGACAATGCTTTTGAGCGCCCTGGTTGCGCTAAGGATATACCTGTGGCGGTCCATGTAAGAAGGAGGAGGGCTTCCCCTCGCCCCTCGTCTTCTCACAGGATCAGCCCTAAATCGAAGAAGATTGAGAATTTGCAACATCAAATTGCCTTATTAGTTGCAGAGAAAGAGGATAATTCACGTCACAGGAGGAAGGATGATAAACTGCCAGTCAAGAGATCCAGGCATTCTCCTTCTCATCGCCTCGCTTTTTCTCCTGTTACCTCGCCTTCCAGATTTTGTGCACGAAGGTCTGCAGAGCACGACGTTAAGGCGGCAGCGAGACTTGACGCCAGGCCTGACGTTCGACTGGGCGCTCGGCTCGACGCCGGGCGGGGCGCTCGGCTGGATGCCAAGCGTGACGCTCGGCAGGACTCTCGGCTTGACGCCAGGCATGGCGCGCACTGGACGCACGACGTAATGTTTCTTCAGACATTCGCCGAGATTCGGAGGATAGTAATGAATCTCAAGAAGGAAACTTGTCGGAGGAATTAACTGAAGAACAACCATCAGCAGTATCTTCAGATTACCAGGTTTTGGTTCAATTGCTTCGAACCTCCTTTGAAGAGAAGTTTTAAACCTGAAGCCCCGCAGTCGCCTCCTTCACAATTGCTATCGTCTAAGGCTATCAAGACTCCAGGATTGTTGAAGATGGCTACTTCATTATCAACAAAAAGGGCTTTTTAAGAAAAATGCAGAATTGGATGGAGTCAAGAAAGCCCGAAACAAGAAACGCTTTCGCCCTACCCCCTTCAAGACTGACAGGTAAAGGCAGGTCTTTGGTATGAGACAGGGGAGGAGATAGGTTTTTATAGCCCCTCGTCGTCCCAAGGTGACTTCGCTACCTTGGTAGATGCCACCCGAAGAGATCCCTTTTGTCGACGACGAAAGTGCCCTGGTACCCTTCTGAGATGGACCATCATATGAAAGGGACTCTTCCGTACGATAGAAGTTTTCAACTTTTGGATTGGAGTTTAGGGGTCTTGGATAACCGGTTGCGTAGCTCCTGATTCGCTTAGCCTCGAGGAGCTGTCCAGCGTGCTTGCATGCATGGACAAGGCCGTCAGGGATGGTTCGGAGGAGTTGGCTTCGCACTTCTGCACTTCGATTTTTGAAGAAGAGAGCGGCCTATTGTGGTTTTAACTGCAAAGGCGGTCTCTATCTCTCAAAAGGCAGAATTTGTTGTATGCGCCTCTTTCGAGCCATCTTTTTTCCTCAGGCTATGGTCAAAGATCTGGCTGTCAGTCTACAAGAGAAGGCTACCCAAGACCTCCTAGCTCAGTCGGCAAAACGTACGGTTGTTTCTTCTACGTCGGCACGGGCGCAACCGTTCAAGAAGCAGAAACCCTTTCGAGGTGGAGTTTCCTCGAGAACATCTTCTCGAGTAAGTACACGTTCAGAGCAGAGTCTCGGCTACGATCAAGAGGGGGTGAAAGAAATGACCAGATATCCTTCAGCTACCATTAGGAGCCAGGCTTCGACTATTCTCAAAAGCTTGGATAGAAAGGAAGGCGGACAGCTGGTCGCTCAACGTCATCAAGCGGGGTACAAGATTCCTTTCTTGAAACCTCCCCACTGTGCACGACACCAAGGATTTATCCCTATTTACCATCAGGAGAAGCAACAATCCTTTTCGATCTGCTCGAGCAGATGTTGGAAAAGAGAGCGGTGGAACAGGTCGTAGACCTGGAATCTCCAGGCTTCTACAACCAGGAAACATTTCCTGGTGCCGAAACCAGTCAGGAGGTTGGCGACCAGTCTTAGATGTGAGCAGTCTGAATCGGTTCATACAGAAGCAGAAATTCAAGATGGAGACACCTCAGTCAGTTTTCTTGGGACCTTAAGACAACGATTGGATGGTTTCATTAGACCCTTCAAAGACGGCGTATTTCCACGTCCCCATCCATCCACAGTCGATGAAGTATCTTCGGTTTGTCCTAAAAGGGACAGTTTATCAATTCAGGGCGCTTTGCTTCGGATTGAGCACTGCCCCTTATGATCTTCACGACTTTAATGAAGAACGTGGCGAGGGTGGCTTCATCTTGCAAATATCAGAGTCTCTATGTACCTGGACGACTGGCTCATTCGTGCCTCCACTCAAACGCGGTGTCTGAAGGATCTTCAAACAACTTTATCGTTGGTGAAGTCCCTGGGACTACTGGTGAATTTCGAAAAGTCACATCTGATTCCAACCCAATCCATCTTGTATCTGGGATTCAGATGGATTCAGTGGCTTTTCGAGCTTTTCCGTCCCAGGGACGTCAGCAGCAATGTTTAGGACAAAGTGACAGCCTTCCTAAGGAAAGATTCGTGCTCGGTGAGGGAAGGATGAGCCTGCTGGGGACCATTTCCTTGCTGGAGAAGTTTGTTCCTTGGGGAGACTGCACCTCAGACCGCTACAATTTTTTCTCAAGGAAAATTGGAAAGAAAGCAAGAATCTGGATATGAGTTTAAAAATTTCCTCAAGAGAGGTAAAACATCACTTAAAATGGTGGCTAGATCCAGTGAAGTTGTCGGAGGGCGTGTCTCTCAAGCTTCAGAGCCCCGACCTAGTGTTGTTCTCCGACGCGTCCACCACGGGGTGGGGAGCAAGCAACATTAGGGGGGAAGAAGTGTCAGGCACCTGGAGAGGGGAACAGTGTCCTGGCACTAAACCTAAAGGAAATGGCAGCCATCTTTTTAGCTCTCCAGTTTTTTTTCCAAGAAAAAGTCTCTCATCGAATAGTCCAAGTCAACTCAGACAACACCACAGCTCTGGCGTACTTGAGAAGCAGGGAGGAACACAGTCTCGGTCCCTTTTTGCACTGGCAAAGGAGATCTTGCTGTGGGCAAGGCACTGGACGTTCACGATCCTTACAAGGTTTGTAGCAGGAGTAGAGAATGTCCGGGCAGATCTCCTCAGCAGACGAGGTCAACTTCTGCCACCACCGAGTGGACTCTGCATCAGGAGGTATGCCAAGAGCTGTGGGGGTTATGGGGTGGGACGTAACCGCTAGTGGACATCTTGCGACGTCCAGAACGAAGAGGCTTCCACTGTACTGCTCCCCAGTACTCGACCCAGCGGCAGTGGCGATAGACGCACTTCTCTGGGACTGGACGGGGATGGACCTGTACGCCTTTCCCCCGTTCAAGATCCTAGGGGAAGTCATGAGAAAGTTTGCGGCGTCGGAAGGGACGAGAATGACTTTGATTGCCCCGTTATGGCCGGCGAGAGACTGGTTCACAGAGGTCATGGCCTTCGTAGTAGACTTCCCGAGGATGCTTCCAGTAAGGACAGATCTACTCAGACAGCCCCACTTCGAGAGGTACCACAGAAATCTCTCCGCTCTGAGTCTGACTGCATTCAGACTATCCAAAAGTTGGCCAGAGCGAGAGGCTTTTCTAGGTCAGTGGCGAAAGCTATCGCCAGTGCAAGAAGAGCTTCATCCAATGCAGTGTACCAATCGAAGTGGGCAGTCTTCAGGAGTTGGTGCAAGAAGAACGGCATTTTCCTCCACCACGACCTCTGTGAGCCATATTGCTGACTTCCTTTTATATCTGAGAAGGGATCTAAAACTTGCAGTCTCTACAATCAAGGGGTATAGGAGTGTGCTTTCAGTTGTCTTTAGGCACAGAGGCCTGAATTTGGCGGACAACAGAGACCTTCACGATCTCTTGAGATCTTTTGAAACAACGAAGGTTCAACAACCCAGGTTGCCGTCTTGAACTTGGATGTAGTTCTGAAGTTTCTCATGTCCAGTCCATTCGAACCTATGCATACGGCTTCCCTGAAGGATGTTACTAGAAAAGCTATCTTCCTGACTGCTCTGGCGACGGCGAAGAGAGTCAGTGAGGTACAAGCGATTAGCAAATACGTGGGCTTTAAGGTTATAACGCGTTTGTTCCTTGAGCCCAACGTTCCTGGCAAAAATGAAAATCCGTCCAACCCTTGCCTAGGGACTTCGAAATTAAGGGATGGCCGAAATCATTGGGCCGGGGCGAGCCAGAGAGAGTTCTGTGCCCTGTCAGGGCTCTAAAATTCTACCTACAGAAGACTAAGGATTGCTAGAGGTCTTTCGGATAACTTGTGGTGATCGGTAAGGAAGCCAAATTTACCAATGTCGAAGAATGCTTTGGCTTTTTTCTTGAGGGACACCATCAAGGAAGCGCATTCATCCTGTCAAGACAGTGATATGAAATGTTGAAGGTGAATGCGCATGAAGTGAGGGCTATTTCTACGTCGGTTGCCTTCCAAAAGAACATGGCACTTAATGACATCTTGAATGCCACATTTTGGCGTAGTAATTCAGTGTTTGCCTCTCACTACCTTCGGGAGGTGAGGACTACATACGAGAACTGTTGCTCTTTGGGCCCATATTTTTTGCAGCAGACACTATATTGGGTACAGAGAGTAGCACTCTTCCTATCATTTAGGAAATAATATGTTAGTTTGGACTTTTTAATTTTATTTCTTTTTATTTTTTATTTTTAGTTTATTATGCTTATTTAGGTGTTTAGTTTATTGTAGTCTTGGGTCGGCCGCCTTAGGCGGACTTCCCTCCATTAGCCTTGGTTATACGAAGTTTAACCAGATAGGCTAGGTCAGGTGTAATGTTTTTGCTTCGCCCTCATAATAGGGTAAAATGTTTTTTGTCACTTGTGGTCATGTACCCGTTGACAAATCATCTGGAGCGCACCAGCTTATATAGGTCACGTCCCCCCTTGCTGGCACCTCCAGTGAAGCATTAACAGCATTCGGTGTCTAATCAACACCTATATGATCTGTCACATTGTGGTCACGCTCCCCGTGACAGTTCATTAGAGCGCACCAGCTACACAGGTCACGTCCTTGCTGGCACCTCTAGGAATGCATTACCCAAAAAATTGGAGGTTTATAATGTAGGATCTAGTTGTTTTGTGGTCACGCCCCAGTTGACAGATCCTCTAGAACTCAACAGCATCGCAGGTCACTACCTTGCTGGAGTCTCTAGTAAAGCAGAAGCAGACTTGGGTGATGGTACTCACGAAGTCAGCTATGCTAACAGGTAAGGAACCAGGATATCAATCATGTAAATGGAATTGTTTCCCAAAATCCGAGTCTGTCTCCCCCTTCCTCCAAAGGTGGGATTCAGCTATATATATATCTGGCAGGTAAGGTTCATGAACAAAATGATATTGTTATGATACAATAAAGTTTGTTCATACTTACCTGGCAGATATATATAATCAAAGTGCTCACCCACCTCCCCTCAGGAGACAGTGGCACTAGAAATATCTGACAGAAAATGGGAATGGTTCCTGACGCCCGCCTCCCAGCGGCGGGAATGGGTACTACCACCTGGCCGACCACTGCGTGTGCCGGGAGTTTTGAAATTCTGTCGGACTTCGGAGAATACAGCTATATATATATCTGCCAGGTAAGTATGAACAAACTTTATTGTATCATAACAATATCATTTTTAAGGTATCCTACCATTGTCTAAGCATATCTTAACCATATTTCACAGAAACCTACATACCTTTGGTCTAAAGGTGCAAATAATTTAGGTGTAGTCACCTAAATTATTTGCACCTTTAGAACAAAGGTATGTAGGTTTCTGTGAAATAAGGTTAAGATATGTTTAGACAATGGTAGGATACCTCAAAATACTAGTTTAAGTGTGATTGTGGTGAAACATTGAATTGAATTTAGTGTCAACCATAAGATAACTGTACACACATTTTACTGTGGTTGTGATGAAACATTGAACTGAATTAAGTGCCAACCATAAATATTTATTTTAACCATCTAATATTTCTTTTGTGTTCTTCAGAAATATTTCTTTTGTGTTCTTCAGATAATTGGGCAATGCTTTTTGCCGCAGCAATTAGCACTGAAGACAAAAATCCCTCCATGTGGCTTTCTGTCTGTTCCCAACCAAGTTCCTAGATGCTACTTATCGACATTTCTACTTTCTTTTGAAAGGTAAGATTTTTTTAAAATTAAAGCAAAATTAGATTTAGGTTGTATGTTACTATCATGGTTTTTTTATTTTTATTGAAGTAGTTTATAAGGTTATTGATATAGAATAGATTCACAAAGAGAAGTAAAAATTATTATATTGACTTAAGTAATGCTTGCTTTAATTTCCATTCTCAGTCAGTATAAGCATTGTACAATTCCTTATATATGTAATGCTGTGATCTTTATCAATCTAACAAACAGCTTATTCTTCATAAAGATAACATCTTGGTTTGCTTTGATTCTGCAATGGCAAACAGTTGGGATCTGCCCCTCCTGGGAGGTAATGAAATTCTTGAAGCAATGAAGATTATATAAAGCCTAAGTGACACCTTGAATCCAACTCAATTAACTTTTGCAGTGTACAGCATTTCCAAATGAAGTGAATGCAGTGGAACTTCAGTTTTTGTACGCGCAGGTTTTCATACGATTTGTTTTATTGTAGACTTTTTCCAACGAAATTTTGTTCCCGGTTTCTTACGCATCCTCAGATTTTGTACATTCGGAAACGCTCCTCCTAGGGCCAACACTTGACTAGGCCCCATTTTACTTTTGTGTTCATTGTTTTTTGTGCTTTTTGTGCTTTTTTATTCGAGTGAAACTGCCAAATAAGCCATCATGGGGCCAAAGAAAGTTTCAAAGGATTAAATATCAGTTTAGTCAGTTATTTTGTTTTTATGGTTATTGTTATTTTCTGCATTGGTGGAATGTGGTTGATGTTCAGTGTATGGGAAACACATGTTTGATTTGAGAAAATGTCTTGATGTACAGTGGTCCCCCAGTGTTCGTGGAGGATGCGTACCAGACCCACCCCCGTGAATAGTTGGAACCCCTACAAAAACACTGAAAACAACCTATTTTGTTAGTTAAAACTCAAGAAAAACCCATTAAACATTATTATACTTGTTTTTTTAATAGTTTTATCACAAAAAGTGCATTTTATGATGAAGTTGATAAAAAAACTGGAATTTGTGGATATTTCTCATAGAAAAATACTGAGAATATGCGAATTTCTCGCGAATAATGTGGGCGAACATTCCCGAGAGAAATCCGCGAATACGGGGGTCCACTGTATTTAAGTTAAGTTGTGACATCATAGGGTTTGATGTCATAGAAGACAAGATGGCGATGGTGTTGGGTGGAAAGGTACAATAACAGAGTGAGGAGAAAAGGATACGTGCGATGGCTGTTTGGTTAGGTAGGAGAGAGCTCTCTGTCTGATAGGAGTTTTGGGATGTAAGTCTTGTTGTGGTGTTGTTCAAAAGTCTTAAGCTGCAGTATATTGGGATCGCAGAACGTGAACAAGGGGGTAGATTGCACATTTGTGCTAAAAAGGAAAGATTAGGAGAGGAAAAGATTCAAACCAAGTCCTAGCTCTTCTGTAAAAATGGTGAGAAACACTATAGAATTTAAGAAAGAACTCATAGCAAAGTGTTGGAGGATGTTGCGTGCTGATCTCAGTGAGAAAAGGGCTATAAGTACTGCTGTTAGTGAATTTAAGGCCAGCAGAAGCTGGCTTGAAAAATTCAGAAAGCAAAGGGGCGTACTTATGCCTACTTCAGTGATTAAGGACATGTTTGCAAAGTGGATTGATGTAAAAAGATTTCGGGAGAATTATCATCCCAACAAAGCTGTTGGAATCCATGCCTCCAACATGTTTAATGACAATGCTGTATTTAACTTTAGACAAATAAAAAAAAATGCTAGACACAAATGTCAGACAGTTTTGTTGTGCGACAAGGGTCCAGTGACTCAAGCTGCCTAGTACCAGTAAAAAACGAATTGGGGAAGTAACCTCAGATAGTGCCAGTAAAATATAAATAGAAGTAACCCCAGATAGGTCTTTGAACCTGAGTCCTTCTTTGGAGGGAAATTGCCCTTCCAAGCAATAACCTCTAGTCCTCCCTCTCCCTTACTTTCAGTCTTCCTTATGCCAGTAAGTGTCTTCCATAAAAGTTATGTCAAATATTCATTTGTTAATTTCATTAGACATTTATATTTATTTCTCATTGTTTTCTGTTTGTAAAACTATTTATTCCCTATAAAATTTATTTTGTTCATGAAACTTACCTGTCAGATATATATATAGCTGTATTTTCTGAAGTCCGACAGAATTTCAAAAACTTCCGACACACGCAGTGGTCGGCCAGGTGGTTAGTACCCATTCCCGCCGCTGGGAGGCGGGTATCAGGAACCATTCCCATTTTCTATTCATAATTTTTCTGTCGCCGGTGCTGAAAACACCTGTTTTCAGTACCTCCGTCTTAGGATTTTGGAAACTTCATTGCCGCTAAGTATCCTAATTGTCTTTTGATTTATTTACTTGGATTTGTGGCTAGGCATACGCTATCTTAAATTGATTCATTTTTGCATAAGATATCTGAATCTAGTTAGGCTAATTTCAGAGGGGGTTGTCTGCAAAGATAGGGTGTGGCTACCTAAAGCTTCGGTAGATCCGCACTTGGTATGCACAAGGGGTATGGGTCTTGCTTCTTTGTTGAGATTTGTCATGTAAGGAGTGTGAGACTTTGTCTATTCCGTAAGGAAGACGTGTGATTCGTATGTACGCAATTAATCAGTAAACATGTCTAATTCCGTAAGGAAGACGTATGATTCGTATGTACGCAATTAATCAGTAACAAAAGTCAGGGTAGTGAACCTGCTAACCTTCCTGTAGACTTTATGTTGCCTAACCCTGTAGTATGGCCTACGGGCTATGAATATGTCTGCGAGAGGTGCTCGCTCTCCTTCATTGCTGTGAAGAGTGCTACTTCTGTAATTGTTACTCCTAACCCTGTAGTGTTGCCTTCGGGCCCTAAAACAGTGTCTGTAGAGGAATTGCCCTTTCTCTGATACTCTTTCGATTCGTAACTTAGAATCGAAAGTGCTTGCTTTAGAGAGCAAAAGTGAAGTGGCTAAGTGCAGTGTCAGTGCCCCTTGTGTAGTGGAGGGTGCGTCAGATCGGCCTTATTTCGCCTCTAGGCCGGGACCTCTGCTTGACTCCCAGGACCCGGGGAGAGAGCATGTCGAAAGCCGAAGGAGGGTTACGAGGAACCCCACCGATCTGGCGTGCCTTCGGCAGTTATCTGATGAAACTCCCCAGACTGCCAAGTGCGTGCACGTGCACGAATCCTGAAGGATTGCTTCTCGTCCTCCGAAGCGTCCTTCCCGTGCAGGGGTTTGGAGCTTTCGGAAGGACTTGCGCCTCTAAATAGAAGCTATAGAAGAGGACGCTTCACGTCCTCTCTCTCTCTCTCTCTTTCGTTATGCGTTTCAGTGAGAAGTAAGAAGGCGAACGTCGCCTGAACCCGTGTCCGTCTTTCCACCGAGAAATACGAAAAAGAAGTCATAGTAGCAGGACGCTTTTGAGAGCGGACGTCCGAGCTTTATTACTGTGAGAATAAGAAGTCGTTCCCCTCGCCGCTCGTATTCTCACAACGATCACCCTCTCCGAGACTGCTTCGTGCAGTCGGATTTTCTCTTCGAGATGTATCTCGCTCTTCCTGAAGGCAGTTTCTCTCGCTTGTTTTGACGCCTGTCAGGAGCGTGACGCTTTTCTGCACGCTTCTTTGGACGCTCGGCTTGGACGGGACGCTCGGATGGACACCATGGCGCGCGTGGGTGCACTTGCCAAGCGCGCACCAGTGGACGCCGAACGCGCGCCAGTGGACGCCGAGCGCGCGCGCCAGTGGACGCCGAGCGCGCGCCAGTGGACGCAGAGCGTGCACCAGCGCACGCCAGGTGTGTCACCTGGCTGAACGTTTCTGTTGAACTCGTCGAGCTCTTGTTTACGATTTGGGCCTAAAGAATTTTTACCTCTACCTTCAGTGATACCTTCTACCCCACCTGCAAAGAATGTGAAGTAAGCAGTGCTTTGGAGGAAGCTTAAAGTGAACAGACAACTTCGTCTTCGAAACCCAGCAAGACCTCGGGTTTCGTAAATTCAAGAGCTCTCTGTCAATTAATATTGCTTCTTGCAAAGGTGGATGGAGTTAAGGAAAGCTCAAGGGAAGATCTCGTTTGCTCTACCGCAGTCAAGACTTTGCGATAAGGCAGTTACGGGTTATGTAAAAGCTCGACGTCCTCCACGTCATGATGCTCGAAAACGTTCGGTAGGGATCTTGCAAAGGCACTCATCAAGAGGACGCTCTTCAGGAAAGCGCAAGACACGACTTCCTTTGCCATAACTGCCAAATAAAATTAAGGTTGCTTTAGTCCATCTGAAGGGGCTTTTCAGATGATAGATTTTGTTAGTTCCTAAGTTCGGGACTACGCTGCCGAAGTTGAACATCGGGGTCCTACCTGCCAAAAGCCCAGTCTCTTATCAAGATTCTTGCCCCTTCCTCGATTGATACGGGAATGGGAAAAATAGTATGCTCGACTTCCTGGATTACGTTTTGTCAGTTCAGTGACTTTCCCCCATTGACAATATACTATCGTTTTGTCAAGTAAGTGGGTATCCCCTCATTGACAAAATATCTCTTTGTCCTGTAAATGGGTTAGTTCTCATTGACAAACATCTCAATAACTTTATATTGCGTAAGCGGATAAGCTCTTTTTGACAAGATTCGTAGGAGCCCTCATTCATCAATCGCAGACTCGTACAAGTAATAGACTTGTAGACGACGTCAATGAACGCAAGTCCAATAACATAAGAAGCTTGAGCTATCCGCTTCGATTCTCTAAAATTTGTTCAATAAACTTGCCTGTCAGATATGTATGTAGCTGTGTTTCCGAATTCAGCTATAGATATGTCTGCCAGGTAAGTATGAACAAACTTTTATTGTATCATAACAATTTCATAATTTGCCTTGCGTTATTTTACTACTGGTTGGTTCAAGTCATATACGCTTGCTGTAGTTACCTCTTCGGATGACAACCGAGAGGTCTATTGTCTTTTATTTTAAGGGCATTTAATCGTTACTCCCTGCAGCCTACCAGGAGTTTCCGATTTTTCTTTTACCGTTGTATGATAGTGTTAAGTGTTATGACGACACAAACGCACTTCTATTTTTAGCGCCTTCTGTTTCGCTTAAATATACCAGCTTGAGAGTCTCTTTCTGCTCAAAAATAACGGACCTATTTCTTCGTAGAATAGAGTAGCTGGCAACCCACGCATAACGGTAAGAGACGACGAATGTAAGCTGCTGCTGTCACTGTCCGCTCCAGTCCAACCGAGCCAGTCCCAGCTCGTTCACTGTCATGCGCGGTGGGTGAAGTCTCTCTCTCCTGCGGGATTGACTGACTAACCATATCTCTGCCCTACAATCACGGACTTTAGCCTAAGATTGAGGGGATTTCTTACAAATGAAATGAATAAACATTGCATTCGTTTTTGCCTTACTATGTTCAACATATATCTCTTAATCCTTTCGGTGCTCATTACCGCACGGTATAGGACTACGAGTCTACCGCAACATTGCACTATTACGTATGCTCTCCTGCTTAGGCAAAGTGCAGCCTTATTAGGGAAGTAAGCATACTCGGGTAGGGAATGGATCAGCTTGCTGGGGACCATTTCCTTCCTGAAGAAGTTTATTTCCCTGAATAGACTGCAATTCAGACCTCTACAGTTTTTTCCTACCGGGAAACTGAAATTTTATTAAAGATCTAGGAATGATTCTGAACATCTCTCAGTGCATCAAGTATCACCTGAGGTGATAGAAAGAAGGTGCCGGACATCTGGATAGGGTTTCAGATGTCCTGGATCATAATCGGAAAGAAGTAGAAGCAATTCGGTCGTCCCTCCAGTCCTCGAAACGAGTTTTTGGAACCAGTGGTCCAAATCAACTCTGATATTCCACAGCTCTCTCATATCTTAAGAGGTTCGTTACAGGATTGCAAAAGTCCGTACGAATCGTCTCGATCGACGGCAGGAACTACTGACTTCCGAGTGGAATCTTTATTTAGAAGTAGGTTGAGAGTTGTGGAGACTTTAGGGACGTCTTTTCATTCATCTCTTCGCTATGTTGAGGGCAAAGAGGCTTCTTCTCTGCTCCCTTATTCTCGATCCGAGATCGGTACCATTAAACGCCATCCTATGATATTGAACGGGGATGGATGTTTAGTCTCTTTTTTCCCCTTTTTCAAACGCTTAGGAAATGTAATAAGATGATTTATGACGTCACAGGGAGCGACAATGACGCTGATCGCCCCATGTTGGCCTTCAGGATCCTGGATTCACAGAGGTCACGTCCTTCCTAGTTCACTTTCCAAGGACCTTTTCCGAGAGAGTCGGTCTACTCTAACTCGAAAGGTACCTATAACCTCTCCGCTCTGAGTCTGACTACGTTCAGACTATGGAGATGTTGACAGGAATAAGATTACCGTCTTCCCTTTCTGTCTGAAGAATGGGATAAGCTGGCAGTTACAACTATTAAAGAATACGCAAATATGTTGTTGACGGCCTTTGGGCTCAGAGATTTGCTTCTGTCAAACAACAAAGCCCTTCACGATCTTTGAGTTCTGTGGAATCTCGAAACTCGCTCACCATCTACTTTTGTCTCACCTGTTTTCTCGGAGTCAGAAACTCGTGCGAGAATCAGCGACATATAGTAGCCCTGAGTTTCTTGTTGACGAAGTCGGTTTGCGTTTATACACCCCCGATGATCGTGTAACATGAGACCAGGTTGGACTATCAGGCATTCGTCCTTCGGGACTGAATCGTCTTTTTGCTCCTCGCTCCTTTCTCCTGGCACCAGAAGCTTGAGTCAGGAGTTGCTCAGGAGTTGATTCGCTGACGACGTTGGGTTGTGTTGATACACCCCCCAAGGTTTGCTTAGATTGAATCGCCAGGCAGTCCAGACACTCATCCTTCAGCGAAGAATAGTGCCTTATGGTCTTCAGGGTACAGTCTTGCTGTCCTTGATTCGTCTGACTGGTCAACTGGTCGGTCACCTGACTTTAGTACAGACGGACTGACTGTGCATGTCCAGATCGAAGCTTTCAATATGGAACTTAGACGTAGTCTGAAGTTCTTGATGTCAAAGCATTCGAACCTCTCCTACCTGTTAACTTCTTGCATGTGATCAGGAAGGCCTTCTTCTAACCACCCTAGATATGACAAAGAGGGTTAGTGAGATTTTAAGCCATTGTCAGAAGTTTTGGCTTTAGAGAACACAAGGCGGTATGCTCTCTAAGCCTTCCGTTGTGGCCTAAGAATGGAAACCCGTCTTGTCCTTGGGCCAGGAGCTTGGAATCAAGGGATGGCACAAGTTAGTGGGCAGGAGCCAGAGAGAGTCCTGTGCCCTGTCGGGTCTCTCAAGTTTTATCTACATAAAACTCAAGAAAGTCGAAGTCATTCGGGCAATCTGCAGTGTTCCGAAAAAGACCGGACTTGCCCATATCGAAGAGCACCCTGGCTTTAGTGTTAAGGAGTTCTTTCAAAAAGGCTCCTTCATTGTGTTTGCACAAAGATTTGAAATCTTTTTTGATTTGAATGCACAGGATGTGAAGATGGCATATGAGATCTGCTGCTCGCTAGGGCCATACGTGTCTGCAGACACAATCTTGGGGGCAAGAAGTACCACTCATCCTATCCTGTAGAAAATGGTTAGGAAGAGCTCTTAATTTAGTTGTTGAGTCGCCGCCAAGGGCGACTTCGTAACTCTTAAGCCTTAGTTAAAACAAAACCTTAACTTTGGCTAGGTTGGTCAGGTGGTGTATATAATATAATATATATATATATATATATATATATATAGATATAGATATAATATAGGATACTATATATCTATATATATATATATATAGATATATTATATATATATATATATATATAATTTAATTGTTTTACTTCTTAGCCCTCATGGTATGGTCAATATGGTCTAGTCACGTCGTGGTCTCACCCCTGTTGACAGATCATCTGGAGTGTACCAGCTATATATGGTCTCTACTCTCGCTGGCACTCTAGTAGCACAAGCAGACTTACGTGGCAGTAACCACGAAGCCAGCTATGCTAACAGGTGGAACCAAGATGTAAATCATCTGCATGCATTTGTTTCCCAAAATCCTTCTATTCTGTCCTTTCCCACCTCCAACGGTGGGATTCAGCTATATATATATCTGACAGGTAAGTTTCATGAACAAATGATATTGTTTATGATACAATAAAGTTTGTTCATACTTACCTGGCAGATATATATAATCAAGTACCACCACCACCTCCCTCAGGGGACAGTGGAAATAAAAATTATGAATAGAAAATGGGAATGGTTCCTGATACCCGCCTCCCAGCGGCGGGAATGGGTACTAACCACTTGGCCGACCACTGCGTGTGTCGGAAGTTTTTAAAATTCTGTCGGACTTCAGAAAATACAGCTATATATATATCTGTCAGGTAAGTATGAACAAACTTTATTGTATCATAACAATATCATTTTTGTAAATATTTTTGGGTGTCTGGAATGCATTAATTGTAGTATTTACATTATTCCTTATGGAAATTATTGTTTCGGATTTTGTACATTTCGGACTTTGTGGGAATTCCTGGATGTAAACATTCCAATTTTGTTTTCGTCGTTAGGAGTAGACGTGTATTCTTCTCTCTCTACCTGACTTCACTGATTTATTTCAATCCTGGTGGGATTTTTCTATGTTGTTTGTGCTTGTATCTTACTGCTTATGTGTAAAATTGTGTTAATTGTGCGTTTGTTATAATTTACACAAACCCATGAATCACAATTGATCAGGAAGTTGTTCCGAGTGCTCGTGTTTCTAACGATTTGCAAGCATTCCGAACTGTTGACGGATAGACCTCTCACTATCCCAGTTCAGGCACAGGGTGATAGAAAGAGCGATATTCACGTTTTCTCTTCCTGCCAACACGACTACTAGCACTCGCTGAATGCTCACCAGGTTCCCACTTGGTGTCTCAATTCTGAGGATTCAAACACCTGGAGAATTGGGAAGAGTTTCCCTTTAAAAGCTCTACGGAATTTCTAAGGGAATGTATCTCTGAGGAGGCAGTGGTTCTCGCTGTGGCTTTTCCTGCCCTTTGGGGATAGGATCCAATTTGCATTCTCCTATGGGGTCTTGCGTTTTTGGGAACCGCAAGTGCGTGTTCTGTTGAATCAGTTCTTAGATGTCTGCATATAAGACTGGTTCTATTCCTGCTCCTCCTCAACTTCTTAGAAGTTGAGAGAGGACCACTCTTGATGATCATTCTTACAAGATTCTGGAGTCTTGCTGAGCGTTGAATTCGTTGGAATTTCTGGCACTCACTGAATGCTTGGTTTCTTGCAATTTTCAAGCACTGGCAAGACAAGACACTCCTGATGATTGTTCTTACAAGATTCGTGAGTCTAGCCAAGCACTTGAATTCCTTGGAATTTATGGTGCTTGCCAAGTGCTTGTTTCTTGTGATTTATGAGTACTCAGGTGAGACAAGACACTCCCAATGATTGTTCTTGCAAGATTCAGGAGTCTCACTGAGTACTTGAATTCATTAGAATTTCTGGTACTCACGGAGTACTCGGATTCTTTGGAATCACGAGCGGTTGGAGGGTGAAAGAAGGTGCCCCCGATGACTGTTATTATGAGATTTTGGAGTCTCGCTTTAACTACTTGGTATTTCTAGCGCTCACCAAGCACTCAGATTCTTGGGAATTCTAATCACTCAGGGGAGACAAGACACTCCTGATGATTGTTCTTAAAAGAGTCGAGAGTCTTGTTGAGTGCTCAGATTCTTTGGAATCATGAGTGCTCCGAGGGTGAGAGAAGACTCTTAACAGTGTACAGGGGAGTGCCAAGACACTTAGGTGTTTCAACATTATCTGCCAACACTTTCTTAAGTGTGTGGTTAGGTTCCATCCTTGTATCTTTGACCTTAGGGTCCAAGCACATAGGATTGCAAATGCAGAATCCCTCATTGTCCTTCTTCTCAGGGGCTTTGGCCTTGAAGGAGGCTAGTGAATGTGAGAGAAAGCTATGGTTCTTAGCTGATGGTTACCACTCATAGTTGTGTTGTTGTGATCTTATCAGCTCACTCGATTCAGCTTGACCTTTTCGGATTGGCCGAATCGAGTACTCTGCTCTGTCCGAGTGACCTTTGCTTTTCTCTGGTTGGTTCTTTGCCATGGCATAAGTACCTCCTTTCCCATGTTGCAGTCATCGTAGGTTGATGGTTGCCCATGATCTACCCCTCCTGTTGGTTCTTCTAGTAGGACAGGTAGAGTGCCCCTTTTCCCTACCTGGTCGCCTGACCCTCTTGGTTTTGCCAAAGGTACAAGGAGGACAGGGAAATTCCTGTGAGAGTGTGTCTCTTTCAGAATTTAGCTACAAGGGTTGGCATTTCAAGATCAATCCTTGGATCATCTCGTCATACATTTGAGCAGTCGAGGAAAGGTGCTATTGTCTTCATCCTTGCTTAGGCTTCATCAGTCTAAGAAGAATAAGGTAGCCTCTCCACCCCGTAAGAAGGGTTATACCTCAGTTGTAGTCACTTCTCAGCAGATTGTGAACTTTGTAGTTTACATCAGCAAGACAAACTCCTCTTCAGTTTTGCACTGAAGGTTGTTGATCAGCCCTTTCCCATCTGTTTCTGCTGAAGAGTATGGATCTCCCTGCCTCAGTTGAGGTCTTTATACTCTTGAGAGCTTTGAGCAGACTTGCTCAACCTGCAGACTTGGGCCTCCAGAATAGAGTGTGACTTTTGTGGTCCTTAATCCTACCTCAACACTAAATGAGATTGAGGTAGGCTTCAGACTGTGATGTCAAGCTCAGGTCTGTGTTCCTGTTAGTTGGAACATTGGCAAAGAGAGTTGGCTGGCTTCATTGTATGGATGTTTGGAGATTTCTCTCCTTCTCATCTGTTCCTGAGTTGAGACAAAAACTTGGAGCCTGTCATTTTTGATGAGAGATCTGAGGGCTTTTCAACTCCTTTCATTTGGGATTGTGTAGGTGAGAATCAAGACATGATGCTGTCGTATCCAGTAAGAATTATACAGTACTCTCTGTACAAGACTCAACTTATAAACTCTGAGGGTTGAAGACTTCATAAATACTGGCAGGCACAAAGTGAGAGATGTCCATGAGCACCCTCTCTTAATGGCTTGGGGAAGTCATTAGTTAGGCTTATGATTATCAGGTAGGATCCATACCTCCGGTAAGAGCTCAAAGTTTTATGGGTTTGCTCCATCTTTTTTGTTCAAGTGCTTCTCAGTAGTTCAGGATTTAAAGGCAGGTGTCTGGTGCTGCCTGACTACCTCTACCTCTTTCTGTCTGAGGGGTGTCATCTACAAGCACTCTTCTTAAGACCTGTGGAGGTTACTCAACATAAGTAACTAGCCAAGTTCCTGTGTCCAGAAAGGCATCTCGCTTTTGGTTCATGACTGGCATGTTGGTATGGCCATATGGGACTGGACTGAGTTTTACACAACAGAGCATCCTGTTTTTCAGTAGTAGGAAGATGCTATTCCTTCCAGTTCCCTGTGATAAAGATGATGGGTGGGAGGCCTTGATAGAACATTATCTTTGGCTCTAATTTCTTTAATGATATTACTTTTCAAGCTTGTATATTTCCATCACATATGAGAAAGCTAGATTTCTTCTGTAATGTTTTGAAGAAGTGCTGAGAATACCAAAATCTGGCGCAGGGCCCTGTCAGTTTGAACATTACATGTGCCAGTCTGTACAGATGGTTATGATAGTAGCCTTTCCCTTTGTACAAGTATGTAACCAGGAGGCTGGCATATCGGGATGGGTAGAATAAAATGAGTCGTGACCTTTGGATAATTCCTCCAGCCTAAGGAATCTTTCCATGTAGGTGAAGGTGTATCTCCTCATAGGAACAGATTTTAAATTCAGGAAAATTTACATTCTTTTAGATTTAGAAACTTTAGGTCATTTATCATAATCCTTTATCTAATGAACCCTGCATTCGCATTTTGTTCAGGGTTTAATTTTTTTTTCCAAGTTTTACATTGTTTACTTAAGTAACAAATTATTATTATGTTATTTCAGGTCTTGAAGAGGTAGAAAGGGAATGTCAGAACCTAGGTATTGGATTCCACCTACTTCTAGGAGAAGCAAGAACTGTCCTTCCTGAATTCATCAAGAGTCATGGTATGGGGTGCCTTGTAACTGATTTTGCGCCCTTACGTGTTCCTGAGCAATGGCGAAAGGATGTTAAAGAGGCAGTCCCAGGCAATGTCCCCATGTTCATGGTAATGACTATTATATAATAAACTGCAATACTGTAGTACTTCTGGTAAATGCCAACCATATTTTAACAAATACCTTAATTACCAGACCATAAGTTTAAAATTTAATTACATTATGACTAAGTTGCATGCTTACTAATGGTATTTATCCACCACCATTTGGTGTCTGTTTGGTAAACAATTTGGTATTTGTTCCAACACAAATTTAAACCCAAGGGCTTTTATATAGGATTATTCTTGATGCAGCTGGTAAATAGTCCTTGCATACGTGTTAACAAAGTACTTGATTACGAAAAAGTATTGGGTGAGGGGTAGGAATACCCAGCTGAGCTCACTATTCCATCAGCTGTGATAGATTTAAAATATTTACTGTTCGTGGGTTTCCCTTTGTTTTACAATCTTTGATTCTTTTTAACTGGTTTCCAGCTTGGTGCTAGAAGATTATCCTATTGTCAAGACCTCAGGTTTGTTAGCTATGAAAAATACAAATTGATTAAAAATTTGTCATTTTGATTACTTGTTTTCTTGATTTTTATTTTTATTGCTGCTTTAGAGAGAATGGAAAGTTGCTTTTAAAGATAATTAAGTGTGCGTATGAAAAGCATAGGTGTCCTCGGCTAAAAGGATTGGGTATGTGTTTGTGTTTGTGAGTGTAAAAGCTTTATGTTACTAGTAACGAATTCTCATTCACTTTTCTTATTATGCAGCAGCCAGCATTAGCTTTCTGTTTTGGCCAGTGAAGAATGTTTTGGTTGATTTTATTCCCAAGGCCAAAAATCCATTGTCTTTGTCTTTTTGGTTTCTCCCTGCCGTTGTCTTCTTCCCTTGCAGGTCTGTTCCTACTCGTTCTCCCAAGGCATCAGGACTATGAGGGAGTGGTTGGTCCTCTCTCAGCATGGCCTGAAAGTCCTTCTTTGCTGCCTTTGCATAGTATGTACCTTCAACTAAGACTTCAGTTCTAGACACAGTTGTTTCTATTCTTCTATTTCAGGGTTCTTCTTTGGAGACCCCTTTAGAAAATTTGTCATATTTAAGCACATTACAGTTGGTGGCAGAAATCTTATTGTTCACAGATGTCTCCATCAAGGGGTGGGAAGAGTATCTTTTAGACCATCAGTCCTTGGGAGATTGGTCACATACAGAAGACAAGCACATCAACCTTTTAGGTTTAGAGTCAGTTCTTCTGGACATTGAGGCATTTGTAGACCATGCTTCTTGCATGAAAGTTGAAGTGTAAGACATTTTCACCAATCTCATATTTTCATATTCAAAGGGGTAAGATCACCCTGCCTGTGACAGTGTGCATCACTAAGCAGGCTGCTGCTGCAGTTTGTCATTTTTTACTATCAGGTTTAATGCTTAGCATTTGGCTAGAAGTTTTATTTTGGCTACAACTAAAATGTGGAATGTACAGTTGTAGTGTTTTTATTTCCAAATATGAAAGGGAGGAATAAATTAATTTCAGCTTTATGCTGATGCCTCCTGAATTAAAGTGTTTCAGTTTTATTTGCTATCCCCTCCTATTTAATTATTTATCACCGTTTCCTTTAATCTGTCTGTCTTTACAGGTTGATTTTCCTTTGGACGCCTCTTGGGATACAAGTTTGTTGACTGGCTAAGCATTCCCATTGTGTTACTCCTCTTTCCTTACATTCTTCTAGTGATAATGACTAACACACCTACCCAGTCAGAGTCATTGGCTGCTATTAGAACAATAGTAAAGATTAGCCAATTCTAGACTTCTTGTCCTAAGGATGACTTTAGAGAGAACTTGCTAAAAATACAATTTTGATCTGGAAGATATGTGGTACTGCCAAAGTCTTTATGGGCAACATAGGAATAAATAGATCACTTTTAAAGTCAGGGCATAGGAAATTATAGTGCTAGAACTTCCCTGGTTTTTAAAAGAAACTATTAAGTGAGATATCTTTTTCCTAAGTACATATATGATTGTCTTTTGCTTAGCCCACATTTCACAGCAGGTTCACTTGGCTTGTCAAGGGATTCAGGCTTATGGGATTCATTCTCAACCAGAATTTGTTGGGTCTTCTGTGAAGTGTAAATTCCCTAGGGTTACTTGAGCAGCTTTAAGTGCAATTATTTCTTTGTTCCATCTTTATACAAATTCAGCTCGTTTTATGAACGTGGTTACTGTCTTTTTCTTAGTTTTTGAAAGCTTATGGGCCATATGATTCATAACCTGTTTTACCTCATGTGTAGCTGATGTTCTTTTGAAATCTGCTTGTCTGCTGGGGTTTGAACAGCCTGGTTCATACATCCTAAAGTTGCTATTTAGGCTAAAGAAAAAGTAATGGGTTAGTTGTGGAACGAGTACTATTATTTTATAAAAAAAAAAAAAAAAAAAAAAAAAAAGCTGTTTAGACTATTGGAACTAAGAGTTTCCCATAAGAGACTGAAAGGGCAAAGTGTGTGTGTGTACACTCAGCTATCAGGAATAGTGATTTTTTTTTTTGCATTTTTGAGATGCATAAATAGTTCAATTAAGGGATTTGACGAAGGAAAAATCTATTTCTGGGTGATTGGCTCGTGTCGCCCTATGAAAGTAATCCTTAATATCATCTTTCTAGGTAAAATATCCTAAAATTACCAGAGAAAAAACAAATTAAGAAAATTGTCATAGGACTGACTCGCTCACTCTTAAAAAGAAGTGTCGGTATGAAATAGGGGCGAGTGTGGAACACTACCACGAGCCAAAACACCAATTAGAACTTCTATCAGAATCCCCATAAGAGAGAGCTGATACCAACGGGCGATGCAGCCTCTACTACTACTACTAGAGGACGCCACGGACAGCAGCGCCCCTAGCGGTCATCCTTAATTAAAACATAATTAAAACATAATTACATCTTGTCCTGCAAGGGGGGGAAAACAAACCATAAAAGGGATGGGTTTCATAGGGCGACACGAGCCAATCACCCAGAAATAGATTTTTCCTCGTCAAAATCCCTTTCTGGGCTCAGCTCGTGTCGGCCTATGAAAGAGTACCAGAGAAACAGACAAGATGGAAAAGGAAAAAACAAAAAATGAAAAACATGTTAAAATGATGGATATAATATAAGTAAATCAAATACAGCATACAAAATAAGTACTTAAACTAACTATGGTAAACAATAACAGAATGTTAGTAAACTTAAAGTACTTAAAAGGTAGTAACAATAACCTAATATGCATGTAAAAATAAAGAAATTATTTAAATTTACTTAGAACCTAAAAGTACATTATATACATATGTCCTACCCTAGCATAAAAATAAGGGTAAGGTACATCAAAATCCATCATTAATACAGAAAATACAATTAATTCAAATAATCAATCAAATTGTGACTGAAGTTATCACAAGTCTTAATGGAAAATTTATACAAACATATTGTGGCCTAACCTAGCATAAAAATAAGGATAGGACCACTGGAGTACATATCAGTACAAATGTGGCTGTCCCTAGCAAAAAAATAAGGGACAGACCACTATAACACACAACGGCTAAGGCTATGATGATGAGTAGCCTGGTGATAGGTTGAGGCATGTTGGTTGAAGTAGGTAGAAAGGAGACCTGGATTAATACTACAACTACTAAGCAGTATCAGGGGAAACTATGTTTCCCGCTGCTACTGCTGAAAACTTTAAAGATTCCAAGGACTTTAATAATGCCGTTTAAAGACTGTCGTGATTTCCATCCAGTATACTCCTAAGATCCTCAAAGTTCATATGTTGGAAATAGTTAATAGAGGTGGCTACTCCCTGATATCATGAGCTTTTGGGAATGACTCAGGGTTGGCTTGTTTAATGAAGTAAAGGATTTGTTGCCTAATACCTTTAACTGACAAAGTACCACCTTTTTCTCTCTCATGAGAGAGCACCCGAGGATCTAGAAGAAGTACGAGATAGAAAGGCTCTAAGGGTTGAAACTGGCAGAGAGAAGGATCCTGTGGAAGTGGGATAACCTTCCAAGAGCCCACCTTGCAAGAGGATCTTCATTTTTAGCTAAAAAGCTACGATCCGAGCAAGTAGAACTTCTCCTGATGGGAGGAATTCCACATGGCCCGCATCTCTGGATAGAGCCGACAGTTCTGAAATTCTTGCTCCTGAGGCTAGGCTTAATAGAATAGAGTTTTCCTCAGGAGCATTATGAATGTACAAGATGAGTTTGTCAGTATCTGAAGCTAGTTTGAGACATCATTTAAGAACCATGAAACTGTAGTAGGCCTCTGAGAAGGTCTAAGTCTAGCACAGGCTTTAGGGATAGATGTGAAATAAGATTCAGATTAAATCTATCTAGAAAACCTACTTGAAAGATTTTCTTCAAAGCCGACTTGTGAGTGGTAATCGTGCTAGCTGCTAAACCTTTTTCAAATAAAGATCTGAAAAAGGATATAGCCAAATTAACTGTCATGGTTGTAGTGTTCGATTCTCTCAAGAAGATGCTAATTTCTTAACAGCTGAGTCATATTGTCTGATGTTGACTCCCTCTTATCTGATTCCAGGAAGAGAATATTCTGTGGATCAATGTAGCATCTTTATTAGCCGCAAACTTCATGAAGTCCATACAAAGTTAGGGTCTGGAGAGTTCCTGAGGAAGCGAACACAGTCCTCATTTGTACTGATTGTGATAGTTTGGGATTGGGGATCCGTTGAGGTCGAGATTGGACCCAATTCCAAGAGAAGTGGATACCAGTTGCTCTTGGGCCAGTCCGGTGCAATCAGAGCTACTATCCCTTTGAAAGACCTTAGTTTGTCTAGGACTTTCAAGAGAAGATTCACTGGAGGAAAAACATAAATTTTCCTCCATTGATTCCAATCCAACGACAGGGCGTCCGTGGCATAAGCCAGAGGGTCCAGGTTGGGGGCCACATAGCAAGGGAGCTTGTGGTTCGCTTGTGAGGCGAAGAGGTCCACTTGGAGACCTGGGACTCTCTGGCTTACCCACTGGAATGACCCGACGTCTAGAGACCACTCTGATTCCAGAGGGACTGACCGGGACAGGGCGTCCGCTATCACATTTCTTACTCCTGCCAGATGATGGCAAGACAGATGCCATTTGTGTTTGCTTGCTAATGCAAAGATGGCTATCATGACATGGTTCACATGCTTGGATTTGGACCCTCCTCCCTGTTGATGCAATGAACTACTACTGCACTGTCCAAAACTAGCCTTAGATGAGACTTTTTCGGGGGAAGCATTCTCCTTCAGAGTAAGAAATACTGCCATTGCTTCCAACACGTTTATGTGGAGCTGGCGAAATTGAACTGACCAAGTTCCCCTGAACCTGTTTGAACTGAGAGTATCCCCCCTCCCCCCACCGGACAGGGATGCGTCCGTGTGAATGGTTAACATCGGAGGGGATATTGAGGGGTACTTTCTTGGCTAGGTTCTGTACTCTTGACCAAGACCGTAGTTGGTTGCGGAGGATCGTGGGATCACTGGACACTTGTCTCGATATTGGAGTTTGCTTTTGACGCGCCAAATTCGATTTATATCTTTCAACCTTGCTTTGAGAAGGATATCTGTTACTGAAGCAAACTGAAGAGACCCTAGGATTCTTCTCTCCTGGTTTCTTCTTGATGTTTGTTTTGCACTTGAGAAATTGCCTGACAGATTTTGCTATTTCCTTCCGTTTGGCCACTGGAATTGATAGAGTTGTGGGAGGACAAATCCCATTGGATTCCCAGCCACTGAAAACGAGATTCCGGAACAAGTCTGGATTTCGTTTTGTTTTATCTGGAACCCCAGATGTTCCAGAAAGTGAACTAACCTTTTTGGTAGCTTTGAGACATTCCTCGACTGTTGGTGCCCAGATTAACCAATCGTCGAGGTATGCCGCTACCATGATTCCCTGAGCTCTCATTGTTGTACAACCACTTCTGCTATCTTTGTGAATACCCTGGGGGCTACATTCAGACCGAAGGGCATCACTTTTGAATGAGATGTCTGACTTCCTAGCCTGAATCCTAGGAATGGGCGGAAGTGCCTGGCTATAGGGATATGATAGTATGCGTCTGTAGATCGATGAGCATGTGACGGCTCCACGCGCAGTAAGGTCCTTACTTGCGAGAGGGTAGCATCTTGAACTTGTCGCAGCGAATGAAAGAGTTTAGCTTTGACAAGTCTAAGATTACCCTTCTTTTTGTTGAGCCTTTCTTTGGAACGCTGAATAAGCGACCTTGAAATTTTAGATGCTTGACTCTCGCAATAGCTCCTTTCTGAAGGAGTTCTTCCGCGTAATCTATCAATTCCTTTGACGGTACCTGATGGAATGATTTGATTGAGGAGGATCTTGGATCCAGCTCCAGCCTAATCCTTTGGACACTATGCTCTGTGCCCAACTGCTGAACCCCCACCTGTGGCGGAAGAGGAACAAGCCTCCCTCCTACCTGAAGAGCCTCATTGCTGATGGGCGGGTTGGCCACCACGCCCTCCTCTGAACTGCTTACTCCTTGCGCCCCTTCCTGCGCCACGGTGACGAAGTAACCTCTCGCCCTACCTCTCGTGAGAGTAGCCTTGAGCCTCAAAAGTAGGGTTAAAGGCAGGCGAGATGGCATAGGAGGTCGAAGGTTGGGATTGCTGGGGCACCAGGAGGTAAGGCTGAGTTTGTTTAGATGTAGCAGGTTGTCCTTGTTGTTGGTGACTGGGACCGCCTGCACAAACTGCTGCTGAGGCTGGAGTTTTTTATATGGCTGGAACCTCCTACCAGCCTTCTTTGGTTTCTTGCCAGCAGTGGGAACGGATTCCTGTTTCCTCTTAGGAAATGCCCACCTAGCTCTAAGGCTCTGGTTGATTCTAGCAGCTTCGTGATGAACTTCGTTCACTGCTGACTCCGGGAAGAGATCCGCTCCCCACATGCTGGCAGTCAAGAGTCTATTAGGCTCGTGCCTGATAGTACATTCTTGAAGAACATGCTTTCGACAGTTCTTCCTGGCTTGGAAGAAGTCAAAAGCGTCTAGAAGAACCGTGTGGATTGTGCTTTCGCTAAGATCTTGAATAGCGGTTCGTTCGCATATGACAGCGCAGGCCATTTCCGTGACTATGATAGAGTTAAGGGACCTGCCAAACCTAGTTCGCGCATCGAACTCTGCCTGGATTAGGGAGTCCGGAAGCCTAGGCAACTTCTCACCGAACTGGTCCATAGCGCAGTCCGGCTTGAGTTTACCCTGCGTGAAGTGGCTGCAGTTTTTCCCATACTCTCCGAAGGCGGGAAAGTGGAGAAGTGGACTCCGACTCTCTCAACTGTGGAACGGGCTCATCCTTGAGGACTGCCTGAAGAGCCTTCTCCACTAATTTCGTAGCGAACGGAAGAGAGACCTCCTCTTCCGTGGCGAAAATAGTGAAGGGGGCTCTTATAGGCCTGGAGTTTAGTGTTAGTACACTCCCAGTCCTCAAGGCAGTGGACCCATTCCCGTTGGGCGTGGTCTCTACTGTATAGGACAGACTCCTTCGAGATCTTGTCCTCCCTTGTCAGAGCCGTTGGCGTCAGCCTAGCATACCCGATGAAAGGCTGTGACAGGCCCGGAGGATAGAACTCGAAGTCCTCAATCCTTCGAGTGCCAAACTCCGGGATGGAAATCATGCCGTCCTTAAAGGGAGCGTAGGCGCTACTCTCCATGATTCTCCATAGAGAAGGATGGCAGAGAGTCATAAGACGGGAGTTGTAGAATCCCCGTGCTAGAACAGGGGATACTGGGGGAGGAGCCTGGGATAGCCCAATCATCCGATCCTCAGTCTCTCTTACTCTATTCGAGAGTCTTGGACGGTTTGTCCCAGTTTGAGACAGAGTGCTCGACAATTGTGCGAACATCTGCTCAAAGCGGGTTTCCCCAAGCTGAGATTTGGGACCCAACCATAACTCCTACCTGCTCCATCATTCCTGGTGAGACAGGAGAAGGAACACAGGAGCTGGTACTTGCTACCCCTGCCGGCATAGCCGGAGAGGGGACAGCGGAGGCGGGAGAAGGCAACGACTCGGAGGTAGCGCGAGCTTTCTCCTTCGAAGCCTTGCCTCTGGGAGCTCTTCGACTGGGAAGAGCTTGGCTTAGCCTTTACCCGCGTCGGCGTAAGAAGTCGATGACTTCCTCGCCGAAGAAGACGAAGACGACTTCCTAGAAGTCGACTTAGACAGAGTCTTCGGTTCTCTCTTTCCCTTCTCCTTGGGAGGTACAGAGAGAGCGGGATTGCGGCTAGGGATCTCGGATCCCGGAAAGCTTGGAAAGAGGCGGAAGAAGAAGGGACAGGAGAAGATCCAGGAGCGCCCAAGGAAAGACCTTGGGCGCCCGACAAACCTACCTCAACCAACAAATTCTCAGTCACTACCGCCATCGGCTCGAGATTCAGGTCCAGGCCGGCGACGTCCGAACTGGCTCCTGGGCTGCTACGAGCCCCAACGACTGCTGAAGATCCTGCTGGATGGCGGCTATTACGGGGGCGGCGGACAAGGGGTCGACGTAGCCCGTCGACTTGCCCGCAGGGAAGATCTGGATGGCCAGCTTTTATCCAAAATGTGGGCTGGCCCTTGGCGGCGTTCTTTCCAAAGCCGCCCACCCACGCTTTCAGAGTGGCGAGGGCGACTTCCCTCACACCGCTAGCCTGAAAGAAAGGCTGAATTAGCTACCATTGCGGACGGGAGGGATAACAAACTTACGAACTAAAAGTGTTAGTAAATTGATAAACAACCTTATAATGGTCTTACCCCAGATCACCAGCTGACCGACCAGGTCGTAGCAAATGGTGCAGGCCTCGGATGCCAAACTATGGACTCGTTGAACAGGGTGGCACAATGGGCGTGAGACCTGCACTCATCAATGTCCGCCCAGGGGTCCATGCAGCGTCGCGTTGCAAGCGAGGACCTGACAGTTGGTAGCCTGTAAGTGGAATGTACATTAGTACAGAGTAAACACTTACAGCCTAACATATGCTCCGCTGGTGCCGGAGCGATAAAGTTAGATAAACCGAGAGCCCTGCTAAAATACGTGTGGTAACCATGTTGGAAGAGACTATGGGTCCGCCAGTGGCGGAGGCACAAGAATCAACCAACTAGGAGTGGTGGTAAAGGAAACCACAACGGATAATGGCGGGGATGGTTGATTAACATAATTATAAAACACAATTCATTGTAAAATATCTTAAATTAGGGTATATATCCTTAACATAGAACAGAAACAATATCAATACAATTTCTCTCCACCCGTCTACTAGAAGAGTGCGTAGGTAAGGGTAAGCTCCCTTCCGGTAGCGAGGGAGAGATATAAGGATATAGTAGGCAAGCAACGACCATCTAAAGTACCCACCCTACCCGCTAGCGTAGCCAATAACCTATACCGAAGGGTGGGCCCCGGCTGCGACGGAAGGCTCCTTTCATATCGTAAGAAGGGAGGTGGACTGAGTAATGGGTATGGGGGGGAAGGAGGTCCCGGTGAAACACGGCGGGAGCGAGGAAAGGGGGAAGGGATGGCCTACTCCTTCCCACCTCACCAACTACCCGTATGGAGACCCGGTACCTCATAGTGGTCGCCCTATACCCCCTGCTGGCGGAACCCCCCGGCACCTCCGGAATGTGAGAGAAGGCTATGAGGTTGTTATGACAACCAAGGGGTCCCCCAGCTCCTCCCTACATCAGAGAGGGAGGGAAGGGGCAGGGTGAGGTGCTATGGAACACGTGACTACTAGTGGCCTAGGCCGCGATCACCACAACCGTGGTAGGGCCACGTGAACCAAGCTGTACCAATACATGGAACAAGCACCTAGGCTAGCCTAACACCCTAAATAATAATAATAATAACACATCGAAAGGTGAAGAGACACTTTTAGGAAAGGAGAAAGAAGCCCATGGAGGAGGCAACTATTCCAAGGAACAGTAGCCTACTCGGAGCCAGCGATAGCCGATGTAGAGCAAGAGCCGGGATGCTGGGCCAGAATAAAATAATGATAGCCCTAATACCAGCTAAGAGAATGGTAAGAGGGCTAAACTAGCTAAAACTCGATGTAAAACAATGAACGTGATAAAGTAAGCCCATAAGTATAAGAAGTCCCAGTATGGAGGACCGGGAATTCTTACGAGGCAGCATGGCCGCCACGAGACAACCGGGAAACCGTATATGACCTATAAAAAGGAAAATACTGGTACCCGGAAGATAAAACTATGATAAAATATTACTTATGAGTTACTTAACTTAGCCGTGGCAATTGCTGAACGCTCCATCGTAGAAAACGAGATAAATCACAAATAATAACAGCACGGGAGAAAACTGCGTCAAGACGCTGGTGCTAAAAATTAAGATGCCGCTAGGGCGCTGCTGTCCGTGGCGTCCTCTAGTAGTAGTAGTAGAGGCTGCATCGCCCGTTGGTATCGGCTCTCTCTTAAGGGGATTCTGATAGGAAGTTCTAATTGGTGTTTGGCTCGTGGTAGTGTTCCACACTCGCCCCTATTTCATACCGACACTTCTTTTTAAGAGTGAGCGAGTCAGTCCTACTGACAATTTTCTTAATTTGTTTTTTTCTCTGGTAATTTTAGGATAATTTTACCTAGAAAGATGATATTAAGGATTACTTTCATAGGCCGACACGAGCTGAGCCCAGAAAATGGTTTGTATAAAGAACCATCAATCCTATACTAATGGGTGCCCTCCATCCAATCCTGCTTTTTTTTTTTTTTTTTCTCTCTCTCTCTTTAGGACTAATCCCTGAGAACCAGCCCGAGAAGAGTCTACTTGGGACTCAGAGGTCTGGAAAAACTAAGCCCTATTAATAATAACATCCAATCCTGCATATCTCTATACTTAACATAATTTCCAAGGAAAGTAAGGGTTGTTGTCATTTCATACCTGAGGTCCAAGGTCTGTGTGTGTCACACGCACTGTGCTTGCTGAGACTACCTTTTTTTTCTGTCACAGACAAGACTGGTGATGCTGGAAACATTGTGGGCTGTGATAAAAACATTGGAAGTGTGGATTTGTAAGAAAAACTTCATGAAGTATTTTTTTGTTATTCTTACTACAGAGGTTGATGGACATACATGTTGGTTTTAATGTATCTTTGGAAAGTGTTTTTGTACATGGAACTTACCCAGCAGATATATACTTAGCTATAGACTCCGTCGTCCCCAACAGAAATTCGAATTTCGCGGCACACGCTGCAGGTAGGTCAGGTGATCTACCGCCCCTGCCGCTGGGTGGCAGGAATAGGAACGATTACCGTTCTAGAACCAGATTTTCTCTGTCGCGGTAGTGTCAACATACGTTGTTGCTACCTCCTGACTTGATTTTCGTTTTTTCATCGCCATCGACCTTCTGGGCTGTCTTTTGCAGGGAGTACTGGTGGTCTTTGGTTTGGCATCGCTTTTATTAACTTTTTAATGAATTTGGCTTCGAAATTTCGAAGAATATATTACGTGAAACTACCGAATTTTTCGGTAGACAGCTCATATATTTTTGCAATAAGGGAAATATGATTTTTTTTTTTCACTAATACGTGTATAAGTGTTAGAACTTGATGAAGGAAATATAAGATCTAACTTCCTACTTTAGGAAGTCAGAAAGCATATAACTAGATACGCTTCCTTTAGAAAGCTTTAAGAGCTCTCGTACTAACGAGCAGTTAAGTATTGACAATTCTAGTAGTTGTTGCATTCTCATCACCTTCTTACTCCACAGAATCT
This sequence comes from Macrobrachium nipponense, assembly GCF_015104395.2. Classification (NCBI taxonomy): domain Eukaryota; kingdom Metazoa; phylum Arthropoda; class Malacostraca; order Decapoda; family Palaemonidae; genus Macrobrachium; species Macrobrachium nipponense. The sequence goes on from NC_061109.1 coordinate 53,416,379, forward strand.
ACAAATTCAATGTGCAAATTTGAAGATAAATGGATGGAGCTCAAAAGGCGAGCTCTAAAAAGGTAAGAAGTGAAATATAGTGTTCCCAGTGCAGTGGAGGGTGCGTCTGATCGGCTCCGGAGCGCTTCCAGGCCTAGACCTCTTCCAAACTACCAGACCCAGTGGAGGAGGAAAGTCGACGCCGCAGGAAGGTTAGGGAGAACCCCCACCGGTCAGGCGTCCCCTCGGCAGGTTCTGTAGAACGTCCCAGACTGCCAAGGATGCCATTGATAAGGCATCCTTAAAAAAGTGCGTCTCTTCATCTTACATCCGAAAAGACGAAGATGTATGTTGGAGTTTCGATGATCTAGCGCGTTCTCTGAAAACTAAGAGAACACCGAGCTGCCAGCCGCTGCCAGGAAGCCGCGTTCCAGCAAGCTAGCATGAGCTACGTTCCAATAGCCAGCAGCGAGGCACGTTCCAGCTAACAGACTAGCGCGAGCCGCGTTCCTACAACCAAACGCGAGCCGCGTTTTCTAGAAAATTTTTCTTGGCGCAAGGCGCCTTCAAAGAGACGAAGCGCCAGCCTGGCGCAAATTGCGCCAGAAAAACAGACGGCTAGAGCAGGGAGCCTTATAGTAGAGTGGCAATCAGAACGATCCTTCCATTGAACGTTTCCGGGCAAGATGCTCTTTCTAAAAGGGGTCTAGTAGGCGCTCGGAACTATCAGGGCGCACGGGACCTTCCACGCAAGCGGAACGTTCCAGGAGCGAGTCTCCTTTCTAGCGTGCGGAACATTCCAGGTGGCGCGGAACATTCCAGGCGCTAGGTGCAAGGAGTCAGGCGCCAGAATATTTCCTAATCTTCTTATGAGAGAGAGGGTCAGTCGCGAGGCTCCTCTTTGAGTTTTCAACTTGAGCAACTTTCCCCTGGCAAAGGTGCAAGATGTCGCACAGGCAGCCGTCGCTTTTGCCAGAATAAGGATTCTGATACTAAGAGAAGCCATTTTTTTTTTCATTATTCAGAGGACTCTCTCCATTCATTCATGCTCTTCCCTCGTTTATGAAGAGGCAAGAGCTTTGGGAGTTTTCTTATAAGAATCTCATCGACGTTTGGGTATGATGGCGTATAAGAAATATCTACTTCCTTCCGTAACCCTACAGATGAACAGGAATTCTGTCTCTTCCACGATTTATGAGGAAATCACGAAGATTTAAAGAGTTCCTGGATTAACTTCCTTCCTTAAGGAGATATATATACTCTTTCTATCGTTCTATTAACGAAAAGAACGAAGATAGTAAAAATTTTTTCCTTTCTCTATCTGCCTCGGCAGGGAAAGAAGGTAGTAGAGTATCTGCTGTATGAGAATACGATACGGCAAATCATAAGCACATACCGTAGTTACTTCTTTGCTGAGCAACTCAATTACCAGTATCCTTCCAGGAATTTCCTAGGAAGGACTACGCTTAAAGGGATTGGTTAAGACAAACACCTACTTAGCTTCTAGATTTATCGAAGTCTTGTTTCGCTTAGATATGCATTATGAAGAACTTCCTGAAGTTCGATAATAATTTTATAAGATTCCTTTATTAAATGGAGTAGCTGGCAACTCTGGAAGAGTAAGGCCAGTCGGCTAACGAGACTGCTATCGCTTAGACTGTAGATACCAACGCAGTATCATGTAGGAGTCGGTCATGAGTGGTCGGTTACATGTCTCTCTCCTGCGGGATGGAATGACTAACCGTGTCTCTCCCCTACAATCGTGGTTTTAGCCTCGGATTGAGGGGATAGTTAAGCAAACACATAAATAAAATATTGTCTGCCTTTTGCTAAGAAGCTTTCAATAAGAAAGATATTACAACATTTCAATGCTGTTTATCGTAGGTAACATTTTTAAAGGATTCTAACGCAGCGGAACTCTATATTGTATAATGCTCTCATGCTTACGAAAGCATGGCTTATTAGAGTACATGCTTAGTGAGAAGATGAATGTAGTAGAGAATTCACTTTAAGACTACGGTATGGTCAAGTCTTATGCACATACCGAGGTTAACTACAGAATTCCTAGTATCCTTACAAAGGTTTCCTAGATTAATGCTGTTTACCACAATGTGACAGTATTATAAAGGATTCTAATACGGCAGAGCGCAATATATATAATTCTCTCATCCTTTCGAGAAACGCACACAACCTTTTTAGAATCGGATATTGCTGAAGAGAAGTTGGGTGAGTCGGATGGGAAACATTCTCTTAGTGGCAGAAGTTGTTTCCCTGAATGGACTATACTTACGTATATAAAAGTTTTTTTGCACTAAGAACGGAATTAACATGTGAAGGATGTCGGGTACCATAAAGGCATAGATGTTATGGCACATAACCTAAAAAGAACTAGAAGGAAGCGCCAGCCTGGCGCAAATTGCGCCAGAAGCACCATCCAAGATATTTTCTCGTTTTAGCGAGTTATTAACCTAAGAGTCCAGTAGCCTCTCGGACAGCAGGCTCGGTAACGGCAAGATTTGTTCCTGATTTCGTTACCCATTTAATCGAAAAGGGGTCGCTTACAAGGAATGATGAAATGATTTATTTTAATCACTTAGGCCAATTCCACGACTCTCTCATATCGCAAAGAGCATCGAGAATCTCTTTTTTCGCCCCTGTTCACGTTAACAAAAGAGAACCTATTTGGGAACAGACACGGAAACGTAACGATCCTTAAGAGGTTCGATGTCAAGATTGCATGTCCGTGAGAACCTTCTCGATCGAAGATAATAACTGTTAATGTATGTCTAACATTTTATTGAAAAGAGTTGTGAGAACCTGCGGAAGTCTTCTTCATAGATCTCTTTGTAAGGTAGAAGACGAACAGGCTTCCTTTAGACTGCTTTTCTTCTTTTTCCTGCGAACCAAGAGAGGTTAGCAATATAAGACACTCTTTAAATTTAAAGAAGGGGAATAAACTTTAGTCTTTTTTTCCCCTAGTTATAAATTCTTAACAGATATTAAGATAAATGGGCGTCAAAGGAAGAGAGGATGTATGCCTCATTTTGTTGGCCTTAGAGAGGTTGGATTCACAGAAGTCATGTTCTTCTCACAGCATGTTTCGTAAGGCTTTTCCAAGAGTATCTGGATATTCTATCAGAATCTATTATAAATAGACCTATAAAACCTCTCCACTCTGAGTCTGTCCGCGTGCAGACTGACCAGAAGTGGACATGAATGAGAGGTTTTTTCAAGGTAATTGACATAGTCATGTCTAAGACATAGAATTGCTGCAGATCGTGCTAGATGGAATGAGGAAACTGTCCTCTTCCGTACTCTTACTCTGTGAACCACATAGCGAGGTTTTTTCTTCACTTTCAGAGGGAAGAATCACCTATGTATATATCTGCTATCAAAGAACGCAGTAAAAGGCTATACTCTGTCTCTACAAGGGGAATTAGAGATAACAGAGGATTAAGATCTTCGGGATCTTATACGATACCGCAATACGACAAGAGTAGGATATCATGTACTTCGAATGGGATCTTTTTGTGGCCACAGATTCCGTGTTCCGACAAATGGAACTGCTCCTCATCAAACTTCTTTGAGGAAGTTTATGAAGGAATTCTTTGTTTCTCTTAGCCCTAAACGACCAAGAAGACAAGTGAATTTTTTGTGCATTGGAATCTCGCATCAGATTCAATGGAGACTCGGCAATGGGTTCTGCCAGCATAGTATGTCTGGCAAAGAACTAAATCCCCTTTATTCCTGACGCAACACTTTCAGATAGAAGTTTCGTTGCCCAGGCAGGGTACTTACATTTTCATCTACAGAAGAAGAGATGGTTTAAACGTTTTGCCTACAGAGTCTTCGGGTGCGATGAGGGCTCAAAATGCTTCCCAGAAGGTATTCAGAAGGATACAATAAGAGCTAGAAATCAGGGTTCCGCCCAATTTCAGCTCAGAGTCTCCTTCGACTTCCAGACTCCTTCCCTTCCTTCGGGCAAGGATAGGGAAGATTCTGCAACGAGGAACCTCATCAACATGTAAGAAGAGATCTCGTTAGCAAAAGAAGTGTTCACGAAGGATCCTCGGAGGAGGAAGACTCTTCTCTCTCGTATTGTTAGATATCCTGTCGTCTACTGGGTGTAGCTGACTAAAATCACCTCCCCTTGCCAGGGGCCAAAAGCTCAAAGGGGAAGAATTTCTTCCACCCTTCTCCAGTCTCCTGATAAACTATGTGGTTGTTCAGGACTCTCGGACAATGTAGCGCCAGCCAAGCGCCAAATGCCAATACAGGCGAAAAACGCCAGAGGCGGACAGTTCCAAGGAACTCTGTCATGGTCGGATAGTGAGAAGGAGCGGGCCTCCAACCTGGCGCAAATGCGCCAAGGCGAACAAATCAGACAGATATAGAGTGTCCGATGTGGACATCGCCAGACAGCCTAGAGACTCTTCCAAGCTCGAAGCTCCAGCAAGTGTGGAGGAGCCAAGCCAGGCGCGAGGCGCCAGCCAGGCTCTAGGAGCCAGCCAGGCTCTAGGAGCCAGCCAGGCTCTAGAAGCCAGCCAGGCTCTAGAAGCCAGCCAGGCGCCATCCAGGTGCCAGGCTCCTTCAAGGCTAGGCTCCAGTCAGGATTGAGGATCCATCCAGGCGCAAGGCTCCTTCCAGTAAAGAGAAACCTAAAGCTCTGTCATGTAAGAGGGCTAGTCCCCATTGATATGATACAGGTAAGGCTCTGCCATGTAAGTGGGTCAGCCCCCATTGGCACAATCCGAGAAGGCTCTGTCGTGTAAGCGGGCTAGACCCATTGACATGATCCAGAAGGGTTTGTCAGTCATAGTCCCTACCTCGCTGAAACTCTTGAGGCATGCAGACTCATAGACAGTAATCATGAAGTCTTCTGCCAGGCTCCAGGTGCCTTCCAGGCGCAAGGCACCAGCCAGGCGCGAGGCGCCAGCCAGGCGCAAGGCGCCATCCAGGCGCGAGGCTCCAGCCAGGCTCTAGGCGCCATTCAGGTGCAAGGCTCCAGCCAGGCGCGAGGCGCTAGGCGCCTGCCAGGCACAAGCGCTAGCAGGCTCCAGGCTTCACCCAGAAGAGATCTATATCAAAGAACGCCCTGGCCTTCTTTGAGACATTGTGATCTCCTAAGCACTTGATAAGTGCATTGATGATTCCTTCAAACAGCTGAGAATTAAAAGAGCATGAGTGCGAGCTTTTCCGAATTCTTGTTCTTTCCCTAAAAATGATGTCATAAGGACATATTAGCTGTCACATACGGGAGACGCTACTCTGTGTTGACTTCCCCATTATCCGAAGGATGTCAAGATAACCTTCGAGGGATCCTTCTCTCTTGGTTGATACGTGTCTGCGGATACATTGCTGGGATAGGGAGCGATACTGATCCTTAACTAGTGAGTTAAATTTTATTTAACGTCGTGTTTTTTCTTTGGGTTGTTTGAAAGGAGTTTGTAGATAACTCTTTTTCAACTTAAGCACTAACCCTCGTGTTAGGATCAGGTGATCGGGATCGGTGTTGTGCTCCTTAATTATGCCACTAGGCATAGGCATATTGTCATGTAAGAGGCTCTGTCGAGTAAATGGATAAGACCCCATCGACAGACCCACAAGAACTCTTAGCCATAGGTCACATCCTCGCTGAGGCTCTTGAGGCGAAGCAGATTCCTAGGCATTAGCCATGGAGTTCTTCCGCCTGATCAAGTAGGAACCAAGTTTTATTTATTTATTTACCTACAACGTATGTTGTTTACCTGTCTATTCAGTAAATAGTTGTCTCTTTCCCACCACCAAGGGTGTCAATCAGCTAAGTATATATCTGCTGGGTAAGTTCCATGTACAAAAATGATATTGTTAAGATACAACTAAGTTTTGTACATACTTACCTGGCAGATATATACGATTGATGGGCCACCCCAACCTCCCCTTAGGAGACAGGTGGAAGAGAAAATCTGGTTCTAGAACGGTAATCGTTCCTATTCCTGCCACCCCAGCGGCAGGGACGGTAGATCACCTGACCTACCTGCAGCGTGTGCCGCGAATTCGAATTTCTGTCGGGGACGACGGAGTCTATAGCTAAGTATATATCTGCCAGGTAAGTATGTACAAAACTTTATTGTATCTTAACAATATCATTTTTGATTATAGTTGCAAAAGCAAATTCTTTACCTTGACTGAGCATTAAAAAATGTAAATAATATCATGGTTTGAATACTATAAAATAATGAATTTCTGTTACTATGCAATTTTTAAAATAAGTAAATAGTAAATTCTTTGTCAACTGCAGGTTGATGCCCATAATATCATACCCTGCTGGATAACTTCAAATAAGCTAGAGCAGGGTGCAATGACTATCCGTCCAAAGGTCCATGAGAAGCTAAGCCACTATTTAACCAAATTTCCTCCAGTAGTGGCACATCCTTATAAAAGTAAATTTAAAGTAGAGGTGAGTGTATAAATACAAAATTGCATTATGTTTGTATTGTAAGAAATTATATTGCTTAATAATTTAGTTAGTGGTCATTTTACTCTTGTAACTAATCGTAGCCATCAAAACTTCCATAACCAGGATTTTATGGTGCAAAAATTAAATTGATTTGATGTGTTGATATGTGTCCATATCAGTTGCAAGCTTGGTCATTTTTGTCTACATAAGTTAAGGGGGACAACTAAGTACATAATTGTTCAGGTTTGTAAGGTGCTTAGTGATAATCTGCATTAGAATATTAGGCTACACTATACACATCAGAGTATGTTAATACATGATAAGTTTTAACTTAGTATTGTTTTATATTAAGCCATAATCAGAAATTGTATATGCATTTAGCATTTATAATAATGTAAATAGATGATACAGTGATATGATACTAGAAGGGAAATTACAGAAATTCCACATGTTGATGAGGTAATGAAAAAGATATGGATAAGGCTTGGACATAGCATTCTTACAACCCCTTGGGAGAGTAGTATGGGATAGTGTGACTTGGGCTTCTGTAGGCACCAGGAGATTGGAAGACTCAAACCTGCTTGAATAGAAATTATGAGAAAGGAAGCTAGAGGTGACAGTACAGTCAGTCCCTGGTTTAGCGCCGAAGATTGACTATTTTTTGTGCCAAAATACACCTATTTCCAGTTATTGGCACCGAAAATTGGGTATTGGGGCTGATACATGCCTAACAGAATTGCCATTAATTGGTTATCAGTGCCAAAATCTGGTTATCAACTCTGATGAGCCCAGAAAATCACCAATTTTCGGTTATCAGCGATTTCGCTTACCGTCAAGCGGGAATGGAACTCCCCGCTGATAACTGGAGACTACTTTTATATGGAAAACAAAACACAGGATAGGCATGAATGGCAAAATTTCATAGAGGTCCTTTGCAATCCGTGGCATTGGAGCTGATGCTGATGAGTAACATACAATAAACATAGAAGAAATAACGGATTTTGATGAAGGAAAAATCTATTTCTGGGGAGAGACCTGTGTCGCCTGGTGAAAAGGATCCTGCTATCCACTTTTCTAGTATAAATAGGTTCTAAATATACTAGAGAAAAAAAAAGCTGGCATGGTATGCTGAGGTTACTACCCTCGCGCGAGCACCCTAAGGGCTTCGGGTATAAAGTACAAGGCGAGTGGAAGCCACTATTCACAGGTCTCCTGCCAATTAGAGGTTTCCTTTCCAAAATCCCTCTCAAGGGGGGAGCCGACCCAATGTTTACTATTTCCCCCTCTACTACTACTACCCGACCCGAGCGCCATCTGCAATCCTGTTTTTAGATCACGTTAAACTACGACACGTTTTTTCTTGCTCGTGTTTTTTCGGCGATTTAAGTGCTTTTTCGTGATGGCTTCAGCTGAAATGTCTACCGCACCAAAGTTGAGTACCCACCCCCCCAGCTCGTGAGCGCTTCAGAGTGATCTCGACATAATGATAATATTATTATCATCATTGATAGGCTACGCAGTCTATTATTTAGTAGGAGAGAGAGAGAGAGAGAGTTAGTAACTCGTTCTCTCTCACCAATGTTAATTTGCATGAATTATTATTATTTTCGAAAGTAAATACAGTGGGGCCCCCGTATTCGTGTTCTCCGGATTCGCGGATTTTTTTCCGGACCATATCTAACCATTATTTGCGGTGAATTCGCCTATTCGCGGGATTTTCCGACGATAAATAATCACATATTAGTGTATTTTGATGTTATTTTCATGCCTAAATACATTTTTATGATACAAAAACGATTTACTGATTTTAAAATATTAATATTGATCAATACTGTATTAGTAAGTTTAATAAGATTAAATGATATCACATAATAACTAATAATTCTCTCTCTGTCTCCCTTACAGGGATGTATGATTTACTAATTTTCTAATATTAATATTAATGTAAAGAGCAATTACTTCAAGAAAGAAAATACTACATTGAATTAGTAAGATTTCAATTTATAAATTTTAAAAATTATGTAAGAATGAAGGAAATCCTAGTCTTCACGCATCTTTCTTTCGAACTCCAGGTCTCTCTCTCTCTCTCTCTCTCTCTCTCTCTCTCTCTCTCATCCCTCCTCTCTCTCTCTCTCTCTCTCTCTCTCTCTCTCTACTGAGTATGAGATTTTTATGGTACACTATGTATAATATGTTTATTAATATTTTCATGAGATAATAGTAATATTAATAATAATGATAATAATAATAACAATAATAACTGTGATTACAAAAATCATAAGTGAAAGTATTTTACAAATACTACAAAAATCTCTCTCTCTCTCTCTTACAGAAATGTAAGTTTTTTGGATGATAAATGATTTAATGATTTTCAAATATCAACATTAATGTAAACAGCTATAATATAAATTCATTAAAGAAAATACTAAAGCGAATTAGCAAGATTTAAGTTTATAAATATAAAATTATGTAAGAATGAAAGAAAATGCATTTTACCCGGCATCTTTCTCTTTGAACTCCACATAACAAGCCAAGTTGCCTGGTTCCAAAACAACTGCCGCTCTCCAATGATCACGTAAATTCTCTCTCTCTCCGCTCTCTCACTCTCTCCCACTCTCTCTCTCTCTCTCTCTCTCTCTCTCTCTCTTTACTGAGATGAGAATTTCTATGGTACATGTGTATGTTTATTAATATTTTCGTATGATGATGATAATAGTAATATAATTAATTTCAAAATTCATGTGTTATAGTATTTTATAGAAGTACAATAATCTATCCATTTCAGTCTTTAAATAAGGATAACCCTCTCGTCTCTCTCTCTCTCACTCTCTCTCTCTCTCTCTCTCTCTCTCTCTCTCTCTCTCCACATGAGATAGTATGTCTTAGTGGTAACTCTCGCCCTCTGTTTGGGCTGGAAATGTATGTATAAGTGTATCTTTAAGGACATTACTACATTTTATGGTAAAATAATAATATACAGCACTAGTTTACAAATAATATTTAGTTTAGTGAGATTAAACAGTAACAATACCATCTCTCTCTCTCTCTCTCTCTCTCTCTCTCTCTCTCTCTCTCTCTCTCTCTCTCATCTCTCTCTCTTACATATGTTTATTTGTTTTGTAGTATAAATAAATGATTTACCTTATAACTAATTTTCAAATAATAAGATTAATTAAAAATAGCGATTCCCATCTTTTTATCTATGTGGAGGAAGGTGGGCGGGGGAGTATAGGACAGTTTGATATACGTATTGGCGGACTATTGGCGGAGGGGAACGAGTCGGAGTTTAGGAGTTATTCTCTCTCTCTCTCTCTCTCTCTCTCTCTCTCTCTCTCTCTCTCTCTCTCTCTCTCTCTCATTATTGTTCTCTCTGTCTCAACAATAATTTATAATTTCACTCTTGATGGTCAGATATATGATGTTGCCGTTCTCTCTCTCTCTCTCTCTCTCTCTCTCTCTCTCTCTCTCTCTCTCTCTCTCCTCTCCTCTCTCTCTCTCTCTGTTACTGGCTGTAGGCATATATTTTTAATGGTAAAATGTTTAAGATGACTTTGAAATGATATTAATAATATAACCTCAAAGATTAATACAGTTATAGGTTAGTAATTTTAGGTATATTTGAAGTAGGATGTTATTAAAGGTATACATTTGGTATCTGAACTTTCAAGATAGGCAGTTATAAGCATTTTTAATGGTGATTTTAACTATTCAGGGGTTTTAACTGTTCACGGGGGTGTCTGGTACACATCCCCCGCGAATACGGGGGGAACACTGTATATGCAAATCTACCTATTCATTAATCACTGAAGAGGTGGGAGAGTTGCCACCCATCAGTTCAGCCCTACTATATTAATAAGGTAGGCTAACTATCCTTAACCCTTACCCTTATGTCTTTTCCCTGAAGACTCTTATGTCTTTTCCCTGAAGAAGTTAAGGCTCTTCAGAGGAGATATCAATGATAAGAGAGCCTCTCTTATCTTTCATTTTATGGAATTTATCCTCCTGGCCAGTCTGAATGGAATAAATTTGAATTTGGTAGGTTTAATTGAGGGTACTGTCCGCATAATGATATCTTAGAGGAAGATTTACCTGATGTTCCACGTCGCTAGAAATCTCGGTTAGTCAGTTAAATCCATATCGGTTATTTTCCCAATACTATATATATATACCGTATATACTCGCATATCATGCAACTTTTGAAACCTAATTTTGAAGCTAATTTTAAAGGTGTTGCATCATACACGCGGCATAAAATTAGCGTACCGTCTATGCTTTCCCAAATCGGCAGATCGCGATAGTTACTACCGGAGGAAAACAGTAGATCTTTTAAAAAGGTATTCTTTAATTGTACTTCACTATATCCAATAATATTGTATGCATTCTCATATTACTATTGTGTTTTAAAATACAAAAGAGCGATCGTGCGCCATTTGCATTATTTTGGTTTATACAACATGTTTAACTGTTCTAGACTATAATATAACCATCTATAATTTCCAAATCAGTTGATTAAGGCACAACACCGAAGGATTTTTTACTTTTTGTTTTACTCAGTAAAAGAAACATTTGTTACTTGAACTATTATTTTCATTTTAGGATACGCAGGTAAGTGAAAATTTATTAAAGTAAAAAAAAATGCATAAAATTAATAAACTAAAATCCTCCAAAGTCGTTCTCCGTGTCCGTATCATCAAATACTGCTCTGAATTCTTTGCCATCAAGGCAGTCATCATATTCGTCATCTTCCAGATCTTTGATCATTTCATCTTCATCTCCTGCATCTTCGTATAGGACCACTGTCAATTCATATGGAAGGCATAGTCTTGTCACCGTGGCGAGCTCCCTGGCGTGGCTTTTAAAGATCTGCCCTTATGCTAATTCTACAACAACAACAACTGCCCGTGTGTGACAGACCTTTGAATGTCCTTGAGACAAACCCCAAGGCTATAATTATAAGATTATAAGGGGTTTTCATTCCCAGGTACTTTAATCTCCTTCCTATTTGGCCCTGCCTCTCTCTCTCTTCTCTCTCTCTCTCTCTCTCTCTCTCTCTCTCTCTCTCTCTCCTCGTCTCTCTCCCCGTCTTTCCTCTCTCTCCTCTCTCTCTCTCTCTCTCTCTCTCTCTCTCCTAAATCTTACAGCTGTCCGAGCGAGAGCTTTTTTAAATGGGACAACATAGGCCCTCATTTCGCTTTTTCCATACCTATTTATTTTGTATACAATTGCCCTTTCTCGGCTGTGAAGTTGATGTCTATCCATGGCTGTGAGGAATAACTTGTAAGTCTTGTGTCAAAGTCCACCTCCACACTTCAGTCAGGCCAAAACTTTGCCATATCGCATTCAAGCAATATTCAGTCATTGTTTCCTATCTATTATTTTCTCAGAGAGAGAGAGAGAGAGAGAGAGAGAGAGAGAGAGAGAGAGAGAGAGAGAGAGAGAGAGTCTGTCTGTATACAATTGTTTATTTTCTCACTCGTCAAACTACTGTTATGCTTTATTTCATATTTCCTTGCTCACCAATTTATTCTATACCTACGATATTAAGAATCAAGATATGTGTAGAAGGGAGAACTGCCTCCAGACTGTACAGTCAGTATCGATTTAAACGCACGTGGAACTGGTTGAAATATTCGCAGCAGCACCAAAATGAGATGCCCTGTTGATAGAAAATCTGACTCCGTTTCTTGTTATTGCATAAAAAAACTTTATCAATCGTGAACCTACGTAATTTATTTAGAATTCTGCGCAACGGAAAAGATAATATTTGATATCTGTAATGGGAGAAATGGTTTTATCTCTGTTGTTGTTATAAATTTGGCAGATATGCGATCAAACACGGGTGGACCAAAACAGCCCAGCCAGAGAGCTCCGCTCATTTTGTAAATATCTATTGTTTTGGCGTGCTTGGCTTACCTGATTCATTTGGGTGTGCGCTGCAGCTGCTGCTACTGGTACTCAAATAATCGCATTTTTCTTACTAATCCAAGTGTTGACCATGGAAAATCCCAAGATTAACCAAAAATCCCAAGATAATAAAATAATTGACATATGCCAAGCTTTGGAGTCCTAAATATTTACTCTGTCTATCAAGAAAAGATACTGATAAATTGAATTGACGGTATCTTTCCTGAGAGAGAGAGAGAGAGAGAGAGAGAGAGAGAGAGAGAGAGAGAGAGAGAGAGAGAGAGAGAGAGAGAGAGAGAGAGAGAGAGTATTCCTCATGTAATCAGTAAAATACACTAATAAAAACAAAAACTATGTACTGTATGCAAAGCACACACATCATCGTTAGCTTCCCGTGTGTTACGTGTAAACGTTCATTCTAAGAAATTCACAGAGTAGTATAAACTAACACTGATTGGCTGGTTGGTAGCATGGAGGATCTGTTATCCAATGACTGCCCTCTGCTTCTGTTCTATTTATAGACATATGCCGTGGATGACACTAGGTTTGAACGTTACCATGTTCGTGATTTTCTGACTGCTGACAGCAAAAATTACTCTATAATTTTCTTAATATAATTATTTCTTCGTGAAAACAATAATATAACGTGATCATTTTAACTTTAATGTATTAGTGGTATGAAAAATACCAGTGTTCGTAGCGATGCGTCATCAATATAGTGGTATGAAAAATACCACATTGGTGTTGTAGCGATACGTAATCACAAAGTACAAATCCTTTTCCCGGACCATCCTCAAAATTTTACGACTCTTCAACTGCAAGATCGATATGGTGATATATATTATATAGTCATACTTATTGTTGAAATTCACAAGTTGAACTGCTAAACATTATTAGATTTTGATTGTTATGTACATATATTTTTTGCGTTTTACGGAATGTTTGTTTTGAAAATAATAGCTATTAGTGAACATATGATATTCATTGTCCCACTATTTTATTATAGGTGATCTTAATTATCTCACATTCATGTAACAGTATTATATTAATATTTATTTAAATAAACTGTAATTAATAAATAACAATAATGAAAAACAAAAGGAAAAAAATGTTTTTTGCTGCAGTAGTGATGTTTGTTTGATTATGCATCTGACCTCACATTTCCGAAATTGAAAAATTCCAAAAACCGAATCATCGGAATGTGTGTGTACTGCACATTTTTGTAAACACGCACACAATGTCTACACATTTACTGATACCCGTTGGTGAAAGACTCAAATTACAGTATTTATTTCTGAGAGAGAGAGAGAGAGAGAGAGAGAGAGAGAGAGAGAGAGAGAAGAGAGAGAAAGGAGAGAGAATGATTTAGGACTCCAAGGCGTGTTATTTTTACAATTATTTTTATTATCTTGGGATTCTTTTTTAATCTTGAGATCTTCTATTCAATTCTCGAGATTAGTAAGAAAATTGCTGTAACTTCACTAGCAGCAGCACACATCTGAACGACTCGGCCATTAGCACGCTAAACCACCAACCTTATGAACTGACCTCGGAAAAGGAACTCGCATGATACATGAGATACATGACAAAACCACTGTTTATTGGTGAAAATTTTGGGGTCGCATGATATGCGAGATCGCACGTTACTCGAGTATATACGGTATATATATATAAGAACCCCTTGCAACTCTTCCATAATACCTCATTATCAAGTCTGATGTATATCCATTATTTTCATTATGCTATACTGTATTACTGTAATGTAAAAGGTCTGGTTAACATTCGTCTTGGCCTAGCCTCCTTCGGTTTAATCCTTAGTAGTAGGCTATACCTCTCGATTGAGGGCCACCCCAACCGGTTGCTGTACCAACTACGACGGGCCATAGGCCCAGTCACACTACCACCCCTACAGTAGTAGCTTACACAACCGCTAATTGGTGGCCACCCCAACTGGTTGCAGTACCAACCACGACGGTCCATGGACCCAGTCACACTACCACCCCTACAGTGGTAGCCTACACAACCACTAATAGGTGGCCACCTCTGATCGGACAGGGAGCCAATATTGTTCAACAACCTGGTTCCCTTTGTCGGAAGGTTAATTCCCCTTCCTCCCTGACAGTCGAGTGAGGACGCCTGCCAGACAGCCAGGGCGGACCTGAAGAGATGGGTCTCCGGGTACGTCCAGAACGCACCATTGGGGCATCCCTACATTTTGGACGCCACCCTGGGAACCCTTCTGTTCAAGGGGTCCCCTTCGGTGTCAGTTCAGCCAAGTCTGGCGGCCTCAATCATCGCTGCCATCCGAGCGGAGACGGCCGCCCTTCCAGACGACCAGGAGGAATTGATGGCGGATGTGGCTGCCATCAACATCTACACCAAACCGATGGCCCTGGGAGAGCAGGTAAGTGGCGAGGTAAGTGAGGCATTTAGTCTTCTTAGCCCTACTCCTTCTTCTACCTCTTCTTTCTGTGGCTTCTCTAAGTCCACCCCCGCCTGGGACAGCTCATGGTCGGTTCGTCCCAAGGAGAAGTCTGTAAGACCGAAATACCTGCCCAAGGGATCAAAACCGACTCCGTCAGCGGCGACTGATTCATCTCCGGCCCCAAGGCCATTGACATCATATGACAAGTCGCCTGCTGCCAAGGGTTCTCTCCCTTCAAAGGGATCGAGATCGAAGTCCGCCAAACCCAAGGCGACGTAGTCCGGCGTAGACCACAAACTACTCGCCAGCCTTCTATTGACGAAGGTTAGGGAGGCAGTAGATGAGAGGTTTGAGTCGTTGCGACGCGCCTCCGGACCTGAGGTCTCCGGCCAGTCTGTTTCTGAAATAGTGGCCGAGCTGATCAAACCACTACAAGACATGATGTCCGAGCAGATCAAACCGCTACAAGACATGATGTCCGGTTTTCTCCACTCTGGATCTCCGGCGCTTGCTATGGGAGTGCCGGATGCTTCCAAACTCCCACCCTTCCACAAGAATAACCCGTGGCAGTTTGCTTTGCATGCCTCATATGTAGATGGGAAGTTAACTATTGAAGGGTGCGGGACCCGACCACTGGAGGATTTTGAGTTCTACCTGAAAGGTCTCCAGTTCCCCTTCCTCGGGTTCGCCAGACTAGCGGAGTGGACAAGGGCCCAAAGGAGACTGTGATCTTCCCGAGGAACCAAGCACAAGCTGTCTGGGCACGCACCATGGCCGAATGGGAGTGCGTTAACACCAGGTTAACGCCTCACAAGGGCTCATACACCATGCTCGTGACACCGGATTGAGTCCCGTCACCCTGCACCGACAAGGTGACAGAGTTAACTCTACATGCCATAGCGGAGGATAAACCTCTCCCAGCTTAAAAGGAGACAGAGGCTACCTCCCTGCCAGCAGAGAATTCTGGCACGAAGCTCCGGCCACGTTTACCGTAGGTAAACTGGATGCGGACTGTGCCTCAACCTTATTCTCCAACAAACTACCCAAGCTGCCGGAGAATCTGATAAAAACAGAATTTGAGGTTAGGTCGAGACTAGCAAGGTCTGCCAACTCCGTTACCTCAATGGAGTTGATAGCCACAACCTATAAGGAGGAACAAGTGTTCCAGGTCTTGACAAAGAGTCTATTACAGACTTACCAGTCAGACCTGTATGACTTTGGCATGGCAAGACGAGCTTGCAGGAAATACGTCCTGGCGGAGGCTTCCATCCGGCACGAACCCAACAGGTTGATAAAGGCATCAATCTGGGGGGAAAACCTTTTTCCTCAAGAAGAAGTAGACAATGTCTTGAGGGAAGCATCTAGAGCCAACCAGAGCCTCTGAGTCCGGTGGGGTCGACCCAGAAATGCATTTTATTAGCAACAAACGATGGTGAAAACACATACGTATGATTCGCAGACTCATAAAATACTTTGAGAGAATGTAGCACAATATATTCCATGTGTACTTTTGATTGAACAACAAAAGTGAAATAAATTTGTTGTAATGATGATCAGTTACATCAAGAAATAGAAATTGTAATAACACATGAAATGCATGAAAACATTGTTCTGTGATTCACACACATACAGTGCTAGTTGATGTATGCTTTTAATGTATAAGAAGTATTAAAGGGAGCACTTTAAAATCAATAACAAAAGGCATAAAGGAATGTAATGATAAATAAACAAGAGCAATCAATTTTTATACAAAATCCTCTACTCACTCATCAAGGACTGTAATGATAAACAATAAACAAGGAAGAACAATAAGTTTTTCTGCAAAAATCTTCCATTTGCCCCACAATAATCTTGGTTTCTTTTAATTGCTCAAGCTTTTGTCAGAGTCATTTGAAAGAATATGTAAGCTCCCTTCTTTATGCTACCTTTGAATTCTATTCAGCTTGTTTTTTTCCCATCAATCTTCATTTTTTGTAATTTTATGAAGCTTTACAGAGCCCTAAATTTATGCATGTTGTTCCTGACATATGTAGAGAATACTCTGTACTTATGATTACGTAATCATTTTTTGTAAGGTTCTGACTGTTTCAGCCCTTAACTTCAATGAAAATACTTGTCAACAGACAACCTTACACATACACACAGTTGACCCCTTCTATTCACGGACTCACTTATACACAGAATTTTTCTGTGGAACTTATCTGTAAATTATTCTCGGGAAACTCGCCTATTCGCTGAGCTTTCTATGGAACATATTTATAAAATATTTATAGATTTTCGTATTATTTACTGTAATAACATTGATTAATTAAATAATAATGTACAGTAATACTAATAATACTATAGTACATATTAGTAATATATAAGATTAAATAATAAAAGTACAGTAATATTAAATAAAAAAATAAGATTAATGAATAATAATGCATACGCAATACAACTGGATACCTCTAATATTAATAATAATAATAGGACTAAATCACACGGGTACTCACTGGTGATGAATGTTGATTATAGATGATGATGGTGATGAATTAGCTGTGCAGTCTGATGAATGATGATGAAGATATAACTGTACAACAAAGAAGGGTGTTATGGTTATGCAATATTGGATCATTACACTGTCATGATTCCAACTACAAAAAAGTGCCCGCTTTGCTTGATAGAAATTGTAGGGAGAGACTTGGCAAGGCCTGGATAAAAACTTGTCTCCTCTGCTGAAATGCTTTTATTTTTGAGTGTTAGATGGTCCTTAGCTATGAATATCTAGAGGACCTAGATTTGTAAGGAATCTTCAGGGAGGAAACTGAAGCAAAAGCTTTTCCTGCTTCAGAAGCCCAGGGAGGCTGGGGTTGTCAGTTAAAAGTGCTATAAAGTTGAAAGTCGTTGCTTGCTGACAGTAGAGGGTTTGTTTGCATTTAAGGTCACTGAAAAGTTTGTGGTGTATAAGGCTAGAGGGACATTCGCTAACCCAAAACAGATTACTCTAAAGCTGGAAAATTTTCCTTGTCAAGGCCAGCAGAAAACATTTGGGAGAAAATATCATACCTAAGCTGACTTTGGAAGCTACCAACAAGTGATGAGACTTTAATTTGATGAAGTTATCCCCATTTCATTGTCAAGGACCTGTTGTCTCTCTAGGTCCTGGCTGTAAGCTCCAAAGAGTATGCGGGGAAAGAAATATCCACATCAGTTTCTACCATCCCTTGAGAATTTATTGTGTGTTTGCCACTTTGCTTGTCTGGAGGGGTGATAATATTTAGTTTCTGCAGCCACTCTGAGGGGATGAAAGATCTGAATACTATGTCTTTATTTCTTGCTGTGTCATGTATGTTGATACTGAATAGCTGTTAATTGTTCAACAGACATGCTAATTTAAGTCTTAGTGTTTACCACTAAAGTCTATGGACATTAGTAGAGCAACAAGTTTTTCATCCAGGTCCTGAGTTAGCTGAACTCAATTGCCTGCAGTATATCTTTTGGGGAGTAGTTCAGGCTGGTAGTATATCTGGTTATGATTGCTAAGGTCTGAAAAGGAGACTAACAATGAAGAATGCTGTGTGCCTTGTCTTGCCTTTTAAAACCTGATGCTAGTCATCCTGTAGATGGTCCTTCATCTAGAAATGATTGAGCCTCATCCATGGGAAGCTACCAATATGAAGCAATTAATTAATTTGGTACTTAAGGGTGGTTGTCAAGCTTAGGTGAACATCCAGCTGTTTTCAAACTTCTGTAGTATCAAGTCTGTAAGTTAAGTCTATACTTCAATCTTTCCTGCTATTTGTTCATTGTTAATCCAAAAAATCATGGTCTTTTTTTTTATTTTCAGTATATACTTATTTTGATTTTTTCATGTCTGATATTGATGTAAAATTTAAATTTTTTATCAAGCTTAGGGTTTGGGTAAGTAAGGCACTGCAACTGGCCTACCTACTTACTGTAGCTGGTAAATTTGAGATGAAATTTTTTATTAGATATTTTTTCTTTCTTAATATTATTAGAAGATGAGCCCTAATCACATGGAAAAACCCCACAGGGGCCATTGACTTGAAAATCAAGCTTTCAAAGAATACGATGTTCATCAAGAAGAAGTAAAAAGAGATAAACGGAAATACAGAAAGAAGAGATTTCACTTTTAAATTAACCCTCTTACGCCGAAGGGGTATAATAAAAATCGTCTCCCGTATGCCGAAGGGGTCTCGGAGTGAGCGCCGAAGCGGAAAAAATATTTTTTTCAAAAAATCACAGCGCGCTTAGTTTTCAAGATTAAGAGTTCATTTTTGGCTCCTTTTTTGTCATTGCCTGAAGTTTAGTATGCAACCATCAGAAATGTAAAAAAATCATCATATATAAATAATGCGATATATGATAGCGCGAAAACAAAATTTCATATATAATTGTATTCAAATCGCGCTGTGAGCAAAACGATTAAAGCTAACGATTTAATTTTTGTTGTTGTATTGTACACTAAATTGCAATCATTTTGGTATATAACACATTGTAAAATGATCAAAGCAACACGGAGAAAATATTATCACAAAATGATGCATGAATTCGTAACACTGACGTAAAAAAATGTTTTTTTTTTTACAAAAATTCACCATAAATCTAAATATTGTTCTAGAAACTTCCAATTTGTTTCAAAATGAAGATAAATGATTGAATATTACTATACTGTAAGAGTTTTAGCTTACAATTGCAGTTTTCGACCATTTCGGACGAGTTAAAGTTGACTGAATGTCGAATTTTTTATATATTTATTTATATGCAAATATTTCAAAAATGTGAAAAGCTACAACCTTCAATTATTTTTTGTTGTATTCTACATGAAATTGTGCACATTTTCATATATAAAACTCTATGAAACACCTAATATGAAATGGAGCAAATATTCCGAGAATGCGACTTACGCATTTTGGAGATTTGCGGCGGAGAATCCACGCGGGGAGGAAAGGAAAGTTTTTTTTTAAATTCGCCATAAATCTAAATATTGTGCTAGAGACTTCGAATTTGTTTCAAAATGAAGATAAATGACTGAATATTACTAGACTAAGAGTTTTAGCTTACAATTGCGTTTTTCGGCTATTTCGGTAGAGTCAAAGTTGACCTAACGTGGGTTTTTTTTCTATTTATCATGATTTATATGCAAATATTTCGAAAATGAGAAAAGCTAAAACCTTCAATTATTTTTAGTTGTATTCTACACGAAATTGCGCACATTTTCATATATAACACTTTATGTAACAGCTAATTTAAAATGGGCAAACATTACGACAATCGCACGCAAAAATTTCAAATTTTTTTCAGGAGAGTTACCGCGCAGACGTAAGGAAAATGTTTTTTTTTTTTATAAATTCACCATAAATCGAAATATTGTGCTAGAGACTTCCAATTTATTGCAAAATTAAGGTAAATGATTGAATATTACTAGAATATAAGAGTTTTAGCTTACAATTGCGTTTTTCGACCATTTCGGTAGAGTCAAATTTGACCGAAGGTATAAATTTTGGCGCTTATCGTTATTTATATGAAAATATTTCAAAACTGATAAAAGCTACAATCATGAGTATTTTTTTAGTTGTATTTTACATGAAATTGCGCACATTTTCATATATAATACTCCATGTAACGGCTAATTTAAAATGGTGCAAAAATTATGTCAAAGTGATGATATAATTTTTGAGATGTGTCACTGATACTTTTTAGTGCGATAAGAAAGAAATTCGCGCCTGCGCAACGATTGTAAACAAAACAACGCCTTGATCCGTGAGCTCCCAGCATCCCCCAAGGCGCGTGATTCAAAAGTTTTCGGCTGGTAGGCCTATAAGTATGTTTCCCCGAATTTTTAAAAAACTTTTTTATGTCGACGTTTAATACGTCCAATCGGCACCAGGGAGACAATTTATCTCGATGTTTAATACGTCCAGTCGGCGTAAGAGGGTTAATGAATAGACAAAAATGCATTAAAATGCAAGGAGAATTGCACTATTAGGGTATTGATACAATATTAACAGTTATACCTAAAGGTAAGACTTTAAGAAATTAAAATTTACTTGATTTCTTCAAATTTGTAGTTAACACAAGGGGAACTGTTACTTTAGAGAACTCTTTGCTTGTTTACCGTCTGTGGTTTTGGACACTAAAATTAAATTTTTGTTGTTTCAACAGCCAGTTGATTGGGTAGCGGCAGACAACACTTTAGAGATTGATCGCACTGTAGAACCTCTTGAATGGGCTGTGCCTGGAACTAAAGCAGGGTTGCAGGTCCTTGATGAGTTTTGTTTGAAAAGAATGTTTAAATATGGAGAAAAGGCTAATGATCCAAATGACAATGCAAGAAGTGAGCTCTCTCCATGGTTGCATTTTGGTAAGTAATATTATTCATATGATTTTTTCAATGCATGTTCTCTGGTAAAGCTTTGTTTAGGTTTTTGTTTTTCTTTGGAATCTTTGCGTTTGTAATGTATCTTTGCTCCTCATACTTGACTTATGTTGATAACTACATTTTAGTAGGAGAGGTAATGTTATATAGTAATTGACATTAGCTCCTAGTTAAACCCTAACACACACCAAGAAACCCCTCCCCCATAAATGATATGATCACAGAAGAAATCCTTTAGTCCAGCATTAATGGGATTGATTAGTTCCAGATCATTGGAATTGGTGTCATGTCAAGGGATCCTTTGAAAAAAATTGAAAATTTCTTTAAAGCTTTTTAGTTTGTTCTAATCTTAGAATTAAATGTATTATGGCATAACATATGAAAATAAAGTTTTAAAAAACATTACTGCATGGCTTATAAAAATAGTTTAAAAAAATATTGTACTGCTGAATTTAGGGAGTGTTTTTCACCTAGTTAGATGAGGGTCTTATCTAGATTATCATCTGAAAGCTCAGAAACCAGAGGTAAGCTGACACTTTTATGCATAAACAAGCATCATAGATCTCCTCTAGCTCTCAGAAAAGCTACAATTAAACAACAAAAGTATTTAAGTCCTAATTTTAATAGGTTATGACTCATATTAAAGCTTGATATAAAAAAGTTTTGCCCCATATTAAGCATCTGTGCACTTTGGAATATGATGAGAAATGTTAAGAGAAATTGAGTAATTAAAAAATCCTCATATTAGCATGTGTCTTCAAATGGAGAAACAAATCCACAGTTATGTAAATGTACATATATTTCAGTTGAAAAACAGCAAAGATAGCTTTCGGGAATCTGATTGATGAAGGGAACCGAACAGATTCCTGAAAGCTATCTTTGCTGTTTTTAAACTGAAATATATGTACATTTACATAACTGTGGTTTTGTTTCTCCAAATTGAGTAATGTACAAAAGGGATTGTAACCAATAAGCAGTCTCACATAGGCTATTTAATGGTTGCTGACTGGAGTGCTAGCATTAGCGTATCAAATGGTAGATTTTTGTAGTTTTGGTAGTATATATGGTAATAATGAAAGAATTAAAATATTCCAGAGACTTGTCTTGTATAACAAAATGGAAGGTATATTAAGTGCCACTGAACAGTATTTGGGTACGTATTTACCAGTTTAAGCCTGAAAACTTAAAGTCTTTTCAATTCCATTCTTGTTGTTCCCAAGATTTACTGTAACTATGATCAGGATTTGGAAGTCTTAGGCCCTTTTAATGTATTTACTGCATAATTTCCATTGTGCAATTCCATATTTTTGCTGTGGTGTAATAAATAGTGTCTTTGCCAGTAAAACCTACATACATAAGTGGTTAGAGTCAGGTACTAGAGTATATCTTGTATATTTTTCATCCTAGTCGGACTTTACAACTTTGTTACAATGTAAAAGTGTCATAGTACTAAATACTATAAAAGGAAAATTCTTAAGCGGTTATAGCCAGACTTTGGGTGAATCAATAAAATTTCAATCACCATTCAATCATAAAAAGGAAATGAAGAACTCATAGTATGTATATGTACTGTATCTATTTAGTATATACTTGTCATAGAGGTTTTAAATGGAAACAGAGATCCTGTGTTGAACAACTTTGTGAAGGGAACTATAGAAATGACATATGTCTTAGAACCACAAGCTATCCTCGGTGAAGGTTATATCTAGCATAAGAAAAATTGTGTGATTATATGTCACTGAAATCTCGAAATGAAGTTTGCATCTTTACTGTCATTGAGGGGATTTGAAATGTTATGGTCAATAATGGTTGAAAACAATTTGCAATGCTTTCCATTATCCTCTTGCTTCATTAAGTCTTCATGCATACATTTGTTTTTATTGTAATAATTATTCTTTATGTTAAAGTATTGTAGGTTCCTTGAGATTTAGTATATATTGTACAGTAATATAATTTAGTAAAGAGTAACTCTTCAGGTATTCAGGTTGCATGTTATAGGTACTACAGTACTACATTTTTCTTCAGGTCAGGTTTCAACACAGCGTACTGCCTTGGAGGCTCGCAGGTACCGTGACCAAATCAAGGAAGGAGTAGATGCCTTTATTGAACAGATGGTAGTGAGACGGGAATTGGCTGACAACTTTTGTTATTATCAAAAGAATTATGACAATCTTGATGGAGCTTTTCCATGGGCAAGGAACACTCTTGAGTATCATAGGTTTGTAAAAAGGAATGATCTTATTACTATTACTATTGTCCACAAAATATTTTTCTTCAAATAATTAGAACTATTGTTCACAAAAGTTTTGGGTTCAAACAATTAGAGTTTTCTGAAATTTATGGACCTTAAAAAAATATTGTTCTTCAGCCCCAAATGAAATTATAAGTCAAGTAAATCAGCCACTGCATATAGTTTATTTCTACACAAAATGCTGTTTAGCATTAGTACTTTTTAAACTTATAAGTATCTTTACTCCCTACTTTCCATGTTCTTTTATTGTTAAATGATAGGAGAAGGTAAAGGAGGAATTAATGTGACCATTTTAATCTATAATGAATGTTAATGTGACAGTTGAGGGTGTAAGAAGGGGAGCAAAAATGCAAAAAATGAAAAGGCATTCAGGACTTATGTTGAGAATTGCTCTGCTGAGTTTGCAAGAGTGATGCTCTATTAGACATACAACTGTGCGATTGAGTGATAGATAAGGGTTAGATATACTTGTCTTTAAGGGATTGTAGAAAATGATTGAATAGATAGAATAAGTGTTTTTATGCCTAAATGCAAAGTTATAAGGATAGCAAGAATCATAATGGAAGATGTCTTGAGAATACCTGGAAAATATATGAAAATGTGTTGATTTAGAAAATGTAGTGATGTATAGAAGACTTCGTAAGGGAAGAGCACTAGATGGAAGTAAACTATAAGGTTGAGTATCTGATGTTTGTTTATATTTGAGTATGAACCTTGTGATATAGTATTCCTGGGACCATAAAGGTCCATAACTCTTTGAGGACGGTCAGTGCTAACACTTATCAAAAATTATTCTTTAACGTGGAAGTGTAATTTCAGTTTTTCTGTGAAGATCTTCATCTCATACATTTCAGTCCAATTATTTTAAGACCTTGTCAAATGAATGAAAAAGAAAAATGATGTAATCCTTTTGCTGCATTTACTTCTAAACCTTCTGGTGGCAAATAGATTGTGTTAGGTGTGCTGCCTTGCCTTTGAATTGTAGTGTATATATGGGATGTCAGAGAAGGGTGAGCAGTACTATGCCACATTAACTACTACGCTTGGTGTGACAGGCTCCAAGATTTGCATTGTAGTTGCTGTGAAATATTGGTTTGTATGTTGAGCATTGAGCAACATGTTTTTTGCTGTCAGATTATAAAATAGCAGATACTATAAATAGGTTCCAGATAGTAGGTGTCATGGATATTGATGTACATAGTGTTCTTTTTTTATATAATCATAGGTTAGACAAGAGGCGCTACATATATTCAAGAGAGCTATTCCATGAAGGTAGAACTCATGATGAACTATGGAATGCTGGACAAGTAAGTGTGATATTTTCCATAATGTATTGCAAAATGAAAAATGTTGACTCCGCACAAGAAATTCAGAAATTAAGCATGTGCATGTGTAAAGACAAAACATTACCTTGCATGGTACTCCTCCTGTCTAATGCAACATAAGGACATGCACAGAGAATCCGTTATCCAAAACTCAAAAAGCAAAGCCTCCAAACTCGTAAAGTTTTACAAGTACAGGGGGTCCTCGAGTTACGACGTTGATCCGTTCTTAAGATGCGTCGTAACACGATTTTCAGCGTAAGTCGGAACATTAAAAAATACCACATGATTTAATGTAAATACCTATCAATAACAACGAGAGAACAATTCCTTACCTTTATTAATTTGATTGGCTTGCACACTGGAGAGGAAGCTGCGGTGCTGGAGAGACTGGGGGAGGTTAGTGAAGAGTGAAGAGAAAAAGAACCTCCTGAATCACCATAAGGCTGACTCGGATACGCCGTTGATTTTGGTCTTCCAACCAAAGCACCAATAACCTTTCCATTTCAATTATTAGACCACTACGCTGCTTAGTTATCACTGTCGCTTTCATAGGAGCAGATCCTTTCACATGTTCAACGATGCGCTCTTTATCTTTGATAATGGTAGCAACGGTCGAACGGCTAAGGCCAAGCGAGCAGCCAATGTTTGTTGGCGTTTCTCCCTTCTCAGATCGCTTTATAATGTCCACTTTAATTTCCATGGTGATGGCCTTTCTTTTGCGATTCGATGCCTACCATCAGAAGAGTCCGCCTTGCGCTTGGGAGCCATAACAAAGAGCAAAAAGTTACAAAAACGATACAACACGAGGGAGAGAGAGGCAGTGTAAACAACCAAAATGGCGTATGGGCGAGGAATGAGCGTAGCGAAGCGACGCCGTCCTCTCCCCCACAAAGCGTATTCTTCCGCCGTGCGCCTGGAACTAGTTCGCGTTTGTTTACGTTGCTTACGACGCTAAACCGCGTAAGACGGAACGACGCAAAATATTATTTTTTATATTTTTATGGGGGCGCGTTCGTAACCACGAAACATCGTAAGTCGAGACCGGCGTAACCCGAGGACTTACTGTATATATTGACATGATGTGTCACCCATGGAAAACTCCACAAGGCACTGGAAATGCTCCTAGCTGATGAGAAGCTGATCTCTTTTCCCATAGATATTTATGTATTACCATTTTCTTACTCCAGGTTTGATGAAGTTAACTTACATTAACAAAAGCAGTGTTACCATCGTCTCTTTCCATCTACTGAGTATTTGGGCTCAGTTTTTAACATTTTTATGGATTTATATTTTTACATATGCTAGGGACCCTCAGGATAATGCCACATTCCAGATAGGGTAAAATTGATGAATGAAGGACTGTGTGTTTTATTAGGAGTCTTATGGTTGCTGTTTTAGACTAGTATCAGTAATATTGTAAAAGTTTTACTTTTACTTTTTTAATGTGTTATGGTAATTCCATTTTGTCTAAGGTTGAAATATGTAAGATCTTACTTCAATATTACTTTAGCTTAGAAATACGTAATCTGTTATGGAAATTCCATAGTGTCTATCTATATATAAGATGATATTTTAGTATTACTGTAGCATAGTAAAACTTATGTGATGAAAAAGTGTGGTTCTTATTCATATTATATTATATAATTATTTTTTCAAACTAGTGTTATTATTATGGAATGTTAGTAGAAAATTTCATGTTTGAATGTTTAAAATTTTAGATTGAACTCATGAAGCATGGCAAGATGCATGGTTATGTGCGTATCTACTGGGCAAAGAAGATTCTTGAGTGGTCAGCCAGTCCTGAAGAGGGTTTAGCCACTGCAATATATTTAAATGACAAATACAGCTTAGATGGGCGTGATCCAAATGGCTATACAGGTAAGTGGCTGTGATCTTTATTGTAAATTGTTTTATTATTCCTCCATATTCATAGTCTGTAGGAACTATTTTATTTATTTGAGATTACAGTTTTTAGACACAAGGGCAAACATACCTTAGAGAAGCATAGATTATTATATTTACTTTGAAATGACTGATTTAGATAAATTTTTTTTTTGTATGCTTTGTGTGCTACCATGCATTTTCTAATGGAAGACAAGGTAGCTAGATTAGAGTGTCAGTTTCTATTTTTAGAGAAAACCCTATATTGTAAGGAAGCCTAATTTTTCAATAATGTAGAAAATATGAAGATAGAGTGAAGGTTGACAAGTAACAGTTCAACAATCATCATCATCATCCTTTTACATTTTTGTATGCCTGTCTGTCAACCATCCATTTATTTATCTGACTGGCCCCACAGAGCTGAAAAATGACCAAAACTCAGTTTTTTTTTCTAGGCTTTCTTGAAATAGTATTGCAGCATATTAAAATTAATTTTTATTTTGTTCTTTTGTTAAGAACTATAACATAATGATTTCAAAACTGTAACCACTGCACTGACTAAAATATACTGAATCAGTTGAGCTAGTACCCCACAGATTGAAATAAAGCTAACCAAATGTGTTGAGCCCTGACTCACAACAGCCAACAACAGAATGCTGTAGTAGAGCATGTTTACTTTAAATATTGAGTAAGAAGCAAATTATTCCCTTCCTGTCATCCAGTGAACATTTTAGTAAAAGGGATGTCCCAAGTGTCATCAAGATTTGACTTTCCTGTACAATGTGAAATTTTTTCAGTTTCTAAATTATAATGCCTCCTGCAATTTTTACAATATAGCATTTATTTTGTTTTTATTTCATACCTGAAAAATATTGTCCCTTACACTGACAGAAATACTCTACCATACCAAACTGCATCCTGGCATCCTCTGAGGTGCAGTTGCACCTGAATCAGAATTGACTGCTCTCATTTTGTCACAATCTGGAGTTTGTGATAAACTAGAAGTCCAATCTCCTACCCAAACAATAGATGAAATACATGGTCATATTGATGGACTTGGTAGTGGTGAGAGTTCATCTCTTGGATCAGCTGATGTTCTGACTTTGGGAGGTATAAGGGCAGTTCCTTTCTTGACGGGAACAAACAGCGATTATCTGTGATCTTTGGAGAAATGTGCCGCATGGTGTACTAACCACATTTGTTCTCTGCAGTGATGCCTAATGTAGCATGGCCAAAACGATCTTTCATAACTTTGGATGATTGGAATGCTGGGGGAGAGTAAAATGGCCTTTGCTGATGTACAATCCTGTTCAAGTGCAGGATTGTCATCATTTTATCATTTTCCTTTTTCCGTCTAGCCATACTTTCATTTCAGCGCTGAATGATCTTATAGGTCCCAGCGCTTGGGCTATGCCCTAAATTCCATAATCCATCCATCCTAATGTAGCAGTTGTCATCCTCCAACTCTTCTTGTTCCATGAAATAGAGAAGTAGTTGTTCCTGTTCTTGGATACATCAGAGACAGGTTGGAGCCCATGTCTAATTGGCTCATGCAATCTCCATATACAAAACGGTTTCTATTCATAAAGGAACTAATTGCAAATTCTCAAGGTACATTATTTTCCCAAAGTATACAAACAATCACACTTTTAACAATACATAGCTACCCTGTTGCTGAAGGAAAATATGATGTTTACCAAATTCCCCTCACTCACCTTCAGGTACATCTGAGAAAACCTATCATGAAAGTTTAGATGTTCTTGAGTCATCAAAATCAGCTTGTTAAAAGAAAAAAAACTCATACAACATTGTATTAATGCAGTATTTTGTTTGGCATCAGCAGAACAAACATTTATATTTATTGATAATACCAGGATCGTGGTAAATACTAGTGGGAGCAATGTCAAATGCAATTTAATACAAAGTGGTCTTAAAATTTGTCAGATGTTATTTTTGATGAAATGAAAAGAGACATCTAGCAAGTAAGATTTATTTAAATTTTTCATGAAGCTATTAAAATTACAAATTTATATCAGTCATCAAACTTGTTGTATGTTTCATTTTTTTTTATATAAAAAAGTATGTTAATGGTTTTAGGTATCTAAATTTCTCTCATGAAAGAACAGCAGAATTACATTAAATACTAGTGGTCACATATATGCAAAAGTATGACTATGGAAAACAAAATGGCTCTTCAGACCTCTGAAGATGCTCCTGTCTTGGCTAGGAGGTTGAATGCCTCCAGTCAAGAGTTAAGGAAATTTATCCAACTACTGTATTCTTACACATTGTTGCTCTGTTAATTGAGTTTATTAAACCCAACCCCATCAGTTTACTCATCTAACCCTGTGGTCAGCAGCTCTCCCAATCAAAAAAGAAAGAAGAAACCTCATTTGGGCAGGTATTTTTGTGGGCAGCGCCTCTGGTGGTAATAGTTAAGTCATTTCATGTGCATAAATCTTATAACTAGACCTTCTTAAGAATGCTTTCATGTGAATAGATGTCTTCAAAGTAAAGACAATGAAGGTTCCTGATATAGAGAAGGAAATCCTTCTGGTTATAACCCCAAATTAAAAGCGCCTCGGTGGCATGGTTGGTATGGCGTTGGCGTACCACCTCGGTGGTCGCGGGTTCGATTCTCAGCTATTCCATTGAGGAGTGAGAGATGTGTATTTCTGGTGATACAAGTTCACTCTCGACGTGGTTCGGAAGTCACGTAAAGCCGTTGGTCCCGTTGCTGAATAACCACTGGTTCCATGCAACGTAAAAGCACCATACAAACAAACAAACTAACAAAACCCCAAATTAAAGAAGGGTGTTGACTGCCTTACACACATCAGTCACTTAGTGATCCAATTCTTAGAATAAGGACGAGTTTGTGTTGCTGTACATTGAGAAATCATGTAGTCAGTTATACTGGCTTTCAGAGGGACAGTGTTTACCAAGCTCCATGTTTTATATTCACAACAATAGAAACACTGTACTGTGAACACACAATAGATGACTCACGTACATGTCTGGGTGGAGCAGACACATGCGTGCGATGGAGAAGTATCTCGAACTCTTCATGCAGAACGAGAATTCCTCGGACTCGAACCCCAAACAGCCTCAACGGGTGGGGGAAGGTGAACACCCAAGCTCCACCACTTTTGCATTTACAACTTTCTATATTTTCACAGGCGCCTTAAGATCCTAACAACGATGAATAGGCACCCAGAAGAATCGGATAAATCATCAACATGCGCACTTATGTGCGAGGTTGCAACATGCTTGTGTCCCAAAGAAGAGGACGACGCAGCCACAGCAGATTGCACAGGGGACAAAACAATAACACTCTCAGGCACACGAATGTGCCTCTCTTCACTCGTTGACGAAGAAATAGCAAAGTCATAACCTTACAACGCTCGATTCGCTGACGCGGCGGAGATGGGGATGATGGAGGGGAGGAAGGCAGCACTCCTTCCTTACACACCCTCTGGGCAGGGGACAGGGGAGGCGATGCAACACATTTGCTCCAAAACAGAGTCCAGCGCCTCAGCGGCGTGGTTGGTATGGTATTAGCGTCCCACCTCGGTGGTCGCAGGTTCGATTCTCGGCCATTCCATTGAGGAGTGAGAGATGTGTATTTCTGGTGATAAAAGTTCACTCTCGACGTGGTTTGGAAGTCACGTAAAGCCGTTGGTCCCATTGCTGAATTATCACTGGTTCCATCCAACGTAAAAGCACCATACAAACAAACAAACAAACAAAACAGAGTCCAATTTCTTAAGAACCGCCTGACATAAAGCCTCGGACGTATCCGCAAGAGAGGATGCAGACAACACATATGGGAGAGGATACATCCTGGATGGCAGCGATGACATCACGGGAGCAAATGATGACAACACAGAGGAGCGAGGCAGCGCAGCAGCCCCAACCGACGACGCTGATGCAGTAGGAAGAGATGATACTGAGGAAACTGGGAGTGACGTCACTGATGGAACTGCGAGTGACATCACCAACGGTGCTGAGAGAGACATCACGGCCTCCCCTGATGTGAGCTAGCAGCAGGCCTCACTGGCGGAGCGATACGATGATACTTGGGAAGCGCACTACAAAATGGCCAACTGTGAGCACCAATGTAGACAAGGCCAGGAGGAGAAGGTAGAGCTGGGGAGGCCTGAGGGGGAAGGTGAGCATCATTGAAATGCGTCAGCAAACCCTCCAAGGAGGGTGAACCCCGTAGCCCAAGCGAACGCCCAGAGTGACGCCATTTTGGACGCCTCCGAACTTGAAACAGAAGAAATTGATGAAATAGCCTCCTCCCTCCCAGGAAGCAATTAATCCCCAAGGAAGAGGGGACGACATTACACATTAAATCAGCCTGAAGGCCTCCCAATACTTCCAACGACGAAAAGATGGAAGAAAAGGAAGGATACACTGGCAGATAAACTCTAGCATCATGGATTGTGACTGTGCAAGAAGACGAAGCATCTGGGCGAGGCGATGAAAACCCTTCCCACAAAGGAAGAGTCAAAACTCTACAATGCTCCCTCTTACTATAAAATAATGTCCACTGTGATTTAGGCCACGCATGACATTCCTGGCAGGGATTCGTTATAGTGCAAACATTAGCACAACACCTACTGCATGTGGAGAAGCCAGGAAACGAGAGCACGGGAAACCTTGAGTTCCTGGGCACATACATTGGTGAGATCGAGGCGACACAGAGGAAGCCATAATAACACAAGCTCATACACAGCCAAGCAAAATAGTGAAAATGGGCAAACAACCAGGTAAATGGCCGAGAGTAAGCAACCGCGACTCTCACCCAGGCGTTTAAAAAAGACTAAACACGATAGTGTGGGTGCGCATAATTTGATCAGTTTTCATCTGATATACGCACCTATTAGTGGCAAGACTTCAGGTGTGATGACTCATGCTATCAACAGTGAGATATGTTCTTTGGCTTGCTACATACAATGCTTGTTTCAAAAGAGACAGGTGTGGTGTGCTGCTCGCTGTGCAAGGAGGGATGAATGTCTCATGCACATATCAAACACTTTAATTATATTGGTGAGTCATTGAGCATGGATCATGCAGCACTACTCCAGGTATAGACAAAATAAGTGCACTATGCTACTATTGTACATGCTAGACAGAGAGGATTCCTTATGTAATCAGAAGTGACAGTGCATACACAGATGAAGCTCAAGCATCTGTTTGGTGCTTTATGCAAGTGGAGCACATGAAACGCAGAGATTGTCATACACACACTACAGCCACCATGCTAAAGTATATACCGTATATACTCGTATATCATGCGACTTTTGAAGCCCTGATTTAGGAGCTGATTTTAAGGGGGTCGCATCTTACATGAGATATAAAATTCGAGTATGTAATAATCATATATTAATATCGTATGATAAAATACAAACATAATGGGTACGCATCTTTTCCATGGATCTTTTAAAAAGTTGTGTTTTACTTCACTGCATCCAATAATATTATATGTATTTTCATATTAATATTTGTTTGTATTTGCTGTGTTGAACTCAAATCAGAGTGACTTTCTTGCTTCTAGTTAGCGCAAATGAATCTCAAGATCAAGATACTCTATTTATATGTGAGATAAGGTTATTTTACATTATACAGTGTTTTCAAGTGGAAATATCACTTAAAAACGTATCGTTTGTGAACAAAATTTAGTTATTTTTTTTGTTAGTAGATGGCGCTGAAGGCAAGTTTATTGTGTAAATAAAAACCAACAGATTCTGTTCGATATTTTCATTTTATCTCATCAGAATACTACGAACTTTACGTACGGTATATGTGTGATTCACTCACTTATAAAGAAGTAGGCTGTCCCCAGGTTACAACGGGGGTTCCGTTCTTTAGACTCGTCGTAAGCCGGAACATCGTCAAAAATCCTAAGAAAACCTTACTTTTAATGCTTTGGGTGCATTGAAAACTATGTAAACTGCATTCTTATGGCATTTTTCATAAAAAATCTTCAAATATTGATTATTTTGCATTTTTGGTGTCATATTTCATCTGCCAGATGAGCGTTGTAGGCGTCGTAACCCTGGAACATGCGTCGTAACCCTGGAACATGCGTTGTAACCCTGGAATTAATGTCTGACGAATATAATTGAAAAGCGTTGTAACCTCAGAACGTCGTAAGCCGAGACTGTCGTAACCCGGGGACTGCCTGTACCTACTTTAGGAGAATGTCATTGTAGGTAACAGTGCACAGAGGTTATTCAAAGAAAATAGGTCTACATTATTTACAAAGTCTAAGATGGCAGTAACAATGCATCTTCAGCATTCCTAGCCTGTAAAAGTCCATATTAGAGACTTGTTTTCTTGGAGTACCTAACTTTGCATCCCAGGAATGGTTTGCATAATGTCTTTGAGTTACATGCCCCGTTTTGCAACCCATTTTCTTCACTGAGATGTAATGGATGCCAAGTTCCCATGACTGTCCAGCACTTATTCATTGAATGCCCAAATTGGATTCAGCAGAGGCACATTTTTATTTTCGGGATCCAACAATGTCAGGGATTCTTGCTGAAGGCAGGGATTTCTCACTTAACAAAATTATCATGTTCCTAAGTAAAATCGTTTTTTTTAATAAAGCCTAGTTTTTTCTCTCAGGTTAATTCATGGGAACCAGCCTGAGAAGAGCCTTTTTACGGATCAGAGATCTGGTTAAACCAATCTTTTATCCTATCCTATCCTTTAAGGATGTTGGCTTTTCATTGCCATTAATCATGATCCTCATCCCTCTTGTCTCTGGCACACATTGAAGATGTGCGACAGCTGTCTTTATGCCTTATGACTGGTGGGTGCCTTGCATTTGGAAATTTAAGCCCAACTTCATTATGGAAGCTTCCAATATATACAATATATCATTGTGATAAAATTTTGTCACACAATGCTTGGCTTCAACCATACCTATCAAGAGGTGATTAGACTTCTGCTCTCACAGTTTTTTTAATCTTGATGCTCCTGTCTTTTTTGTTCTTGCCTCCCAAATTCAGGCTATTTATTATTGTTGGGTGGTTATTGGGTTTGTAATGGTTAATCACTGATTTTACCGGATAAATCACATTTTCATGCAAACCAAATACTGTAATCATGACTTTTCATACATTCAACTTCCCTGTCAGATATATACTTAGCTATAGACTCCGTCGTCCCCGACAGAAATTCAAATTTCGCAGCACACGCTGCAGGTAGGTCAGGTGATCTACCGGCCTGCCGCTGGGTGGCAGGAATAGGAACCATTACCGTTCTAGAACCAGATTTTTTCTGTCGCTGTATTGTAAACATACGTTTGCTGTACCTACCGATTTGATTTTCGTGTTTCATCGCCATCGATCTTCTGGGCTGTCTTTTGCAGGGAAGTACTAGGTCTTTGGCTCGGCATACGCTTTTATTAACTTTTATTAACTTTTTAATGAATTTGGCTTCGAAAATTTTGAAGAATATATGGCGTGTAACTACCGAAATGGTCGGTAGACACTCACATAGTTTGCAAGAAAGGGAAATATTAATATTTATTCATTAATACGTGTAATAAGTGTTAGAATTGATTGAGGAAATATACTGACTTTCTACTTTAGGGAGTCAGAAAAGAATATAACTAGATACGCTTCCTTTAGAAGTTTTATTGGCTACTCGTACTAACGAGCAGTTAGAGTATTAACAGTACTAGTAGTGTTGCATCCTCATCACCTTCTTATTTCACAGAAACTTCAAATTCATAATTGCAATTTGAAGACAAGGGATGTAGCTCAAAATGCAAGCTATTAAAAGGTAAGAAGTGATTACAGTGTTCCCCATTGCAGTGGAGGGTGCGTCTGATCGGCTCTGTCTCGCTCCCAGGTCTAGACCTCTTCCAAACTCACAAGCCCAGAGGAGAAGGAATGTCGAAAGCCGCACGGAGGTTTCAGAGAATCCCCACCGGTCAGGCGTCCACTCGGCAGATTCTGTAGAACGTCCCAGACTACCAAGTTCGCCATTGGAAAGGCGTCCTAAAATAGTGGAGGGTGCGTCCGATCGGCTGTCTCGCTCTCAGGCCTAGACCTCTTCCAAGCTCACAAGCCTAGAGGAGAAGGAATGTCAAAAGCCGCACAGAGGTTTCAGAGAATCCCCACCGGTCGGGCGTCCCCTCGGCAGGTTCTGTAGTAGCGTCCCAGACTGACAAGGATAGCCGTTGGAAAGGCATCCTAAAACAGTGTTTTTCGTCATCCGATTCTTCATCAAAAGGAAAAAAGGGTGTAGTTCTGACAAGCTATCGAGACCTTCTAAAAGAAAATCTCCAGCTTGGGATTCTAGCCCGGAAAGTTTTCCGGAGGACTATCCACCTGAGAAGAAGAAGAAAGAGATTTATTCATCAAATCCTCCTTCCCCTAGATCGGATACGGAGAAAGAAGATGCCACTACGAAGATCCTAAGAGAAATGCAACAACAGATATCTTCGTTAATGGGAGTTTTGAAGAAGGATCCTCCCCAGGAGGAAGGATCACTTCCTTCCCGTTCCAGCTTTTAAGAAATTCCCGTCCGATAGAAGTCTTTGACAGCTCGGACGAGGCGCCTACCAGGCGCAAAACGCCGACAAGGCGAGAGGATTCTAAAGAAAGACCTGAAACTCCTACTAGGCGGAAAGCGCCTGAAACGAGGTGCAAAGCGCCTGAAGCGCCTGAAACGAGGCGCAAAGCGCCTGAAGCGCCTGAAACGAGGCGCAAAGCGCTTGAAGCGCCTGAAACGAGGCTCAAAGCGCCTGAAACGAGGCGCAAAGCGCCTGAAGCGCCTGAAATGAGGCGCAAAGCGCCTGAAGCACCAGGAGCCAGGCTCCAGGCGCTATGAACCAGGATCTTCATCGGAAATGGAGTTAGAGGCGGACCGAGAGGCTCCTCTTTGGGAATTTTCGCAGGATCATTTTTCACCTGACAGGGTCTCTAGATGTTGCACAGGCGGCCGTAGCCCTTGTCAGGATATGCCTGATTCTGCGAAAGGTGAAAGACATTCGAGGCCTTCTCCTGATAGGGACGGGAGTTGTCGCACAGGCGGCCGTCGCCCTTATCAGGATAGTCTTAATGCAAGTAAAGGCAAGAGCAAGATCGGCCTTCTCCTGGCGGGGACTCAAGATGTCGCACAGGCGGCCGTAGCCCTTGTCAGGTTAAAGTCGGTACTGCTAAAAGCCCTTCACCTTACGAAAGGAGGTGCTCTCCTCCAGTTGCTCATTTTTCTCCCAACTGATGGACAGGAAATGGAAGATAGATCGGAATTGGAAGCCAATAAGGGGGCAGGTCTCTCAGTTTATAAGACCTTAACCACCTTTTTTATTGAGAGAATTAGTTCATTACTAGTAAGAGGATATTAAAATCATCCTCCTTCTAAAAAATAATGCAACCAACCATTTACAGAAAGAGTGGCAATCGTTTGGAAATTGAACAAGATTCGTACGAGCTCTCATTCATTGATTAGAGGCTCTTCCAGATAATAGAGGCTTAGAATACGGCCTTATCTCCAAGAGAATAAAAGCTTGAGAGATTCTCTTCGATCCTCGGTTGTCATTTGCGATCTCTTTCGACTAATACTAATTCGGGTTTATTGACGAAAAGAATGAAGACAGTAAGATTTCCTTTCTCTCTCTGCATCGGTGAGGAAAGAATGTAGTAAGAAGATTTGGTGTATACGACTACTGAATGACAAGTCATATACGCATACCATAGTTGCCTTTGTGGTTCGCTACGGAATTATCTATATCCTTACAGGAATTTCCTAGTAAGGACTTCGGTTAAAAGGTTTGTTACGACAATACCTACTCAGCTTCGGTATTTAACAAAGGTTGTTTGGCTTAAATATGCATTATTGAGAGCTTCCTTAGGCTCGAGAATAATTTTATTATATTCCTTCATTGAATGGAGTAACTGGCAACTCAGGAAGAATGCAGCTAGGCAGCGAACGAGACGGCTGTCATTTGTAAGCCAATACAGTACCATCCAGTTCTCGGTCATGAGCAGTTGGTTACATCTCTCTCTCCTACGGGATCGAATGGTTAACCGTATCTTCCCCCTACAATCATGGACTTAGCCTCGATTTGAGGGGATTTATAGGCAAACATGAATAACATGGTATTCGTTTTGCTAAGGAGTTTTCAATAAAAAGATCCCTTGTAACCTTGCGGTAATGTTTACCGCAATGTAACAGGATTATAGGAATGAGACAACAATATGAATTTAATGCAGTAGAGCTATATATATTATTTGATGCTCTCATGCTTACGGAAGCAAAATAATGGACTTGCTAATTTTTCGATATAGCGAGTTATTAATCGAAGGGTTCAGTAACCTCTCTGACAGCAGGCTCAGTAACGGCACGGTTCTTTCCTGATTTTGTTATTCGTCTAACTGGAGGGGTGTTCGATCCCAAGGAGGGACGAAATGATTTTTTCAAATCAATTTGACTAATTCCACAGCTCTCTCATATCTCAAGGAGCATCGAGAATCTCTTTGTTCGCCCATGTTCGCGTTAACAAGAGAGAACCTGTTTGGAACACAGACACGGAACATAACGATCCTTAAGAGGTTTGCTGCACGATGTTGCACGTCCGTGAGAACCTTCTCGATCGACGATATAACTATTGACTTATGTCTAATCTTAGTTGGAAAGAGAGTTGTGGAAACCTGCGAGATGTCTTCTTCATAGATCTCTTCGCTAGGTGGAAGACAAACAGGCTTCCTCTAGACTGCTTCCTTATTCTCGAACCAAGAGAGGTAGCAATATACGCCATTTTTAGTTTAAATGGGGAATAAACTTTAGTCTTTTTCCCCTAGATATATAAATTCTTAACAGATATTAAGATAAATGGGTGTCAAAGGAAGAGAGGATGATACCTTATGCCTCATTTTGGCCTTAGAGAGGTTGGATTCACAGAAGTCACGTTCCTCTCACAGCATGTTTTGGAAGGCTTTTCCAAGAGAGTCTGGAGATTCTATCAGCATCTATTATAATTGGACCTTAACAACCTCTACACTCTAAGTCTGTCTGCGTGCAGACTGACCAGAAGTGGACATGAATGAGAGGATTTTTCAAGGTAAATGACAATAGTCATGGCCAAGACATAGAATTGCTGCAGATCGTGCTAGATGGAATGAGGAAACTGTCCTCTTCCGATACCTCTGTGAACCACATAGCGGTTTTTTCTTCCCTTTCAGAGGGAAGAATCACCTTTGTATATATCTGCTATCAAAGAATGCAGTAAAAGGCTATACTCTGTCTATACAAGGGGAATTAGAGATAGCAGAGGATTAAGATCTTCGGGATCTTATACGATACCTCAATACGACAAGAGTAGGATATCATGTACTTCGAATGGGATCTTTTGTGGCCTCAGATTCCGTGTTCCGACAAGATGGAACTGCTCCTCATCAAACTGCTTTGAGAAATTTTATGAGGGAATTCTTTGTTTCTCTTGGCCATAAACGACCAAGAAGACAAGTGAATTTTTTGTGCATTGGAATCTCGCATCAGATTCAATGTTGACTCGGCAATGGGTTCTTGCCAGCATAGTATGTCTGGCAAAAGAACTAAAACCCTCTATTCCTGACTCAACGCTTTCAGATTGAAGTTTCGTTGCCCAGGCAGGGTACTTACGTTTTCACCTACAGAAGAAGAGATGGTTTAAACGTTTGCCTACAAAGTCTTTGGGATGCGATGAGGGCTCAAAATGCTTCCCAGAAGGTATTCAGAGGGATACAATAAAGAGCTAGAAATCAGGAGTCCTCCCAATTTCAGCTCGGAGTCTCCTTCGACTTCCAAGCTCCTTCCCTTCCTTCGGAACAAGGATAGGGAGGGATTCTGCAACGAGGAACTTCATCAACAAGTAAGAAGAGATCTCGTTAGCAACGGAAGGATTCAAGAAGGATCCTCCTCGGAGGAAGACTCTTATCTCTCGTACTGTTAGATGTCCTATCGTCTAATGGATGTAGTTTACTACAATCACCTCCCCTTGCCGGAGAGGCCAAAACCTCTAAGTGGAAGAATTTCTTCCACCCTTCTCCAATCTCCTGATAAACTATTGTGGAGGTTCAGGACTTTCGGACAATGTAGCGCCAACCAGGCGCCAAATGCCAAAACTGGCGTAAAAAACGCCAGAGGCAGACAGTTTCAAGGAACACTGTCATTGTCTGATGAAGAGAAAGAGGGGGCCTCCAACCTAGCGCAGATGCGCTAGAGGCGAACAAATCAGACAGATAAGAGTGTCCGATGTGGACATCGCCAAACATCCTCGAGACTCTACTAAGCTCGAAGCTCCAGCAAGTGGAGAGGAGTCAGTCAGGTGTCAGGCGCCAAATAGTGCCAGTCTGGAGCCAGGCGCGAAGCTACTTACAGGCGCGAGGCGCCAGGCAAGCGCCAGACGCCAGCCAGGCTTTAGGCTTCATCCAGAAGAGATCCATTTCAAAGAAAGCCCTGGTCTTCCTTGAAACAAGTGTAATCGCTAAAGCACTTCATGAGTAACTTGATGATTTCTTCAAACAGCTGAGAATTAAAAGCGCATGAAGTGCGAGCTTTTATGAATTCTTGTTCTTTCCATAACAATATGTCATGAGGACATATTAGCTGTCACTTATGGGAGATGCAACTATGTGTTGACTTCCCATTACATGAAGGAGGTCAAGTTGACCTACGAGAGATCCTTCTCTCTTGGTTATACGTGTCTACGGATACGTTGCTGGGATAGGGAGCCGACACTGATCCTTAACTAGTGAGTTAAATTTATTTAACGTGGTGTTTTTTCTTTGGGTTGTTTGAAAGGAGTTTGGGGATAACTCTTTTTTAAGCACTAACCCTCGTGTTAGGATCAGGTGATCGGGACCGGTGTTGTGCTCCTTAATTATGCCACTAGGCATAGGTGTAAGTGGATAAGACCCCATTGACAAAAGACCATTAGATTCTGTCGAATAAGTGGATAAGACCCCATTGACAGATCTACAAGAACTCTTAGCCATAGGTCACATCCTCGCTGAGGCTCTTGAGATGAAGCAGACTCCTAGCAATAACTAGGAAGTCAACCCTTCATCTAAACACATAGGAACCAAGGTTTTATTTATCTATTACCTACAACGTATGTTGTTTACCTGTCTAATCAGTAATTAGCTGTCTCTTACCCTACGCCAAAGGTGCCAATCAGCTAAGTATATATCTGACAGGGAAGTTGAATGTATGAAAATGATATTGTTATTGTACAATAAAGTTTCATACATACTTACCTGGCAGATATATACGATTAAATGGCCCACCCAGCCTCCCCTCAGGAGACAGGTGGAAGAAAAAATCTGGTTCTAGAACGGTAATGGTTCCTATTCCTGCCACCCAGCGGCAGGCCGGTAGATCACCTGACCTACCTGCAGCGTGTGCCGCGAAATTTGAATTTCTGTCGGGGACGACGGAGTCTATAGCTAAGTATATATCTGCCAGGTAAGTATGTATGAAACTTTATTGTACAATAACAATATCATTTTTACCCTTCTCACCTTCCCATACTTTACATGGAACATGAGGCTTTGAGGGATGACAGACCTTGATCTGGGCATGCATAATGGGGTCTTCTTTCAGGAGTTAGCAAGCTGTTGCAGCTAAGAGTGTCTATGCATGGAGCAAGGCTATGGTTAATGGGTTTGTATAAAAAAAGTATTTTATTTTATGGTAAAAGTTTTATTTAGTTGTTCTTGTCTAACTGAGGAAATTGTAGCAATTGTAAAAGGAGAGAAGTTAGACAAAAGTACATATAAAAACTCAATAAAGATAAAAGCATGGTGGTCTGTTCAGGAAGGTAAAATTAACGTAGCAGAGTAACATAGTCATACAAATGAAAGCAGCTAAGGATTAGTAAAATGTCTGATATATGAGAAATATTGAAGTGCACAACAAATTGAGGATTCCTGTTAGATACCACTGTTAAAAACTCCCCAGAATAGGTCATCAGATATCACAGTGGAAACTTGAAGGTAACAAAAGACACAATAAGATAAAAGCTGAAACTGCACTGATAGCACATCACCTTGTATGAAAGCATATGAGGAGTAAAGAGATAATTCGAGAGTTGAAGATGGCTCCCTGCACGGAATAGTGGGTCTTGCCTGTCATTTACCAATGCTTTGCTATTTTCAGCATCTCTTGAGTTCATAGTTTATCTTCCCATAAACTGGTCACAGTGCAAAAGTAAAAATAAAGGAATTTTGTGTTTAGTGCAAATTCACTAAAATTTTGTAACAAAAACTGCTTAGTTTTATGGGTAAATTGTGTTCAGATAAATTGCATTATAAATTATTAATGAAGGTATTTCTGTTGGCAGGTATTATGTGGTGTATATGTGGTGTTCATGATCGTCAGTTTCCAGAACGACCAATATATGGCA
This sequence comes from Macrobrachium nipponense, assembly GCF_015104395.2. Lineage (NCBI taxonomy): Eukaryota > Metazoa > Arthropoda > Malacostraca > Decapoda > Palaemonidae > Macrobrachium > Macrobrachium nipponense. The sequence continues at coordinate 53,457,375 of NC_061109.1, forward strand.
AAGTTCGCTACGTTGGTTATGAGGGGTACAGAAAACGATTCAATGTTGATCTCTATGTTTCAAGATATGGGGCAAGGAAGCACAGATATAATCCTCCTTATTGAAGATATAATCCTCTTTATTGAAGATGAGAAAACTTTCATTTCATATTTCACAGAAAATTTTGAGTCAAGACACTTGATTAAGCACATATGTGCAGAGGACAATTTCTTCTGTTCTTTGGGAAATTCTCATCCGTCCTTCCTTTCAGATGTTTGATGGAATCTCAGCATTTGATATTCTTATCGATTCATGTGTATACTTACCATAAGTACATCATCTGACATCATCTCATTCAATTTAAAAAGGATTTTGACGTAAGGAAAAATCTATTTCTGGGCGATTGGCTCGTGTCGCCAGCGAAATATCCTTTAATCTATTATTTCTAGGGTAAATGTACTCACATACCAGAGAATAAATAAAATAAAGAAAAAGGTCAGTATGACTGACTCGCTCACCCTCTAGGAGGGTGTCGGTATGAACACTAGGCGAGTGAGACCACTACCACGAGCCAAATGCCAATAGAAATCTCCCACTACAAAACCCTCCAAGAGGGAGCCGTCCCACAGAGGGAGCAGCTCGTACTACTACTACACCATCCCATGCTTGCGACTGCTGCGCCTCTAGTGGCCATCCTGAAGTTAGCAGACAATCTTGAGCGAAGGGATGGGTAGGGGGGGTATTCGCTGGCGACACGAGCCAATCGCCAGAAATAGATTTTTCCTTACGTCAAAATCCTTTTTCTGGCTCAGCTCGTGTCGCTTGCGCGAAATCGTACCAGAGAAACAGCTCAAGGTTGTAAACAAAATAAATAAAAATATAATAAAACAAAATAGGTCTCAAATAAAAGATAGAAAAATAAAGAATGAATATAATTGCTAGAAAGATACAAGTACACAGTAAAACAAAATCAGAAATATGCTTAAATTACCCTTAAATCTAATTATGTTAATAATATAAGGTAATTTACATATATACAAATAGGTACAATGATTACCTATGACAATAAATCTGTGTAACAACATGTATCAAAATTAGAAATAGCAATTAGTATAAATTTACATAAATATTTGATCAATGATAAAATAATATATCTAGGAATGTATATGACTTAATATACAAAACCCGTAACCATTGCATTATGATGTATCCCCTAGCATAAAAATAAGGGGATAACATCTATGAGATCAGTATGGTAATCAGATGTGAGTGTCCCTAACCAGACCAAAAGGGGCACTATACAATCATAAAGCAGCTAAGACACAAGGTAAATGTTAATGAACAAGGCAGGAATAGACGAACTGTTGGGTGAGGCAGGTAGAAAGGAGGACTGAATCTTCTACTATAATCTAGCTAGAGTCAGGGGAAACAATGTTACCCGCTGCTACTGCTGGGAATTTCAGAGCTTCCAAGGACTTAAGGTAGTGACGTTTGAACACTGTCGGCGATTTCCATCCGGTATACTTCTTTAAATCAGCAAAATTCATATGCTGGAAGTAATTAATTGAGGTGGCTACTGCCCTGACATCATGTGCTTTTGGAAAGGAGTCAGGATTGGCTTGTTTGATAAAGTACAGGATTTGTTGCCTGATGCCTTTAGTGGATAAAGTACCACCTTTTTCCCTCCTAAAGAGGGGCCCCGATGAGGAAGAGGAGGTCCTGGATAGAAAGGCTCGTAAGGTTGAAACCGGACAAAGGGAAACATCTTGTGGAAGAGGTAGTACCTTCCAAGGTTCCCACCTCATCAAAGGATCTTCATTCTTTGCTAAAAAGCTACGTTCCGGAGAAAGTAGCACTTCCCCCGTGGGAAGGAATTGAACATGATCCGGATCTCTGGATAAAGCCGACAGTTCTGAAATTCTTGCTCCTGAAGCTAGGCTTAATAAAAACAGGGTTTTTCTTAGGAGCATCATAAACGAGCATGTGTCATTATTGGTTTCGGAAGCCAGTTTTAGAACATCGTTTAAGAACCACGAAACTGACGTAGGCCTGACAGAGGGCCTAAGTCTAGCACATGCTTTAGGAATAGACGAGAAATAGGTATCTGTCAAGTCTATGTTAAATCCAAATTGAAATATCTTTTTCAATGCTGACTTGTTTGTCGTAATCGTGCTAGCTGCTAAACCCTTTTCAAATAAAGATCTGAAAAAGGATATAGCAGAATTAACTGTCATGATTCTGATATCTGACTCTCTCAGGAAGGTTGCTAACTTTTTGACGGCAGCATCATACTGCCTCAAAGTTGAATCCCTTTTATCGGATTCCAGGAAAAGAATATTCTGAGGGTCAATATTCGCATCTCTTTTTGCCGCAAACTTCATGAAATCCATAAAGTTAGGGTTTTGAGAATCCCTGAGGAAGCGAACACAGTCTTCGTTTGTACTGACTGGGAGAGCTTGGGACTGGGGATCCGAAGGGGACGAAGACCCAGTTCCAGGATCAGGGGGTACCAATTGCTCTTCGGCCAGTCTGGGGCTACTAGAGCCACTTGACCCCTGAATGTCCTGAGTTTGTCTAAGACCTTCATAAGGAGATTCACTGGAGGGAAGACGTAAATCTTCTCCCAGTTGTTCCAGTCCAGAGCCAGGGCGTCCGTGGCGTAAGCCAGAGGGTCCAGGTTTGGGGGCTACATAACACGGTAGTTTGTGGTTCGCTTGTGATGCGAAGAGATCCACCTGTAGCCCTGGGACTCTTTGAAGGATCCATTGGAACGAACTCTCGTCTAGAGACCATTCCGACTCTAGGGTACTGATCGGGATAGGGCGTCTGCTATGACGTTTTCTTACTCCAGCTATGTGGGTGGAGGAAAGATGCCAACTGAATTTGTCTGCCAGGGAGAAGATGGCTATCATGACGTGATTTAGATGACGTGACTTGGAGCCTCCTCTGTTTATGCAATGTACTACCACTGCGCTGTCCAAGACTAGCTTTATGTGGGAGTACCTTGGTGGGCGTAATCTTTTCAGAGTCAAGAAGACTGCCATTGCCTCCAGTACGTTTATATGGAAACTGACTGAACTGGGGTTGACCAAATTCCTTGCACTTTTCTGACTTGGGAGTACCCTCCCCAGCCGCTAAAGACGCGTCTGTGTGGATGGTAATCCCTGGTGGAGGGAACTGAAGAGGGACTGACACTGACAGATTCTTTGACTTTTGCCCACGGCGCCGAAGCCGGTTCTTTAGAATCAGAGGAACTGAGGATAGCTTGTCCCTGGACCTGACATTTGCTCGAGAGCGCCAGATCCTGGTTAGATCTTTCAGTTTGGCTTTCATTAAGATGTTCGTTACTGAAGCAAACTGGAGAGAGCCGAGGATTCTTTCCTGAGCTCTCCTTGATGCTAGTTTGTGACTTAGAAATTGCTTGACTGACTTCGCTATTTCTTTCCTTTTGGTGGACGGAATCGACAGAGTGTGTGAGGATAGATTCCAATGAATGCCTAGCCACTGAAAGTTTGACTCTGGGGTGAGTCTGGACTTGGATCTGTTTATCTTGAATCCTAGATATTCTAGGAATTGGATCACTTTCAGTGTGGCCTTGTTGCATTCTTCGACTGATGGGGCCCAGATCAACCAATCGTCGAGATACGCTACTACCATAATCCCTTGAGCTCTGAGCTGTTGTACTACTACTTCCGCTAGCTTCGTGAACACCCTGGGTGCCACGTTGAGCCCGAACGGGACTACCTTGAAGGAGAACGTCTGGTCTCCTATCTTGAATCCAGATACGGACGGAATGTCTTGCAATAGGGATATGATAGTAGGCGTCTGTAAGATCGATAGAGGTGGTGACGCCCCCCCACGGGGAAGTAAGGTCGCACCTGTGAGATCGTGAGCATCTTGAACTTGTCGCAGCGGATGGCTAAGTTTTAAGCGGGACAAGTCTAAGATTACCCTTCTTTTGTTTGAGCCTTTCTTGGGACGCTGAACAAGCGACCTTGAAAATTTCAATCTCTTGACTCTGACTATAGCTCCTTTCTGAAGGAGGTCCTCTGCGTACTCCTGTCAATTCCTTGAAGGAAGTTGACGGAAAGGTCTGGCTGGAGGTGGGTTCGTCAACCAGCTCCCAACCCAGCCCTTTTGACACTATGCTCTGAGCCCACTGGCTGAAGTTCCACCGGTGGCGAAAGTGAAACAGCCTCCCTCCTACCTGAAGTTCCTCATTGGTTCTGGTAACCCCCTCTACCTCCTCTGAAGTGCTTTCCCCTATTATAGGGGGCTCCCGATCCTCTCCCACGAAAGGACCGCTTACCTCTGCCTCCCTTGTTCGAGCGGTCAAACTTCTGAGAAGCTTGACTCTCGAAGGCTGGATTGTAAGCTGGAGAGATGGCGTATGAGGTGGAGGGTTGAGGCTGAGGGGATATCACATAAATAGGCTGTGATTGACCTTAGACGTGGAGGGCTGAGCTGTCTGCACTACGGCACTGTAGGAACTTGTTGAGGGAAGCGCGGCTGCTTCTTTGGTAAGGTTGGAAACGTCTAGGCTTCCTTTGACCCTTACCTTTTGGTGTCAAGTCTTGCCTTCTCCTAGCCGTAAGACCCCAACGGTCCTTAAGGCTTTGGTTCAACCTCGTAGCCTCTGCTTGTACTTCCTTTACCATAGCCTCTGGGAAGAGATCTGCGCCCCAGATGTTAGAAGAAAGCAACCTATTTGGTTCATGCCGAATGGTTGCCTCTAGTAATACATGCTTTCTGCAATTTGTTCTAGCAGTGGCAAACTCGAACATGTCTGACTGCACCGTTTGAGTCAGGGCTTTGGTTATAAGCTTAAAAATTGGTTCTGAACCATAAGCCATGGTAGCTACCTCAGACATAGCCATCAGGTTGATTGACCTGGCTAGTCGTGTTTTCGAGTCAAACTCCGTTTGAATAAGACTATCAGGAAGCCTGGGCAGCTTTTTCACCAAACTGCTCCATAGCACAGTCAGGTTTGAGTTGCCAGCTGTAAAAGTGTTAGGCAAATCCTCCCATAATTCTCCAATTGCGGAGAAGGGAGCAACGGAGAAGTGGGTCTGCTTCTTTCAGCTGAGGCATGGGTTTCCCTTTCTGAGCTGCTGAGATGGTCGACCTCGCTATCTTGGTAAGGAAGGGAGCGGGGTACCTTCGTCCATCGTGAAAATGGTAAAGGGACTTTTGAATGGTTGGATCTTGGTATTCGAACAGTCCATGTCGTCTAGACATCTAAGCCTTCTCGTTGGGCCTGGTCCCGAGAATAGAGGACTGTCTCCTTTGGTACCCTGTCATCTCTAACCATAGCCGAAGGCGTGAGCCTAGCGTAGCCTATGAAGGGAGGCTGTAGGCCTTCCGGGAAGAACTCGAAGTCCTCTATTCTTCGAGTTCCAAACTCCGGTATGGAGATGAGACCATCTTGGAAGGGGGCGTATGATGCTACTCTCCAAGGATTGTTCATGGAGAAAGCGGGCAGCGAGTCATGCGGGGGAAGCTGAGATCCGCTAGTATTGGAGGTTGAGGGAGAGGCAAGAGGGGCTTCTCTTAGACCGGCTATAATAGTGTCCTGAGAAGTGATCCTGTCCGACAGGCGGGATATCATATGTTCCACACTCGTCTTAAGGGAGCCCACTAGGTCGCCCACCTGTTGCAACAGGCCAGCATTGGTGTCCAAAGCCGGAGCTGCTGCGGAGGTGGAGGGGAGACTCTGAATAGGCACCAAAGGTAGTGAAACTGGTGATACTGCCGGGGTGCGGGATTTCTCCTTAGGTTTACTCTTTGAGGACTTTGAGCCGGAGCTAGACCCTTTAGACCTGTCTGGGCCGGGATTACGAGCCGGAGACTTGCGCGAGGAAGAAGACGAGGACGTTTTCTTCGAAGACGATGACGTCTTAGACAAGGTCATATGTTTGGACTTGATCTTAGGTCTAACCGAAGCCTCTGGAGGAGTATATAACTCATCACCCGTAAAGCCTTGGAAGGATGGAGAGGTTGCAGGGGTAGAAGAAACAGTCACTCCCAAGGGAGACCCTTGGGTACCTGCATTACTACCTCGGCAACAGGTCGTCTATACCTACCATAGGTTCAACATTTATATCCAGGGTTGCGACATCCGTGGAGATATCCTGGTCTTGTTCTGTTAAGGAGGCCGCCAGTTTGTTGTTGGATAAAGGCAATAGAGGGGTCCGCCTCTACGGGTCGACGTACCCAGTTGCCTTGCCTCCGGGAAGAAATATTAACAGAGCTAATCGCTTCTCCAGTATGTAGGGCTGACCCTTGCGGCGTTCTTGCCAAAACCTCCGACCCAGGCCCGCAGGGTAGCCAATGCCGTATCTCTTACTGCCGGAGCCTGTAAGAGAGGGTATATTTTAGATTTAAGAATCACTTAAAACTAAAACTTAGAATATAACTTAAACTAGATGCTTAAGTTAAAGTGAATAACGTAAACTTAAGTACTAAAAGAAGCGGAGCAAGCATGCGGAGATGGAATACTTACGCCTTCCAAAAGCTGGCCTCACCAGATCGTAACATATGGTACACGTCTCATGGTACCAGACCTGGATGTCCCCGTGCGGAGTCGCGCATGGAGCATGGGACCGGCAAACTTCGTGTCCACAGGGGTCCTGAAGTGTAGCGGAACATCCCGGATGCTCACAGTTGGTGGCCTGTAAGTGGGAAGACACATGAGTATCTTAGAGGGGGAACACTTACAGACTAAGGACAAAGAAACTCCGTTACATGCCGGAGCTCGAAAAATTTGGGCATAACCCCTCCCTGCATTGCCTGAATAGGCTATAATCCCGGAGAGATCGGTAAACCTGAAAGGAGGGGTAGGGATGGTTTAAGAAACTTAAGATAAACTTAAAGATAACTTAAACCTACATGCAATGTCATGCAATGAACCGGACTAGGTCCAGTGAAGCGGAGTGTAGTAACTCAGCAATACGGTACGGTTAGTAAAGACCTACTGTATGCTCCGGTCCAACTACGGTGGACTATACCCTTCCGCTGGATACCAGGGCTCCGATAGGGAGGAGCTCTAGTAAGGAGGGAAGGGCGAGATGACATACAGACTCGAGCTAGCCCGGAGCGGCAAGGAAGTAACGGAGGGGGGGAAGGCCAGGGCCCCCCACAACGTACCACCCGGCCGAGCCGAGAAGCGGAGAGGTCGGAACCAGTCAGGGGCTGTCGGACTCCCAGGTCCCTCCGGTGGAGGGGAGAGGGGGAGCCAGGCTCGGGCATGCGGGGCGAGCAAGGACAGACCGACCCACCCCCACCCGACTCTATGGGAGAGCGGGAGAGGGGGGAGGGGGACTGGCAGGCGTCTGGCTGACTCGTGATCACGTAGTGACCACGAGGCGGTAAACTAAGATACGGCAACCAAGCCTAGGCCAACCAACTGATCAGAGAGAAGCTATCGGGAAGCAACCTGAACTGAAAAGCGGTAGCATATAGGCCCATAGGGCTAAACCAACTGATCAGAGAGAAGCTATGTGGAAGCGACCGAACTGATCAACGGTAGGCTAGGCTCTACGAGCCGGGACCTAGGCTAAGCCAGACGCTAACTAACCTCACAGTGACAAAACATATAAATATATATATAATAAAATGAAAGAAAGAAGGTAAAATAGCAGGAGAAAAAATCCAGGAGTGTGCGACTAGCCCGAAGGCAAGTCTACCACTCAAAGCTAGTCAGGGGCCGATACTAAGAACCTGGACTAGGGTCTGGATAGAAAAAGCCTACATAAGGTGAAATACATACATGTATAACCACTTGAGTAGACGTAATAACGCGGATAATCAAAATAGAGCGTAAAATAATAAGGGATGTTCTAGGTATGGGAGACCAAGAACGAACCCAACATGCGGCAGGACCATGCTGCCATGCTTCCAGCCCCCGAGAACGTATCTATACCTAAAAAACGGCAAATACCGTCTCGGGGACGGAAAAAACTCGCTAACCGTAAATACTGAGTACTTAACTTAGCTGCTGCAATAGCTGCACGCTCCATTATCGAAAATCCGAAGAAAGGGCACAAAATACACAGAGAGAAAATTAACACGTGTGACTCGTGCGAGCTAACTGAAAAGGATGGCCACTAGAGGCGCAGCAGTCGCAAGCATGGGATGGTGTAGTAGTAGTACGAGCTGCTCCCTCTGTGGGACGGCTCCCCTCTTGGAGGGTTTTGTAGTGGGAGATTTCTATTGGCATTTGGCTCGTGGTAGTGGTCTCACTCGCCTAGTGTTCATACCGACACCCTCCTAGAGGGTGAGCGAGTCAGTCATACTGACCTTTTTCTTTATTTTATTTATTCTCTGGTATGTGTTAGTACATTTACCCTAGAAAAAAATAATAGATTAAAGGATATTTCGCGCAAGCGACACGAGCTGAGCCAGAAAATAATTTTTATGTCATAATTAAGAGCAAATTTTTTAACATGAGTAGAAAATGAAGCTATGACAATTATTTAGATATTTATTTGTTTAGTGTATTGAATGTTATGAATGTTTATTCCTTTATGATTTTTATATACTGTTCAAACTTTGTTTACTCTTACGGGTGTGTCAAAAACTGTAACAGACTTTTTTAATAATAATAATATAATAATGGTGAATTCTGGCTATTCAGAGAAAGAAAACATTCCTCTTCTTTATGGCCACATTTAACTTGTTTGTTGTACAAACCCATCGTGTATAATTTCCTACTTCTTGAACTTCGAATGTCCCAAGACATTCCATTCCTGAATAATAATTAGAAGAATATCTTATGGTGGCCCATTGAATTGGCAGCAGCTTGAACCTACATTTTCAAGTAGGTGTGAAGGAACATCATTTTCTATTATTGTAATACGCGCAAAGATTGGTACTCGTATGGGGTAATTTTTATTAGTAAATAATGGTGATCAATGCTTCACCACATTGCTGTACCTGTTGCTAGCTTCACCTTGTTTGTTATGTACAGTTGTGCTCTTAAGTGATACGACTTGATTGCATAGGATTTTGTTCAAAGTTCACAAACTAGCAACCTAACACGCTTCATATTATTATTACAATGCCAAAACAGGATTTTGTTCCGACACGGGATACAAACCTTTCGGTCCTTTTACAATAGGAAGGTAACTAGCGGCAGCTGGATGGTCGTAACTTTCGAACAAGGGAGTTCAGTAGTTAACTGCTTGTCCGACAGTGAGCGCGCAGCGCGACTGGAAGGCAAAGAATCCACTTTTGCTTTCGGCTTGCTGGTGTGTAGATGTGCTCTTCATCGCTCTCTGCCCGCTTCATCGTCGTGTGCTTTCTGGATATTTGTATTATCTCTTACTGTTTGTGTGTGTGTGTGTAAAAGTGAACTGTAAGTACTCTTTTCATTTTTTCATATACACTTATGGTTATTGACAAGTGAATAATGGACCAAGGATCGAAGGAATCTCCGTCCCCTTCCATTACCCGGCGACTGTGCCCCGGGGTGGAGGGACGTAAATGTGGGAAATTTAGAAGTTTTCCCGAGATCGATCCCCATGTCCTTTGTTCTCTGTGTCGAGGGCGGGAGTGCTCTCGCACCGAGCCTTGTGTTGTATGTGTTAATTGGTCGGAGGTGCAGTGGGGCTTGTACGAGGGCAGGAAGAAGCGAAGGCCTACCAAGGAGTCGTCGGAAAGCTCTCCCGCGACTCCCTTGGTAACAGACACTTCGTCTTCTTTCTTGCCCCCCGCTCAGCTCCCGTGTATGGCACCTTCCCCTTTTGGGGGGGTATCCAGGTCCTTCTCTTCGCCTGATCCGTCGAGCGTAGAGGAGGGCGCTCGGTACCCCGATGTACAGCTGTGTTCGGGGTGGGGCTCCCCCTCCCCCTACTTACCCGACTCTTGCTTCCCCAGGTGCTTTTGCCGTGAGGGATGACCTTGGTCAGGTGTGGGCGTCTTTGGGACTGCAGGGCGTGCCGAGTGTCCAGGGGCTGCTTCATCATCTGGCGGGGACTGGTGCGGTCACCCATGGAACGGTGACCACGACAACTACCACCCTGTCTACTCCAGGGTACGCCGCCCCTCCTCCCCTGGTTTATTCGCCGCACGTGGTGTCTGTCTCTCCTACAGCCGCTGTGCAGGGGCCGATCGCCGTACCGAGGAGCGGCGTGCCGCCGCTGCCTGTGTTTGCCGTGCTGCCTGGACCTGCCGCCGGTACCCAGGTTGTCGCTGGCTGTTGCCCCGCCTCCTGTGTTACCTGTGCTGCCTGCCGTGCCTGCCGTACCTGCCGTACCTGTGTCAGATGCTGTGCTGGCTGTTCCTGCCGTTCCTGCCATTCCTGCTGTTCCCGCTGTGTCCATACCTGCTGACGTCATCCCTGCTCACGATGTTGCTGCCCCAGACGTTGGTCTGTCCGGACAGGTGCGTCCGGGCCCTGTTGCTTCGGCAACAGCAGCCCTGGCTCCGCCCTGGATGGCTGACCTCACGTCTGTCCTGAGGAAGCTGAAGAATAGGAAGAGGAGGAAGGTGTCGTCGTCGTCTTCATAGTCTTTCCTTCTGGTCCGTCTGCAGCCGCCTCCTTTCCCCCTTCGACTTCTTTCCAAGGGCTACACCAGCCGGCCCGGAAAAGGAAGAAAAGGCTGCCTCCTCCCCTCCTAAGAAGGCTCCTTCGGGAACTTCTCAGGGCCCGTCCCACTCCGGTGGGACGGGGGGTCCTTCCGCTGGTCCTCCTACTCCTTCGGGAGCGGTGCCTGTCTCTCCTTCCGCAAGGAAGAAGAAGACGGGGACCAGAGGGGTACCGGCTAACACCGGTACTTCCTCGCCTGGTGCTAGGGGTTCTGCCGCTACACCAGTTTCCATCTCGGCCTCTCGTTTGCGAGAGGTACTGAGTGTATGGTCACCTACCGGTGGCTGTGCAGCCAAGAACCAGATGCCACAGCTCGCTCGGCGCCAGGTTCACGGCACGGAGCGGAAGGCTGGTGAGAGCCGCTCAGGCGGCTCTCACCAGGCCAGTTCTCGCTCTCGTAGCAACCAACCCGGGTTGACGTGACGGTCCCAGACCGGCCACGGGTGGAGGCTGGGAAGAGGTCCCCCCGATCGCTGGCGCCAGTGGTTCGACGCGCCGCGAGGACACACACTGGTCTCACCGCGACAGTGGTCTCTGCAGGTCACCTGACCGCCGCTCCCACAGGGACCGGACGGGTAGGGCGACCAGCAGCAGTTCCTCTGACGCTCGAGATCGGGGCCGCTGTTCTCGGTCCAGCTGTTCTCCCCAGCGGAATGGCACGACCAGGCCTGCAGCTCGATCCCCACCGTGGGTTGGAGATCGCCTGCAGCCCTCCAAGCAGACTGGTTCTGCCAGTGAGCGAGGGGGCAGCGTCAGGTCTGCCTCTCCTGTGCCTTCAACTTCCTCAGGTTACACCGGGAAGGGCGAGACACCGAGGAGTGATCGTGAGGGGCGCGCCCCACACGATCCCGTCATGACGCTGTACGTGCCAGGCATGGTCTTAGGATCGACCACTTCGTACACGCAAGTGACAGGAGGAGACCGAGAGGGGTCTGTCGCCGTTCCCCCTCTTGAAGGGGGAGGATCTCGGGAGCTGCTCTTTTTCGAGGGACTTGACGGTCCTACTCCACAAGATGCAGTCACTCCCGAGATTCAGAGGAACTTTGCCAAGGTTATTGCGCTGATTCGTCAGCACAATGATCTCGGGGAAGGATCGCTGCTCCCACCATCCCAGCCCACGTCCCGGCTCGAGTCGTTTTGGGGTCCTAAGAAGGAACCCAGACCGTCGATGGGTCTGCCGCGATCTGAGCTTGCCGACTCTGTTTTACACCAAGTCGAGTCTCTCGTCTCCAGACAGGACGGCTCGATGAAGTCTGGCAGGTCGAACAAGCTACTTCCTCCTCCTATACTGCGACAGCGGCGTTTTTATATGCCATCTGAGGATCCAATGCCGCCCAAACAGGTGAACCCAGAGTTAGCCAGGCTAACTCCAGGTGTGTCTCTGCAGCAGCTCCTGTCGGAGAACCTCTGGTTCTCGCAGCAAGAGGCACTGGGCCCGGAATCCACTGCTATGGCAGCTTTCCAGGCCGTCTCCTGGTTAGACCTGTGGTCCCTCACAGTGTCTAAAGTCGCAGCAAACTCGGGGGATACTCCTCTTGAGGATGATGTGGCTTTCAGGAGACTTTGTCAGTCTGGGGGAAGGGCCATCTCCTTCCTCGCCCATCAGACGGCAAACCCATGGGCCAACCTGGTACTTCGCCGTAGGGACGCAGTCCTTACCTGAGTATCCAGGGCGGCTGGGCGAGAGGCGGCACTTGGACTAAGGAACGGACCTGTACGGAGTTTCTCCTGTCTCTTCCCAGGAGAGATGGTGAACGCTGCGGTAAAAAGCGGCGCACTGATGACAGTGACCGCCTGGTACACCAGGCAGTTTCGAAGGCTTCTGGGCAGCCTCAAACTGCTAAGACGGTTGCCCCGTCAAAGCCCCGAGGAAAGACTGGCTTCTACTTCTGCAAGAGGAGGTCGTCATCAGGCTTCCTCCCAGTCCTCCTTCTCACGGGGGGGGGGGGGGGGGGGGGGGGGAAAGAAGAAGAAGAAGTCGAAGAAAGGTGGGAAACGCTAGGGATGGCGTTCCCCCTCACCTGCTGCCGGGAGGGGGGGGGGTGCCTGGCGAGTCATTGGGCAACATGGCAATGCTACGGTGCCGAGACCTGGATAGTAGACATCCTCTGGGAGTGATATCTACTACCCTTCGAATCTCGGCCACCTCTCACCTCCAACCCGGTCCATCTGCAAACATACGTCCCGGGATCATCAAAGGACGTAGCTCTACGACAGGAGATCAAGACCATGCTGAACAAACGAGCTGCAGAGATCGTCACGGATCAATCACTGGGCTTCTACAGTCACCTTTTCCTGGTGGAGAAGTCTACGGTGGGCTGGCGCCCAGTGATAGATCTCTCTCCTTTGAACCGATTTGTTCACTAGACTCGGTTGAAGATGGAGACGGCACGTTCCGTGCTGGACTCTATTAGGGAGAACGATTTCATGCTTTCAGTGGATTTGAAGGATGCGTATTTCCAGATACCCATCCATCAATCCTCCAGAAAGTACCTCCGCTTCATCCTCGACGGGACGGTGTACCAATTCAGGGCACTTTGCTTCAGTCTCTCAACCGCCCCACAGGTGTTCACGCGAGTGTTCACTCTGGTGTCTGCTTGGGCCCACTCGTCAGAGATACGTCTTATGAGGTGTCTCGACGATTGGTTAGTCCTGGCAAGCTCCCGCTCGCAGTTGCTGCAGGACAGGGATCGACTACTGGAGTTCTGCCGCGATCTGGGGATCGTGGTGAACTTCGAGAAGTCCGATCTCAAACCCAAGCAGAGGATGAAGTACCTGGGTATGCTGATCGACACGGTAGCAGGGCGAGTCTTCCCCGCAGACTCGCGGATCAGCAGATTCAGGGAGGCAGCCGACTGGTTCCTGTCTCGGCAGGAACAGACAGCTCAGCAATGGCAAGTTGTGATCGGCCACCTGTCGTCACTCGAGAAGTTAGTCCCTCACGGGCGTCTTCACCTGCGGTCTCTCCAGTGGAGACTAAAGGAAAGTTGGTCACAGGCAAGGGATCCACCATACTTCCCCATGTCCCTCATGCAGGAGGTAAGGCAGGACCTAGCTTGGTGGCTGGACGACAGGAACCTCTTAAGAGGAGTGCCTCTACGCATTCCTCCTTCCCCCCCCCCCCAGTGGCTCCCAAATGGCCCCAGGCCATTTGGTATCCGGACCTGCTGGCTCTACTTGCAGAAGCGCCGAGAGAGATTCCCCATTGGCACAACCTTCTCGCTCAGCCACACGTATAACGGTACCACCGAGCAGTCCAGTCTCTACATCTTCACGGCTGGCTGTTATCCGCCATCTCTTGCGAATGAGAGGCTTTTCTCGTAGTGCAGCAACAGAAATGGCTGGAAACGTCAAACAGTCCTCTGCAGCTGTGTACCAGGGGAAGTGGGCCGTTTTCTGTGGTTGGTGTCGTAGACGGGGTATATCTCCTCTCAGAGCCATTCTTCAGCAGGTAGCGGATTTCCTCATTTGTCTTTTCTTTGCCGGAGGAAAAGCTCCTCTCATTCCCCACAAGTCAAAAGGATATAGAGCCGCCCTGGCACGGTCCTAAAGCTGAAGGATTGGACATCTTGAACTCGTTCGAGATCTCCTTGCTTATGAGGAGCTTTGAAAGGTCTTGCCAACCCAGGGAACTCAAGCCCCCTGAGTGGGACGTGACTCTCGTCCTTAGGAGTTTGACTCAAAGACCCTTCGAGCCACTCCGAGAGTCATCAGACAGGGATCTGACCCTCAAGACCCTCTTCTTGCTGGCCCTGGCATCGGCAAAGAGAGTAGGGGAACTTCATGGTCTGTCCTTCGACGTGAAACATTCCAGGGGATGGGGATCTGTGTCGCTCGATTTCGTCCTGAACTTCGTTGCGAAGACTCAGAAACCGTCGATCCCTGACGACAGGTTCGAGTCTTTCACAATCCCTTCCCTAATGGACTTCACCAACAATGATTCGGATGAGATGCTGCTTTGTCCTGTGAGGGCGCTACGACGCTATCTGAAGAGAACTCGACACCTCAGGCCTGAGTGTCGACGCCTCTTCGTTAGCACCGGGGTGACCAAGAAAGAAGTATCCAAGAACACGCTTTCTTTCTGGCTGCATGAGGTGATCAGGAGGGCATACGAGCCTGATGGTAGTGACGACATCCGTACGCTCCGTCCGAGAGCCCACGAAGTCAGGAGCATTGGTCCTTCCCTTGCGTTCCGCAAGAACTTCTCCATGGCGCAGGTCCTGAAGGCAGAGGTCTGGTCCAACTAGACCACCTTCACCTCCTTCTACCTTCGGGATATTGCCCACAGGTCCTTGGATACTTTTTCCTTGGGACCCGTGGTGGCTGTTCAACACGTTGTGTAGTTAACCCAGACCCTCGCAGGCTGAAACAGTATCGAGTCCTGGTGTGACTGTAAGAATGGATGAGTGAATGAGAGTGTGACTGGCTCCTCTTTCCCATCTTTTTCTCCCCCTCTACCTTTGGGCAGAGGGACACGGTCGTCACCACTTTCCCCAACCAGGGGGGGGAAGTGGAAGCCAACAAGAGACAAACCCATAACTTTATGTTGCCTCTTGCAAACAGGAACAAGTTCTTGCTTGCTGGTATTAAGAGATACGCTTACCTCTCTCTTATTACTTGGTCCAGAGGTCTGACCATTGAGCCTGCGGTGCACACCCCGATCAATCGGACAGAGGATAGGATCCCTCCCTCATTCTTACGACCAGGGAAGCATTCCAAGGTTGGGCGAACACCAGTCTGTTCACAAAAGACTCAGATTCCTCCCACCAAGAAGTGAGTCTTCCTATTGTAAAAGGACCGAAAGGTTTGTATCCCATGTCGGAACAAATGACAATTTGTCCAAAATTGCATTTTCCTAACTATACAAACCTGAGGTCCTTTTACACATAGTCCCACCTCATGCCACCCCTCACTCTGCATTTTTTGCTTGGGCCTAAAGCAAAAGTGATTCTTCGCCTCCCAGTCGCGCGGCGCGCTCACTGTCGGACAAGCAGTTAACTACTGAACTCCCTTGTTCAAAAGCTTACAACCATCCAGCTGCCGCTAGTTACCTTCCTATTGATTGTATACAGTAAGATAATACTGTTTCATAAGAGTAAAATCTGTGATATATTTCAAAACTATAAAAGATACCATGTTAGCCAAATTTTGGAAAAACATTTATGAAACATTTTCAAAACGTTCGTTCACTCATCAAAAGTGTATTGAACAAAAAAAATCATCAAACCTCAGTTCAAATATTAAATAGAAAAAACAAAAAACTTGTCAAACATTAATATTGCTTACAACATATAACAATAAAATTTGAAATACTCCTATTTGATTGTTTATACACCTCAGAGCTGAAAAAATGCAAATTAAATACAAAAGTAGAATGCATCCACCAATATCATCAGGTGAGTGGAGCCTGTGTGATGCAACGATAAGGCTGTGTCCACACGATCGAACTTCGATTTGTTCCGATACGTAATACAAACCATTGGACCTTTAACAATAGGAATGTAACTTGCGGCAGCTGGAACTGGTCCACACGATCGAACTTCGATTTGTTCCGATACGTAATACAAACCATTGGACCTTTAACAATAGGAATGTAACTTGCGGCAGCTGGAACTGGTCGTAAGCTTCAAACAAGGGAGTTCAGTAGTTATCTGCTTGTCCGACAGTCAGCGCTCTGCGCGACTGGTAGGTGAAGAATCACTTTGCTTTCGGCCGCGCAGGGTGACAGACGTGTTCTCCACTTCTCTCTGCCCACCATCGTCGCATGCTTCGTACTTCAAACTTTGGTTTGCCTTCTCTTGCTCGTGTATTTGTGTGAAAATCCTGTAAGTACTTGTGACTTTTGTATTTCATTTAATTATGGATTCTCGTGAGCTGGAGAGTTCCCCACGCCCCCCATCAGCCGCAGAAGCCTTGGTGTGGAGGGCCGTAAGTGTGGGGACTTCTGCTCCTTTCCTGAAGTTGACCCTCATGATTTATGTGCTCGTTGTTGGGGGCGCGAATGCTCTCGCACCAAGCCCTGTGATATTTGGTGTCATATTTCTTCTGCCAGATGAGCGTTGTAGGCGTTGTAACTCTGGAACATGCGTCGTAACCCTGGAAATAATTTCTGATGAATATAATTGAAAAGTGTCTTAACCTCGGAATGTTGTAAGCTGAACCCGTCGTAACCCGGGGACTGCCTGTATCCAACAGGGCCTTGGCTCTATTAAACTGGATAATCAAGGGATTACTGTATATTTATATATGAGAGAGTATACAGTGGAACCCCCATATTCGCGGGGATGCGTACCAGACCCCTGCAAATAGTTAAAACCCGCGAATACTTAGAACCCACAGTAAAAATGTGTATAACCGCCCATCTTGAAAGTTCAAATACCAAATGTATACCTTAAATAACATCCTACTTCAAATATACCTTAAATTGCTATCCTATTACTGTATTAATCTTTGAGATTATATTATTAATATAATTTCAAAGTCACCTGAATCATTTTACCATTAAAATACATATGTACAGCCAATAACACAGAAAGAGAGTAAGAGAGACCATTGAATCTGCAACATCATGTGTCTGACCATCAAGAGTAAAATTATGAATTATTTCTGAGACATAAGAGAATAATATTGAAGAGAGAGAGAGAGAGAGAAAAACTCCTTACAACTCCTTCTCTAATACATATATCAAACTGTCATTTACTTCCCTGCCCTCCTTTCTCAAATTTTACTAATTCAGAGCAGTCTGAAATCTGATTATATATATATATATATATATATATATATATATATATATATATATAATATATATATATATATATATATATATATATATATATACAGGGGGTCCCTCGAGTTACGACGTAGATCCGTTCTTACGATGCATCGTAACGATTTTCAGCGTAAGTCGGAACATTGAAAAATACCACATGATTTAATGTAAATACCTATCAATAACAACGAGAGAAACAATTCCTTACCTTTATTAGTTTGATTGGCTTGCACACTGGAGAGGAAGCTGCGGTGCTGGAGAGACTGGGGGAGGTTAGTGAAGAGAAAAAGAACCTCCAGAAGTTGCTGGAGATGCTGAGGCAGATGATTCTTGAGGTGAGGCAGAACATACTAGTACTGGAGATGCTGAGGCAGGTGATTCTTGAGGTGAGGCAGAAACATACTAGTGGAGATGTTGGGGCAGGTGAGGTCTTTAGGTAGGTCAGAACATACTAGTGGAGATGTTGGGGCAGGTGAGTCTTTAGGTGAGGCAGAACCTACAGAAGTGCTGGAGCTAACTACTGGGGCAGGTGAGTCTGGGTTAGCAGAACATTCAGAAGGTGCTGGATTAGCAGAGGCAGCTGAGGTAGAGGGTACAGGATCTCCTGCAGGCCTCTCTACCTTCTTAAAATACTGCTCCAGGTTAGTCTGAACAGAGAGCGACCTCTTTTCATCCAAGATCTCCTTGTAACACTGCATCAAATCCATGACGCCTCTGGAAACCCTAGTGAACCTGTCCAAGTTGGGATTCCTGAGCCTCAAAAGTTGACAACGCTTGCTGCAACTCTGCAAAACCTCTTATCAAGTCCTGCCTTGTGAAAGCCTTAGGCTCTGGGGTGGGTGCTTCTTCTTCTTCCTCTATTATCTGCTTCTCCAGTTGTATCAGGTCCTCAGCAGATAACTCCTCGCCATGAGACTCCAGCAGCTCTGTAACATCATCAACCTCCATCTCCAAATTGATTTCCTTACTCAGGGCAACAACGTTCTTGACAACTAGCTGAACTGTGTCCTCAAACCCATGGAAATCATTCACAAATTGAGGACAAATTTTCTTCCAGACACCATTCATGTTTGTTTGCTTAACCTCCTCCCAGGAATTAGCAATGTTCTTTACAGCATCAAGGATGTTGTAGGATTTCCAAAAGTCCTTCAGAGTCAAGTCCTTCTTGGTTTTCAGTTGCCTGTAAAGCCATAGCAATTGTCCCTTCGTAGGTAGTAGGCCTTGAACGAAGCAATCACTCCTTGGTCCATAGGCTGTAAAAGGGCCGTGGTATTAGGTGGAAGGTAAACCACCTTGACATTAGGGTTGAAGTCTCCCAGCTGGGCAGGTGTCCAGGGCCATTGTCCAGCACTAGCAACACCTTAAAGGGGATACCCTTGGAGGCGCAATACCGCTCCACACTTGGAACAAAATGGTTTACGAACCAGTCCTCAAACACTGCAAGTGTCACCCATGCCTTCTTGTTGGACTTCCAAATTACTGGTAGTTGACCCTTCCAAATGCCCTTGAGTGCCCTTGGATTTTCAGCCTGATACACCAACAAGGGCTTCAGTTTTGAAGTCGCCAGCAGCATTACCCCCAAGAAGTAAAGTTAGCCTCTCCTTGCTGGCTTTATGACCGGGTGCTGACTTCTCCTCCTTGGCGATGTAAGTGCGGTTAGGCATACGTTTCCAAAACAAACCTGTCTCGTCTACGTTAAACAAAACCTTGCTGAGCCAGGAATAACCCCCCTCCTTAATTATCTCAGACAACGCTTTAGGAAATTCACATCGCTGCTTTCTCATCCCCACTAGCAGCTTCACCTTGCAATTTAAGGTTATGGTAATTGGCCCGAGCCTTAAATCGCATAAACCAACCCCTACTAGCCACAAACTCTCACTTTCACTTCCCTCCCCCTTTTCTTTTTTCAACGCTTCAACAATCTTTTCGCCTTCTCCTGAATCACCATAAGGCTGACTGGGATACGCCGTGATTTTGGTCTCATTCCAACCAAAGCACCAATAACCTTTCCATTTCAATTATTAGACCACTACGCTGCTTAGTTATCACTGTCGCTTTCATAGGAGCAGATCCT
The DNA here is from genome assembly GCF_015104395.2 of Macrobrachium nipponense. Taxonomy (NCBI): domain Eukaryota; kingdom Metazoa; phylum Arthropoda; class Malacostraca; order Decapoda; family Palaemonidae; genus Macrobrachium; species Macrobrachium nipponense. Next base: position 53,476,785 of record NC_061109.1, read on the forward strand.
TTCACATGTTCAACGATGCGCTCTTTATCTTTGATAATGGTAGCAACGGTCTAACGGCTAAGGCCAAGCGAGCGGCCAATGTTTGTTGGCGTTTCTCCCTTCTCGATCGCTTTATAATGTCCACTTTAATTTCCATGGTGATGGCCTTTCTTTTCTTCGATGCACTACCATCAGAAGAGTCCGCCTTGCGCTTGGGAGCCATAACAAAGAGCAAAAAAGTTACAAAAACGATACAACACGAGGGAGAGAGAGGCAGTGTAAACAACCAAAATGGCGTATGGGCGAGGACTGAGCGTAGCGAAGCGACGCCGTCCTCTCCCCCACAAAGCGTATTCTTCCGCCGTGCGCCTGGAACTAGTTCGCGTTTGTTTACGTTGCTTACGACGCTAAACCGCGTAAGACGGAACGACGCAAATATTATTTTTTATATTTTTATGGGGGCGCGTTCGTAACCACGAAACATCGTAAGTCGAGACAGCGTCAACCCGAGGACTTACTGTATATATATATATATATATATATATATATATATATATATATATATATATATATATATATAGATATATATATATAGTATACTAGTATACTATCATATATATATATATATATAGATATATATATATATATATATATATATATATATATATATATATATATATAATATATATATATATATGTATAGTATATATATATATATATATATATATATATTATATATATATATATATATATATATATATATATATATATATATATATATACAGGCAGTCCCCGGGTTACGAAGGGGGTTCCGTTCTTGAGATGCGTCGGAAGCCGGAACATTGTCAAAAATCCTAAGAATGCTTTGGGTGCATTGAAAACTATGGAAACTGCATTCTTATTACATTTTTCATCAAAAAAACCTTCAAATATTGAATATTTTGCATTTTTTGTGTCATATTTCTTGTGCCAGATCAGCGTTGTAGGCGTCTTAACCCTGAAATGATTTATATATGAATATAATTGAAAAGCGCCTTAACCTTGGAAACGTCGTGAGCCGAACCCGTCGTAACCCGGAGGACTGCCTATATATATATATTGTATATATATATATTATATATATATATATATATATATATATTATATATATATATATATATATATATATATATATATATATATATATTATATATATATATATATATATATATATATATATATATATATATATATATATATATATATATATATATATATATATATATATATATATATATATATATATAGTATGTATGTATGTATGTATATATATATATATATCATATATATATATATATATATACTATATATATATATATTGTCACGAAGTGCCAAGTATCTGGTTACTACACTTACCATTCATTTATTGTTACCTCACAAAAGCCAGACACCTGAACCCTCATCACAGGTATTAAATGACTGAATACTCTAAAGGCAACAGTGATCCCTTAACACTTACCAGTATTGCAGAAAATGAGACTAAGTTCATCAAAACAGGTGTGAGGTAATCTTGTAAGTAATTAAATTAATCAAAGGGCATCACTCCATCAACAACTTTAAAGTCTAAGTATTTCCCTGATTTCAGAAGTCTAAGTACTTCCCTGGTTCTAAGTCACTTCAAGTTAATTGAAGGAAAGCAGATCAATTACCACTCTATGTTTCTACCTATCATAAATATAATCAAATGCAAATATACCGGTTAGAAATGAAATACTTATAAAAATTTTAAATACAAAAATTTATTATGAAACTCAAAATTTATAAGTAAAATTCACAATATCAGGGAAAATTGCTGTTACTTGAAAACAAAGTAAAGTTTAATTAATTCTTGAATTAAATGAAGTAAAATTATATCAAAATTAATTTGCCACAAAATTCAAGAAAATTAATTCAATTGAAATTCAAAAGTGTTAGGCAATAATTGAAAATTTGAAAATAATTCACAAGTGCTAAACAATAATAAAACTCGAAAAGAATTCTAAGTAAATGCAAATTAATTCACATGTGTTAAATTTAATTAAATGTGCAATGATTAAGCAATGAAAATAACTAAGTCAATTAAATTGTGAATGCAAATGAAAATATAATATAAAAATGCACACTTCAATAAGAAAATGAACAAGTGCACAAACAATGGAACAAACACAAAAATTTGCAATGTGTAAAAGTGTAAATCTTTTTCAATCAAAACATTGTAACCATCAGTTTTTACCAAACCTTCGTAACCATCTGTTATTAGTTATTAGTTAACCACTGTTCCTATCAGTTATTAGTTTCTTACCAAACCATCATAACCATTAGATACTAGTTATTAGTTGCAACTAATAAAAATATAACACACTTTACCTTGGTATACCAACTTCTTCCTTCAAAAAAATTCACTTTCACAAAAAACCAGGCACCGTTATTGAACAAAGTTTGTTCAGATTCCACATAAAAACTAAATAAACTCTAAGAAATATCAAATATGAAATCCTCAAGTTACGAGTGACCAGTTTACGTTACGGTAATATAATCTCAAAGATGTCGAGGGAGAGGGAGATGTTAACACTTCGAGTATCTAGGATGTAATGAGATTCTCTTCCCTTGCAAAAACTGGACTGAGGAGATGACACAAAATGTTTTTGGGCAATAACTCTTCCAGAAGCTTCAAAATCTTATGCAACTTTTTATACAAAATGTGTAACCTGCACGTGGCTTTGACAAAGACATACATGTATGAGTCCAGTCTGTTAAAAAAAAAGACATGTATTCGTGTCGAACGACACGAAGGAGAAGGCTTATCACACATGATGACAGATTTCCAAAACACAAACGAAGTCTGGAGCTCGCTTATCAAACGTGTTGACAGATTAGGAAAGCAAATGGATCTCGGAGACCCTCTAATCTCACAGTGCTGACATAATAGGGAAACAATTGTAGTTTCGAACGGACAAAGAAAATCTCTCTTTTTATATTCTACGTTATAAATATATATTCTTTTACATTATGCTATGCAAAATCTGTACACATTTTAAACATCCTATCTCTAAGCTATCTAGGAATCTGAAAAAATGTTGCACAATTCTACATAACATTTTATACAGTCACAGAGGTGATATATGCATCTTGAAAGTAGCAATATATAATATATATATATATATATATATATATATATATATATATATATATATATATATATATATATATATATATATATATATATATATAATATATCTATATATATATATATATATATATATATATATATATATATATATCTATCTATATATGCTTACATATATACATATATGTGTATGAATATATATATATGAGTTATTATATATATATATATATAGTGAACTATTAGTATATATAGTATATATAATATAATATAATACATAGCTATATATTAAATATATATAAAGATTTCAGGAGGTTCCATGATACAATCTCAGTAATAGGCTATAATTTATTATAAAAAACGTTTCGCAAACAAAACACGGAACATCATCAGTCTGTGAAGAAATAAAAACCATTGCATTATATTAATACATAAAAGGAATTCATCAAAGATTAAAATTGACATTAAAAAAAAACCTGTAAAAAAGGCGTTATTATTTTCTAATAAGACAGTAAAATAAACAAGAGAGAGACTACTTAAACACCAACCATCTAAGGTAAGGGAAGAAGAGGGAATGACAAAAACTGAGGTCCCAGTAAAGACAAAAACTATGCCAGATACAAAGTTGAAGCCGAGGTGTTATTGTTTAGTGAAGGAACCAGCCTTTTTATGAGTAACGACTCTAAGGTGGTTAAGTGATCTGGGTCCTTCGTATAGTCAATCATGGAGAAGTGCTGCTTCAAGATCTCTATTTTACAAACTACAGCATGATTTCTGATATTGGAAAATTCTGGTTCCTTAATTCTTTGACCTGTACAAAAGCTGAAACCCATATGGCTGCAATATCTCACTTGCAGTAACCTTCGAGTCGATCCAATGTAAGAGCCCGGACATCCAGGGAATGTGAATTTATAAACAACATTCGATCTCATGAAGGGCTGCAAGCGATCTTTGACATTAAAAAATGAACCTATTTTACAAGGATTATTTTGTTATTTAAAACTCAAGAAAAACCTACTACAAATTTTGATACTTGGTTTTTTTAATAGTTTTATCACAAAAAGTGCATTTTATAATGAAATTGATAAAAAAAAAAAACCAGGAAGTTGTGGGTATTACTGCAAATAGGAGAATTTTTCACAAATAATGCGGGGAAATGTTCCTGAGAGAAATCCGCGAATGGGTGATAACACGAATAGGGGGGTCCACTGTATATATATATGTATATTATATATATATATATATATATATATATATATATATATATATATATATTATATATATATATATATTGTGACAAAGTGACAAGTATCTGGTTACTACACTTACCATTCATTAATTGTTACCTCACAACAGCCAGACACCTGAACCCTCATCACAGGTACTAAACAACTGAATACTCTAAAGGCAACAGTGATCCCTTAGATATTGCAGAAAATCAGGCTAAGTTTATCAAAAACAGGTGTGAGGTAATCTTGTAAGTAATTAAATCAATCCAAGGACATCACTCCATCTTACTTTACTTTACTTTATCTTCCCGCCACTGGCCAGTGGCATAAGGCTGATACAGTTCCTCTCCATCTGTCTCTATCCCGAGCCATTTCCCTCGCTTCCTCTAAGTTTTGGATTTCATCCTCAAGATCCCTGACAATTATGTCTATCCACCTCGTTCTTGGTCTACCCAGCGGTCTTCTTCCTATTTGTACTGCTCAGTGCTCTCCTGGGGTCTCTATTCTCTTCATCCTCTCAACATGTCCAAACCATTTCAGCCTTCCCCTCTTCAACTGGTTACTGACTGGCCTTTGGCCCGCAATCTCACCCTGATGTCTTCATTTCTAACATAATCATCCCATTTAATGCCAAGTATTCTTCTCAGCAGCTTCATCTCAAAAGCATCCAACCTTTTCTCCTCTGTTCTGGTCAGTGCCCAGGTGGACGAGCCATACATCAGGACTGGTAGTACTACTGCATTGAAATTTCTCATCTTAGTTCTCAAGCTGATTTCATGCCTCGACCAAACGTTTTTTCTCAGAACCTCAAAAGCTCTTGCTGCTCCTAGTTTTCTTCTTTGTATATCTTCAATTTGCCTCCCGTCTGCTGTTATCACACTTCCCAAGTAAACAAACTTCTCAACTTGCTTGAGTTCCTGTCCTCTGATTGTCATATCCTCCATGTGCATCCAATCATCATCCTTACTCACCACCATGATCTCGCTCTTCTTTGTGCTGATGTTCAAGCCAAAATTCTGTGTCTCTGTCTCCATCCTCATTACCATACCCACCAGCACCAGCCACGTATCAGCAACCAACGCAACATCATCAGCAAAGTCCAAATCCATAAAAACTTCTCCACCAATACTAGCCCCTCTGTTTTCATTCTCCATCACTCTTCTCATTATATGGTCAATATATACATTAAACAAGGTGGGTGACATAACACATCCCTGTCTTAGCCCACTTCCAACTGGGAACCAGTCACTTTGCTGTCCATCCAACTTTAAAAGTCTAAGTATTTCCCTGATTTCAGAAGTCTAGGTACTTCCCTGGTTCAAACTCACTTCAATTAAATTGAAGGAAAACAGATCGATTAACACTCTATGTTTCTACCTAACATAAATATAATCATTTAAATACTGGTGAAGAGAGAAACTTATAAAAATTGTAAATATAAAAAATTTATTATTGTGAAATTCACAATATCAGGGAAAATTACTGTTACTTGAAAACAAAGCAAAGTTTAATTAATTCTTGAATCAATTAAGTAAAATTTAATTTATCACAAAATTCAAGAAAATTAATTCAATTGAAATTCAAAAGTGTTAGGTAATATCTAAAATTTGGAAATTAATTCACAAGTGCTAAACAACAATAAAACTTGAAAAGAATTCTAAGTAAATGCAAATTAATTCACAAGTGTTAAATTCAAGTAAATGTGCAACGATTAAGTAATGAAAATAACTAAGTTAATTAAATTATGAATGCAAATGAAAACACAGAAAAATGTGAAAAATGCCGAAATTGCAAAAAGTATCAATCACACAGAATATGAAATAAAAAGACACTTCAATAAGAAAATGAATAAAGATCACTTCAAATGAAACAAAACAAAAATTTGCATTGTGTAAAAATGTAAATCTTTTCACTTAAACCATTGTGACCATTAGTTATTAGTTTTTACCAAACCATCGTAACCATTAGTTATTAGTTGCAACTAATAAAAATATAACACACTTTACCTTCTTGGTATACCAATTTTCTTTCTTTGCTGCAGCTTGTTTCACACTTTTGCATAAACAGGCACCATAACACACACAATGTTTGTTCAGATTCCACAAAAGCGCTAAATAATACTAGATAAACTCTAAGAAATATCAAATCTGAAATCTACAAGTTACGAGTGACCAATTTACATTACATTAATATCAGTTATGGCGAGGCAGAGAGAGAGAGAGAGAGAATGTTTGAACGCAACGCGGTTCTAAGATGCAATGAAAACTCTTCTTTACGAAGGCTGGACTGTGGAGATGACACAAAACGTTTTGAGCAATGAGAAAGATGATGCAATCTTCTGGAACTTCTAAAAATGACGTAATTAAAAAAAATCGTGAAATCTGCATGTGGTTTCGGCAACGAAGTACGCGTATGAAACCAGTATACAGTCATGTACGTACTAGCTCAACAAAAACACATGCTCGATCGTAACAGGCTCGAGTAAAAGTCCCTATCAGACGTGATGACAGGAATCCCAAAACACAACGGAGATCTCTAATGAAACATGTTGACAAATTAGGAAAGGAAAGCAGAAACTTCGGGGTCTCTTATCGCAAGGCATTGACACAATAGGGAAACATTTCTAGTTTCGAACAGACAAAGATAATCTCTCTCTTTCTACATTCTATTATATATTCTTTTACATTATGTTATGCGAAATCTGGACACACATTTTAAAAGATCTTAGCTAAGGAATCTGAAAAATCTTGCAAAATTCTATATATAACATACAGTCAAAGAGGGGATATATGCGTTTTGAAAGTAGAAATATATAATATCTAATATATATATATATATATAATATAGAGATATAATATAATATATATCCATAGCATATACATATGCATAACATATATCATAATAATATAGTATATACATATATATATATATATATATATATATATATATATATATATATATATATATATATATATATGATGATACACACACACATATATATATATATATATATATATATATAATATATATATATATATATATATATATATATGAGCTGATTCGATACAGTTTTTGAATATGCCTTTCTCCGTGATATTCTGAAGTCCCGTGAAACCGTTATAAGTGATACTGTGTGTATGTGTAACAAAACAAGTCAGCCGCCAAAGACGTTACAAGTTAGCGTTGCTTGGGCAGTTCAAAAGAGTACCACGTATCTCTATATCCCTTCGTAATTGGCCCTTGTGTCTAAGGAGCCAGAATAACCAATCAGCTTCTTGCATAACGATGCCATCTGAAAGTGGGTATTTGAAACAGGCCGGACTACCGGTCAAATCAGTTCGTTACCGGGTCCCAGACAGCACAGACAAGCTGGGTCGAGAGTGCCCAGTGCCCCCGTAGTCCCGTTTCCCGTCGGCCGCCACACAAAGACGTGCGTCACCATGAGGCATGAGTGTCAATAAGTCTAACCTGCCGTCCAGTTGTGCACTAGCATAGTTAACGTAATCATAATAATTAAAGGCCACCTGTGTAGCTAAGAAGAATACACCAGTGTTAAACCTTTCATCGATCATTATTTTTGCATGACCTCCATTGCATATGCGTAAACTTCTCTCTCTCCTGTTTTTCCTTCATATCCCGAACCCACAAATGACCGAGATCAGGTCATATATATATATATATATATATTATATATATATATATATATATATATATATATATATATATTATATAAACAAATACCATAGGAAAATAATAGGCAGAAATCCTTACTGAGCGCTTTCGTCTTTATTGAGGCATTGTCGAGGCACAATTGAAATTTAGTTGGAAAGAAGGTTACAAGGGAAACTCAAAGATCACGAATACCAGATGGTTAATTGTCAAAAGGGTAAAAATCAAAGAGATCATTCAGGATTATCCAAGATCACGCAGTCTCAAACTAAAACAACAGATTTACCAATAAGAGAAACAGAAGCTTATCCACACAAAGTCCAAAAACGTATAAAACTGAATATGTTTAATTTTGTTTTATATATTTATCTACAACTTTTAACTATGAAGGCATCGCGTTTAAACAAACCAAGACTTAAATTTAGAACACTTCCATTATTTGACTTTATAGGATGATCCAAATCTCTCCTATGCACGAATAACGCATTCGATATTTGGTCATTTCTCACAGAATATTGGTGTCTGATTCGTCGTTAAAGTTCTTTTCCAGTATGTTTGCAATATATTTTATCACACTTTTTACAAAGATTTTCACATATGCAGCCAAGAGCATCTTTAGGAGAATTTTTTTTTTTTTTTTGTTTTTTTTTTTTTTTTTTACTAAACTGAACATTTATATTACTGAAACCAACAATCAAGTTGAAAAGCTTTAAAATTCTAGGAATTACTAAAAACCTTTAATCATACGGTATTTGCTTTTATATATATATATATATATATATATATATATATATATATATATATATATATATATATATATATATATATATATATATATCTTTGTTTCGGCAAGAATTTCATCATGCCAAAGAGGAAAATACACATCTCGCTAACATACAGAAGAAGAAATTCGCTGTAATAAGCCGAGTTAGTGAAGGGGAGAGAGAGAGTTGCGTAGGAAGGAGTGCCCCATCTTGCCTCAAGCAGTGCCCAGGCTACGATATATGAGCAAAGGGATCATCATTTATGATTAAATTATGATAAATAAAATAGTTTTGGTTTATTAATACACAAAAAAGAAATATACATTCATAATAATCATTATTTATTAAAACTGTCTTTATAGAAATACGAAGGAAAACTTTGAACGCCCGTATCTGAAAATTACTTATTAACCTTCAAACTCTATCTTCTCACTTAGTTTCAAAGCTATAACATTGGAATTTGGTATATAACTCAGAAAGACATTATAGAACAATCAAATAGAGCCCTTTTTTCCAATTTTTGTTTCGTCTTTTTTTTTATAGATTTTTTTCTCCTGATTTATAGGGTTTTTTTTTTTTTTTTTTATTTTTTTCCATATAGAAAAATTCATATCTAGCAAAAAAATGACTTTTAGAAAAAAAAACTCCCCATTCGATTGGAGGTCTACATCAGGTCTACATATGGTAGTAATCATAGGTCTTAATATTAAATATCAAGGGAGGAGATAGAATTTGAAAAATGGTTATTTTCGGGATAAATCGCCCTGGCGTCACAAAACCGAAGGTCAGAGGCGAAAATCATATGCGGTTTGGAGATGTCCCAAGTCACCTTATTAAGTGGTATGAATATCAAAGTCCTGTCCTTAAAAAAGGGCATTAGCCGGCCGGCCCCCTTAAAGTAACGTAACGATTTTGTATTGAATGGTCACTCGTAACTTGAGTATTTCATATTTGATATTTCTTAGAGTTTATTTACTGTTAAATAGTGTTTTTTGTGGAATCTGAACAAACATTGTTTCGTAACGGCGCCTGGGTTTGGTAAAGTGAAACAAGCTGCAGCAAAGAAAAAAGTTGGTATACCAAAAAGGTAAAGTGTGTTATATTTTTATTAGTTGCAACTAATAGCTGATAGGAACAGTGGTTTGGTAAAAACTAAATAACTTGATGGTTACAGGGTGTTTTAGAGAAAACTATTTAAAGGTTTTTACACATTGCAAATTTTTGTGTTTTGTGTTTCATTTTTGTGCATTTGTTCGTTTTCTTATTGAAGTGTGCCTTTTTATTTATATTCTGTGTGATTAGTGTTTTTTTTGTCAAATTTTGATATTGTCCACAATTTTTTCTGTATTTTCATTTGCATTCACAATTTAATTGACTTAGTTATTTTCATTGCTTAATCATTGCACATTTAATTAAATTTAGCACTTGTTAATTAATTTGCATTTACTTAGAATTCTTTCCAAGTTTAATTATTGTTTAGCACTTGTGAATTAATTTCAAATTTTCAATTATTGCCTAACACTTTTGAATTTTGATTGAATTAATTTTCTTGAATTTTGTGATAAAGTAATTTTGATTTAATTTTACTTAATTTGATTCAAGAATTAATTAAACTTTACTTTGTTTTCAAGTAACAGTAATTTTCCCTGATATTGTGAATTTCACTTATAAATTTTGAGTTTCATAATAATTTTTTGTATCTAAAATTTTTATAAGTGTTTTCTTTGTTTTATACCAGTATATAATTATATTGATGTTAGGTATAAACATAGAGTGGTAATTGATCTGTTTTCCTTCATTAACTTGAAGTGACTTAGAACCAGGGAAGTACTTAGACTTCTGAAATCAGGGAAATACTTAGACTTTTAAAGTTGTTGATGGAG
>NC_061109.1:53487950-53497950 GCF_015104395.2 Macrobrachium nipponense
GTTGTTGATGGAGTGATGCCCTTTGATTAATTTAATTACTTACAAGATTACCTCATACCTGTTTTGATGAACTTAGTCTCATTTTCTGCAATACTGGTAAGTTGTTAAGGGATCACTGTTGCCTTTAGAGTATACAGTTGTTTAATACCTGTGATGAGGGTACAGGTGTCTGGCTTTTGTGAGGTATCAGTTAATGAATGGTGAGTGTAGTAACCAGATACTTGGCACTTCGTTACAATATATATATATATATATATATATATATATATATATATATATATATATATATATATACGTAATTGAGCTTATCCCTTTGGTGGTCAATGGAATATAGTATGTTAAGCGCCTCAGCGGTGTGGTTGGTATGGTATTAGCGTCCCACCTCGGTGATCGCGGGTTCGATTCTCGGTCATTCCATTGATTAGTGAGAGATGTGTATTTCTGGTGATAGAAGTTCACTCTCGACGTGATTCGGAAGTCACGTAAAGTCTTTGGTCCAGTTGCTGAATAACCACTGGTTCCATGCAACGTAAAAGCACCAAACAAACAAGCAAACAAATACAGTATGTTAAGTTCATTCCTTTGAAACCAGGAACTTTATTCAGAATAAAGATATATATATATATATATATATATATATATATATATATATATATATATATATATATATCCTGCCAAAATGTCTCTAAGTTGTGATTTTCTTTGGATGCAAGTTATTCCCAGATTATAATGAATTTGATATAAGGGAGTATTAGTGGATTAATATTTGTTAGCACAAGAAAGTCACGTGTGACTGAAAAACCAACTATCTTGAACAGAAATCCTTACAAACTTAGGTAGTGTCGTGGTGGAGTCGAGTTGAATTCCACAGGAAAATATTGGCAAAAGAATAAGTCAATTTATATTTCTCTTCATAACAAAAAGGATAAATTCATGCTTTCTTGCGTCATACCTAAAATGCAGACGTTCGAATCCTGGCAAAGACAGATGCACTTAATTACTACATAAAATTGCCTATGTGTATGAGATATTCCCTAGGTATGGTTAATGTGTAAGTGCTACATAAGCAGAATATATGGAATGTTATTCCATATATAAAAAAACTAAAACTATGATTAATTAAAACCAGTGACCCAAGAGGTCAACCAGTTTGCTTGCAGGAATGTGATCAGACCAGATATGATAAAGTAGGCTAAGATGCCGTGTTGTAATCAGTTAGTGTCTAGTTGCCGTCACCTGTGGTCATTCATTTGTTTTGAAAACAGTAATCCAAGCTTCCTGCTTAAGACAACCACAGCGACCTATAATTCAAACGGCTTACGTGACCTTGTAATCTATGTCATCTGTGTGTATGTTCGTATGTTCGAGCTACTGTCTGCTTCCTTTATGATTTGTAACCGAGATTGTAGTCAGAATTGAATTAGCCATCATCATTGGCAGACCTGTACCATTTAATCTGATCTTCATCATGTAGTCTCAGAGAATAGAGATATTTTTGGTACTCTGTGTTTTCTACTAGAAACCTCACATCAGAAAGAAGATACTGAATGAACTTAGGAATTATCATCATGAGTTTGAAACATCTCCGTCGTCATAACCAAAGAAGATACTGACTTCGTAAGTTATCATCAAAACCCAAGACACTCCAATGAGTATGGAAGTCATAACCAACCGACTTAGCGTAAAATTATCGCAGGTCTAACATAACCTCACAGGGCGCCTTATACAAAGGCATGAGCCCTATAAATGTGGTTTGTCGCTTAGGTTTTGTGAGCATAAGGATATGAGTGTGTGTGTAAGTGAAAAAATAAACTGTTAATAATTAGGTATGAAACATTAAACTGTATTTGAGATTCCATGTAGAAATTGCAGCGTTGCTATATCGAACAATGAAGACAAGATCCTATCAATAAAACCGCATGGCTATTGTAAGGACTGAACAAACACCGGTTTCATTTATACTTTGTATTTTCAACTATGCGATTAGGAGGGAAAGACCAAAGTTTTATACTGTAATTATACAACCAAGGAAAATAACTATCGAATCTTGTTAGTGAAAAATGTTAATGAATTAATGGAAGTAAAGATACGTAAAAAATAAGAAATGCCCTTTTGTAGTTAATCAGGTTTTGAATGGTTATTTCAAACATGAATTTATGGCTTGGTAATTTTGCATAAACAACTATGGTTGCATCAGTTTGTTTACATTGATTCTCTCTCTGTCCCTCATGCTCGCGACTTGACCAAAGATTTGGGTGGAATAACAAGATAGTGCGTCGTGCCTATGCCATATTTTTTTAATCTTGAAGGCTTGTACGACGTATGCATATACCCACGTTTGTAGGTATCCACGTTGCAGATTTATGCAGAATTTTGTTTAAGTGATTGTAGTCAGAAGTGTTAATGAATATTTCAAGTGTGTTATGATCACACATCATACGGGCAAGTACAATTAAGTCGTATGAACTTTTCCTATGTGAATTAGCTTTATAGGCAGGCAGACGAGATTAATCTGAATAGTAACAGCCATTGCCTTTGCAGCGTCGCCGCTCCTAAATTAGCACCGAAGCATGTCATGAAATAAAACAAAATATTTGGAAAGAGCAGTGAAACGCCCATTATTCCAGGCCAGACTTGCGAGCGTAAGTTGAACTCTATGCGAACAGTCATAAGAGCTCTTATACAAGGCAACGGATTGGTTCAGGCTGCATGAAACTCGTAGCCTTTGTATGGTCGACCCGAGTGAAGCCACTGACAATCAGTTCTTACTCTGTCAGTGGCGACGGTCCAGGGCCTTGGGCTCCACTGTCCACACTCGGGGCGGGGGTCGGGCTCTGCCGCTCTCAAGCTGTTCAGTCAGTTCCTGAGCGTGTTCGCGTAAAGTTGGGACAGAGTTAATGTGCTACGCGTTTCATTCATTCTGTGCAGTTTGAATGCTACTGTCGCATTAGACTTTTGAAATATGGATTATTTGCGTTCCCAGACCAGTTAAGCCACATGAGTGTGAATCAACGGCAGTTACAAGGTAAATCAACCGATATTCCGTGCTAGAATATTAGTTTCTTAATAAAGAATATTTTCCACCAAGTATTGGCATGACATCGGTTTTAGCATGGCGTCAGTTTCTTTGTAATTTGTGTTGTAATACTTGTTTGATATATGCACACTGGGAAAAAAGTTTTTTTTGACGTTCTTCCTGGCTGTTTTGGTAACGTCACGAATGTAAACATCGCTTCACCGGCCACAGCTTTCCTTGACCGTTTCAGAACTTTGCCTTATCCTAGTCGTATAACTTCATTCATAACAAAGAGGGACAATAAAGTTGCTTTCATTTTATGTCTGCTTTAGTAGACAAGAGACGTTTAGTAGTGTCAGAGTCCGTTTGTTAGTGTCCAGACTTGAGAATGGGCCCAATTAATTGGCGTAAACAGGGTAGGAATCGCTTAATTTTCGCTCAGTGATTTGAGAAGCCAGTGTTAATAGAGGTATTTGGCATGTGTAAATATAATTTGCTCCCGCCTTCGTTTGTGTGTGTCTGTGTGTGTAGCGTTGAATATAAATGGCGTGTGAAGTGGTAGACCCTAAGCTATTTCCCCAGCAATAGGAAAGAAGTTAATATTAATTTTATAAATTGCAGTTTATAGCTAACAGTGCATGGACTAGTGAGATTGAAAATAAGTTTCCGAAAAGTTCGTTTTTATATTGAAAGGAAATTACCCTTTTCTCGACGAGTGAACTAAGTAATGCTGGAAATTTTAGTGATAATTTCACGTGTTAAGCCCAGTGTCTGGTCAATTATCTTTAGGCCATTGCTTTTCTTTAGAATATTTCGGTGGGTTGCATGCTGTGAAAAGTCGGAAAATATTGGCGTGGTTCATTGACAGTCAAATCTCGGTGTGGATCTGAAAACAATAAAATGTCATAATCATGTCGGAAGCTTATCATATGCATATCACAACTAGGTTGAAAACAAGTTGAGAAGGAGTTTGGTAAATGCAGGATAATCGTAAGATGAAACGGTTAGCTACTATCTCCGGCTTAGTCGTTGACTTGTATGCATTTACTTGTGATAAGTGAGCGGTTGAGGGACCAATGTGTTTTTATTTATTAATTTTTGAAGGGGGTATTTGTACTCACTTGTGATGGAGTTTGTAGACTATGATGAAAATTTCGATGAAGGTAGTTTTTCTAGTGCTATTTTTGTTGCCAGCTGATAGTAAGTAGGTTTATTGCATGGCATTCAAATCATTAACAAGTCGCATTGTTGTAATAAATGATTCTGCTCTTAATGAATGAAATGGGGGTAAACAATGTATAAATGTCAAAATTTGTTCTTGGATACATTTTCAGCAATATTTGGAGGTTTTTGCATTGTTTGGAAAGGCCCCCCCCCCCCCTCCCCCTGTGCTTATTATGAAAAACGATGTTGAAATCTATCGCAGATTCACAGTTACCGAGGTATTGACTGTATGTTTCAGCTTTCATACCGTCGGGCTGATATCAAACACAGCATTCTTGCGAGAGGACCTTTTATTGAATTTTAAACCACTTGCAATCTAGCAGCCATTGCTACACTAAAAGAAAGCGACACTCCCCGAAATAAAGTCTAGTTGGTGTCCGTTCTTAGTCAGAGCATAGAAGTGTTCTTTGGATATATACAAGGACGGTCTTTTGCTCCAAGAGCAGCTCTGGTGAAAATATGGTGAACAGCAGGCGCTGAAGAGGCATGGTGCAGCTGGTTACTTACCCCACGGCTACATTACGCGAGTTCCTTAAATATACCCGGTAAAGACGGACACCGTCAGAGAATTCCCAACTCGTCTGAATACTTCAATACAAAGGAAGAATATCAAAGCTATTGTGATTGGGAAGAGACTGAAGATGTCTTGAACAATTAAGAGGCAATTTATAGAACTGCTTAGTTGCCTTTGCATTTTTGAGATTTTAACACTTAAAACGTAGTGGCAGGTAATTTTTTTACGTCTTTGTAAAATATTCTAATCAACCCTGACGTTATTTTAACAATTTAGAACCAGGTAAAACAATAATAACTCGGTCACATTTTATTTCAATAGTTTATTCCCATCCCTTTCATGCATGTTATTATATCGGTCTCAATTTTGGAAAATTACCGAGGGCTTTTAAAATATAGTATATGCAGAGCCAATGCAGTGGTATTATTCTTGTCCTTGGCGCTGACATGTAAAAATGCAGCTATTCCCTGAAAGAAAGTTCAACCCCCTTTTTCTCGCAATCATCGTGTCATGCAGTAGCCTGTAATATTGACATTGTCAATACGACGTTTCGCTGATAACACCGAGCTTCCACATAGTTACCACTCATGTACGTTGTTCCCTTTTCCTTTTTTTTTCTACATGGTGCTTTCTAGTTATTTCAATGTCGATGTAAAGCTAATTCTTGTAACTGTTTTTCACGATCTGAAGTAACGCCCACTACTGTTTTTTTTCCAGTTCTTAATAAATCGTTAAGACTTAATTATCAATGCCTCGTCAATAACCAGCGTTTATATACAAGCATATCACATTCCCATTATCCATATACTGAATCTACTGACATTTCCCTGCTTCATTTGGCTACTGTTTACTGTTAAACATTGATAATGCCAAAAGAGGCATTTTTAATTATATATTAGTAGATTTGATTTGTGATGAGCCGATCGCCTGAAAGTTATTTCATAGTGCAACTACGAGGTTTTCCTCCTGCCGCACCTTTCTAATCATATACTCTCAATTTCTCTCCCAGCGTTGAATGACCTCAGGCCCCAGCGCTTGGCCTTTTAGCCCAAACTCTAAATTCCAGACATAAGTACGAATTAATTCTCCTAGGGGGGTTAAGTTTTCTCACGGAGGTAAAAATATCCAAACCCGAACAATCCAACATTAGAAGTCACATGAAATTACGTGAAGCTGACATTGAAAGCAGAGATTTGAGTGTAACTGGACGAACTTCAAGCCAAACTGGAACTACCAAATACCAATACTGAACACTTCAGACTTCGACTGTTCCTTGATACCTGTCGTAATAATAATCCCTTTGCTGTCTTGTTTTTCTTTTGTATATTTATTCTCGTGATATTATTTCAAATTTTTAGTGTTTTAAAATATAAATATATTTTTTACTTGTCTTTCATATGTTTTGTTTGTTTTAATTAATTTCTCAGTATTTTGCTTGTTCCTCTGTGTCCTTTAGTGTATATTTTCTGTAAATTTTGTCAAAGGTTTTTAGCTTTCAATTCTAGAACCCCTGATGATGTAATCATGGATTATAAAACGCTAGGAATAAACATGCCATCATCTAATGACTAATCAAGAGTATTCCTGTTTGATGTCTGTATCCAATTGGGCATTCCTGTCCCTTGCTCATTGGTGGGTCTTTTCAGCAGGTACTATCTTATCTGGTTCTCAATGAGTCTATACTTCTTATCTTTATGGCTAAGCTTCTTAGGAATAAGGAAAATTCATTCGGGATTCTTTATATTTAATTTTTCTTTTTATCAGTCGACGGACCATTTTCGTCGTCTCTCAAGGGCAACTTCCTCATGACTGAATTACAAATCAGCTGCAGCATACACGGTTGTTGTTGGTGCTGTGCGAACGTTCGAATTTCTCACTTGACGTCATAGGGGTGTTGAATTTCTATTGGTCGAATTTCATACACGTCATTGGGTGCTGAAATTCATCATGACGTCATGTAGGAAATTCGAACGTCCGCACAACAGCAATAAAAACCGTGTAAGTTGATCTGTAATTCAGCCCTGAGCAAGTTGCACTTCATAGGCGACCAATGAAAAGAAAAGTTAATTGAAAATAATCTCGAAATTCCGAATTAATTTCCCGCATTCCTAAAAAACTTACCAGCATAGAAATATACGAAATTTAGACTAATTGAGAGTCTAGATAAGAAGTTAGTAACTGCAGAAAATGCCATTGACTTCAATAACAATTGTATAAGAGAAAATATGCCCAAATATCCTTATATTACATATATAATCGCCAAGCCTATGTCTCTAAACTTGACGTTTGGTACAAGACATTACTAGTGAGTGCGTCCAAGGATACCGTGTTTCCCGTGCGAGGCAGTTGCGTGGTTACCGTAACACTTGTATAGCCAGGTCCCACGCCAGATTGCAGTGTGTTTGTTTATATAATATACATGTATGCATTATGCTGTGTATATACACTATTTTTTATTAAATAATGTATATGCTAATCGAGTTCCAGTGACGTTGGTAAGCAATTGGCTGTGGAGCGAGTTGGATATTAAAAGGCATTTGTAGCTTAATGGTTATCTGATAATTCTTATATATATATATATATATATATATATATATATATATATATAATACATATATATATATATATATATATATATATATATATATATATATTAGCGAATACTACAGGAAAATGATAGTCAGAAATCCAAGCGCTTTCGTCTTTATTAAGACATTGTCAAGGAACGAATGAAATACATTTGGAGAGAAAGTTATCAGGTAAACAACAAGATCAAGAATACCAGATGGTTAATTGTCAAAAGGGTAAAAGTTAGAGGTAATCCAGGATTATCGGATATCACACGGTCACAAACCTAAACATAGATTTAACCCTAACAGAAACTACAAAGTATCCATACAGTCCAAAGCTTGTAAAAACTGAATATATTAATTTTTTTGCTTATATTTATCTACAACTATTTTCATTATGAAGGCGTCAAGTTTAAATAAACCAAGACTTAAATTTAGAACATTTCCATTATTTGACTTGATGAAACAAGATTCAGTGATATCCCTTTCAACTGTCATTACATGGGATTAAGGCTCTTGCTTGACTCAGTTAATAGGATGATCTAAATCTCTCATATGTACGAATAATGCATTCGGTATTTGCCCAGTTCTCATAGAATATTGGTGCTGTTTGAGACGTTGTGAAAGAGATTTACCGGTTTGTCCGTAATAGACTTTATCACTTTTTGCAGGGAATTTCATATATGCAGCCTGGAAGATCTTTAGGAGAATTTTTTACCACTAAACTCTTGACATTAATATTACTGAAGACAATATTTATGTTAAAAGCTTTAAAATTCTAGGAATATCTAAAAACCTGTCATCATAAGGTAATTTTAGAATGTTATGCTTACTATTTCAAGTTTGTCATTAGTTAAATAAAATGTTTTTCTAGCTCATTTCCATGCCGCATCTACAAAAGTCCTTGGGTATTTAAGTTTCAGTGCAATATCGTAAATAGTTTTAATCTCAGCTTCAATAAAGTGCGGTCTTCAGACACGTAAAGCCCTTAGGAACATCCCAGAAAAAACAGAATTTAACATTTTGATGGTGATTGGAGTAGTAATGATCCAAAGAGGCAATGTTAGTTTGATTTCCGAAAGACTGAAAAGGTGAAATTGCTATCATATTTAATGAAGTCACGTGCATCTACTGTGGTTTTTTAAATATATAGATATGTATGCATGTATTGCCAGCAGTTATAAATTGGAGGACGTGAATTATTTCAAAATCAATGGTTTTCAATGTAGTGATGTAATGACTTATCAGAATGGATTCAAGTGTCTTCAGGTCATCTGAGAAGTAGGAGTGAGCTTTTCTCTTTCCTTAGTATTAGTAAGGAGGAGGGAGGAGGCCTCTGTTCTGTAGTCTTTCTGGCCGTGGGGAACACAGGTTCCTAAATTTGACTGAACTTCCCACAGAACCCGGGGTCATTCCTCAGGTTGAAGAGAATGCTGACAAGTTTATTGTTTTTGAATGTGATAGTTAAGAATATTTTTTTATTCCTAAGGAGGAAAATGGAAACTAAGCAAATTTATAAATGCATCCGTTGAAAAATTTGTCTTTTTCTTTATGGAAAAATTTAAATAATTGTTTTATAATTTAAAGCTTACTTACCGAATTGAAATTCAAGGATAGTAGGTGAAAGACAATCTCTTATTTTCCATCTCCTAAGTTTCTTTATTACTTATCTTGCTTCGAAATCCTTAAATCCATTCATAAGTACATTCACGTCTTCTTCAGCTACTTGTGTATTCATCGAATAATCTCCCTTCATTTCTCTGTTTTTGCCTTCCCAAAAATGTTCTGTCCAGTTTTGTCGTTCATCTTCCAGTGTTAGTATAGACCCATCTCTGCTTTTGACAGGTAATATACTTTTCTCCTGTGAATATTTAATTAATAATTCTGCTGGCTTTCCTAACAACAGTACTATACTTCCTAAATACACGGCTTTGTCATCATCATCAGCCTGTTTTTGTAAGTGGTCTCTAATCTCATTTTGATCTATAATTTGATTATCTATGCTTGAGTACAGTATCCTACTCAGCACGCTTTAGTCAGTTGGTTCTTTTCCATCAGATTAGTATTCATTATTGATTTCAAATTAGCCCTCATTCAGTATCTGCTCTTTCTTAATTGCGATTTTTAGAACTGCAAAGTTATTTCGTCTTTGTGTTGCAAAAGTCTCATATGAGGTTGTTCTTCAAGAAGTTTTACTGTATTAAACCTAGATTTTCTATCAATTTTGATGTTTGGTGCTTTTAATTTCAGTTCTAGTGTCGCAGTGTGAGTTGGTGATCACTATTGCCAACTGCTATGGTCTGTTTCTCTCGAAATATAAATGACTCGATAAATGATAAGATACAGTGCCTCGGAAACTTTGCTAATAATATCAAACGTTAAACTGGTTGTTATCCTATTTCATTCCTGCTATATGCCCCACTGTAAACCACAAACTGTTACGAACATAGTTCGCTAAATAGGTCAACAGTGACAGTGGGTTATTCCTCGGCTTGCCACTAACTTTTCTATCTTGTCTGTTTTTTTAAACCGAGGGTTATACTAGATTACTATAAATAATATGTGTGCATATACATATACATTATATATGTGTATAATATACACATACAAAAATACACACTCTAGAAGATAAGTATGTGTGTATATACTTGTACCTGAAACTTGAAATGAGTTATG
>NC_061109.1:53502950-53681028 GCF_015104395.2 Macrobrachium nipponense
CACAAATAAACATACATACTAGAGTGTAGAAGAAAGGAACCTTGGGGAGACCGTTCCAGTGATTAACTTTGCAGTCTTGCAGCGTGATCTCCTTCCAAGGAAAATGGTTCTCAAGCAAAAGATTCTGAACATGGTACGTTCCTTAAACATTGTCGCTCACTCGAGGAGTAAGTCTGCAAACTACTCGTTGGTGGTTGTTGTTGTTGGGGGGCAAGAAAGGTCTTTGGAAGAGCCTAAGAAGGTCCGAAAAAGGTGTTTGAGTTAAAGATACAGGAATTTTAGGATAGGGTGTTTATGACTTATTTATAGAATGGAAATGTAAAGATAAATAATAAAAATAATGAGATTGTTAAACAGTACAGAAAAATTGTTTCTAATAAAATATGGCATATTTATTTTAATTTTCGTGGTGACACGGCTCTATTTGTCCGTTTTAATTTACATAAAAAAATTAGGAATATAATGTTGACAACTTGTGCGTGTGGAGGGAAAAAAAATCTTGCACGCGTCCTGGGTAAGCTGGTGGTTGGATCACGCCTTGTTGATCTCGTTAACTAAACCAGATTCTCTCTCTCTCTCAGTTTAAGAAGTTGTACGGTAAAAAAAAACGATGATTAAATTTCTGATCACGAGGACGAGAATTGACGCCCCGCAAGCTTTTCCAATGTGATCAGTCAGGTGCTTAGTGTGTGTATATTCATTTGCGAAATGATCACACAAAATCAGTAGCGCCTCAGTGGCGTGGTCGGTTTGGTCTTGGCCTACCATCTCGCTGGCCTCGAGTTCGATTCTCGAGCATTCCACAGAGGTGTGAGAGATGTGTATTTCTGGTGATAGAAGTTCACGCTCGACGTGGTTCTGAAGTCGCGTATAAAGCCGTTGGTTTCGTTGCTGAATAACCACTGGTTCCATGCAACGTAAAAAGACCATACAAACAAACAAACATAACAAACACAAAATCCGTGACACCTGAAGAAAATGTGACTATAAATTTCCAGAAGTTTGCCTTGTTAAAGGTCCTGCATTTTTAAGTAACTGCACATCATTTGGCAGTCCTTATTCAAGTACTGGATCTTCCCGTTTGTCCAGTTGTTATGGATTAGGCGACTTTCGTCCAGAGTCAAAGCTTGGTCTCCTTCCAATCACCTGTTCTTGTCATAGACCATTTACATTTTTAGTTAGATGAAGTAGCTTATTTATTTGTTCGGTGTAAGTCACTGCAGTATATATGTAGGTGTTTCTTGTGCAGTTGAATTTGAAGTCTGATTTCTGCCTTACACTGAGAGAGAGAGAGAATTGTTCGCAGAATTTAGTGAATGTCGTTGCGTGTTTATGCCCAGTTTAATCACGTGATTGGTCGCACTGTCCGTGGCCCTGTAGCAGTAATTCCTCCCCTTATTACGGCAGATATTAAAATTTAAATGAGCTAGTAATGTCGTGAGAGTTCATAAGTCATTCCAAATATTGCAGCTGGACAAATAAGTTTTATTCGCATTTAATGTCCTCGTTGGCACTGCTTAATTCTTTAACAATGTTTCTTTATCCGACGGTACTTTATTAATCGATCATACTGAACTAGTCTGTTTGACTTTTGATAGATTTTGTGCATTTTTGTCGATGCAATGCGTACATCATTTATTTATTTTATTTATTTATTTATTTATTTGTTTGTTTATATGTCTATGTATTCACAAGTAAAAAAGTCGAAGAATAGTTCCCTCAAATAACTTGCATCACTCTTGTTCTTAAAATTGGATCGTCACAACTTTTTGCAGTCAAGAACTTTTGTACCTTGATCTGTTATAATTTTTTTGAAAAGGTCACTAGTGAATTAAAGTCGCCCTAATTATTGAATATTAGAAACAAAGAGAGACGTTACCGACACGTGTTTAATGCGCGTTTAATGTCACAGTGGACAGGGAAAATAAAGATATGTCGAGGGTATTACGGAGAACTTGTGGTTGAAATTCTATGAGTAGATCATGGAGTAATAGAACTTACAATGTGTTGCAACCGAAATCGTCTGCCACTTAGTCTGCGAATAATAAGACAATAGAACAAAGAAACAAAAATGTATAAGAAATCTTTCGGGCCGAATTCAAGTCCAATTTATCGATGGAACTCGGCGTAACATTTTGTCTTGGCCAGAGCCAGGTTCAGTTTCACATTTATTGGTTGTGGTACTCCATGGTCATAGAATTGCAACATATGTTTTATGACTGCCCCGTAACCATTCCTTCTTTTTTCGTAGATAGTTTATACTTAGGTTTATTTTCAGGTCAGTTTGCATTTCTACTCTTTAGCGCCCATTTGTTGCCTTGAAAGCTGGTTAAGGCAACGCCAGAACAAATTTGTTCGCCAAATGCAGTCCTTACCCCCGTAATTGTTATTTAATTCGCAGATATATTATTATTCGCACGAAAGCGCAAAATGTATATACAGATTTAAGACTGTGAATAACGATAAATTACTTTAAAGATGGGGATGAAATCAAAACTGTCCTAAATGTGATTCTTGGTATATTGTAAGAAATTCATTTGAAATACTTAAGTTTTATAAGAACTGCTGGCCTCAACGTCAGAGGGAATGAAACTAAAATGTCTACGAATGCTGATTATTCATATTAGGCTCCTTGTTTATATGGTGTCTGAACCATTTTGGTTAAGCTTCCCATCACCTGTTCAATAGGGGCCATTAATCTCAGCCTGGGTCACGAGGGTCAGCTTTTTGGCTTTCCATCATTCCTTTGAATAAGTCTGGATTATGATTGGCCTTTCCTACAAATCTAGGTAGCTTAGTTTTATAAAAATATGTCTGGCATTTATCTTATGTACCACTAAACACAGCGAGCAGGGATTCATCTACATTTTTGCCGTGTTTAGTACTATTCCTGGTGGTTCAAATGTGTTCCCCAGTGTTTAGTACTATCCCGTGGGGACATTTGACCTCCCAGATGCTAGTACTAAACACGAATTACTGTTTAGTACTAGCCCTCGGGGATCAAATGTTAAGCGAATTGACAATTTCACATATTCTCTGTGGATTTTGTGGATTTCACATATTCCCGTAACACACACACACAACACACACACACACACATATATATATATATATATATATATATATATATATATATATATATCTATACACGTATAATGTGTGTATGTATATGATGTTAGTTGTACGGGGTTTTGCTTATGTAGACTGTATCTACTCGACTCTGGAGAGGTTAAGTAAAGTCAAGTGGCCACCAACAGTTATGTTTTAAAAGTGGATGCCAGTGTTCTTTTTCGTTTTTTCCATAGGACAAAGAAGTCCTATCTTCTCGTATTTGCTATGATTACTATTGGCTGTGGTTATTTTTTTTTTCTTTTGCCATTTTTATGTTAGGTGTCATGGAAAACAATGTTCCTTCGTGGACAAAAGGTATATGGTTAAAATAGATATATCTTTGACAAAGTAACGATACAGTGGTGTTGTATACCCCGTTACGACTTTGATAGCTTACCCTCCCGTGCTAGCTTGCGTTAGACATGCATGGAAGTTGCCGAATAATTACAAGCATTTCAGCACTTTTGAAACAACAGAGATGATGTACGAAACGTAGCTCTCTCTCTCTCTCTCTCTCTCTCTCTCTCTCTCTCTCTCTCTCTCTCATTTGGGGTCCTTGAATAGTGATGCCTTGGTACGCAGAAGTTACGTCATATCAGGAAATGGTGCTTATTTTTGAAGTTGTGTGTATTCGTTGATTACTATTTATTTCCCTATCAATTGTATCTGACAGCTACATGTATATTTTGTCCGCGCGCGTCCTACGATCAGTTATACGCACTATATCATGTATGTGCTTAGGACTTGTGATCTTACTCTGTTTAAATTGTAAATCTGGTAAATAACCTTGATAACAGAGTATCGTGTACCAAGATTCTTAATCAGAGAGCGTTTGCCTTTTTGGTATTGATTTCCACACGGTACATCCGTCGCTCGCTTCTCTTCTCTTCCCGAAGGTTAGGTACAGAAATGTTAAGAGAAAAAGTTACTGACTGCTAAAATGGGAGAAGTTTGTTGTATCCTTGTTACCTGCTGTGTGATGCGCCAGAAAAGGAAGTGGACGGTGAATTGCGTCAATTCGTTTTTTCTCCAACCCTCCTCAGGGTATCATTGTTATGGCGTGGTTGGAATACCTCTGCCTCTCGCAGTCATGAATGTATTCGCTGCCACATATTAATGACCCTGGGCACTTTAGTTTTTAATCCATTCAGTTCTACTTCATTCGTTAGCATTGTTTATACTAATAATTATGGCGATAATGTATATTTTAAAAGAATTCGCATATAAACGACCCTATAAGCGTTAAGGTCCCTTTAAATAGACCCGCACATTGGACGTTAGCTTGCCTGATGTGTCTGACCTTGAAGAAACACCGCAACGCAGCGGGAGGAAGCATCAGAATCTCTTCTCTTTTCCTGGTTGTTTTACGGGCTGCTCTTGGAGCAGCAGCCCTTGTTGACATAAGTCCAGCTAAACCTAGAACATCATCATCCTCGTTGATTTATGGCGGTGTTCAGAACGACAAGTTTATTTAGACGTCCATGGTTTTTGATTATGCTGAAGATCACACCGATCTCCTTTTTAGTATAATAATAATCTATGCTTATGCAGTAGATCCGTGCACATTTAAATAAGTTCGAGGAGGATTTATGCATATATGATGACAGGGTAACCTAGGGCGGATTTGTGCATTTGGGCATTGTTGAAAGTTTGTTGTGTAGAATACGACTTTGGTCATGCTAATTGCTTCGTATTAGGCTCTGATTAGTATTAAGTTTGGTATTAAAGGGAGCGAATCGGAAGGCTCATGATTGTAAAGCCTAAAACTTAATCGGGTACTGAGAGGGTCGTTGGGACACTACTCGTACAGGTTCAGAAAACGTGCGTGCCTCCTGCCCCCGCCTCTCTCTCTCTCTCTCTCTCTCTCTCTCTCTCTCAGCTCCGCCCCTGGTCTTCAAAGCTGGTGACTTGGTGTGCATGAACCGCCGCTCTTCCTGACTTGGAGCGACGGGTTTTCCCAGTCTAAAGAGAGAGACTTGCGTTTTCCAGTTGCCTGATCCTGGACTCCTGATTAGCAGATATGCGCTCACGAATACTGATAGACTACAACCAATGGTCTAAGACCATTAAACATGAATAGCATTAGTTGCCCTTATTTAAATGTACACGAGTGCACACAAGTGTCCTTCCCCTTATCCAAAGCTGAGGGTACGTTCACATGAAAGGCTAATTACGTTTCACGCAATAGAAATATTTCTCTCATTGTTACCATTATAGTACTTTAGTTCAGTCTGATTCACCAGTTTCTTATATATAAAGGCGTGTTCATATACATGACCCTTTAATTAGCCGTAATTCACATTTATTTCGTTCGGCTCCCTCTTTTTTTTTCTAGGTGATCTCGTATTCAACTCTCCTCTCGGTGATATAAGCAGCAGATTGTGATTAATGTTTATATTTTTGTCGTAAAGGAAAGCGAGAAATTGTCCTTTTGCAAAGTTTGTTGAAAAATCAATTTCTTAATGATATGCCATTAGTGAAATATTGAGAGAAAGAGAGAGAGATAGAGATTTGTTGATCAGTAAAGTGTACGGCTAGATTTTAAACTACTGCAAACGCACACACACAACATATATATAATCTATATATAATGTATATCTATATAGTTATATACTATATATATATAGTTATTATATAGTATATATATATATATGTATATATTATATATATTATATATATTTATATATATAGATATAGATAACGTATATTATATATATATATATATATATATATATATAGTATATATATGTAATTATATATTTATATTATATATATATCATATATATATCTTATATATATATTAAGATATATATATATATATTTATATATAATTATATAATAATATATTATATATATATTATTATTATATTATATATCTGATATATATATATATATATAATATTATATTATATATATATAATAATTTTTTTAATTATAAATATACTTCTGAAGAAGTGTTCTATGAAGGATAAAAGACCCATTTAAATCGCCGTTGTTATGACAAAACCACACATTTAGATTGATAGTGCTTCAGTCCTGATCGCTGGTGAATGACGTATTGGAAAATGGGGTTTGCTTTCTGTACAGACAGGTACTAAGGAAAAACAGCTCGATCTCACTATAGTTTTTGGTATGACCCTATTATGACCAGTATCCGTCGCGTGTGCGGAAGTATCCAAGTTCTCCGAACCGTATTCAACTGATCGATAATGTTCAGCCTTGTGGTTTGGATCTACCGGGATCTCCAACGTCAATTTCATTATAGTTACTGCATTTGGTTTTTATAAGCACCGGCATCTGCTTTTTTTTTTTTTACTGTTGCTGTAGGATACTGGAAAGTAAATGGATTGTCAGATTCGTTGTGTTCAGTCCATTTTTCGGTGCTCTAAAGTCAGGGGTTGTCAACCTAGGGTACGCCAAGGGTCTGTCGCGGGTACGTGCTCCCCATGGCACTCGAACGAATGTTAGATGCCGACTTTCGATGTGCTTTAGCAAAAACTGCTCCTCGGCCAACTAGGATGTAATAATAATGTATTTTGTTTTTTGCAGCTCAGTACCATATCCTTCGAAAATTTACTGCATAGCCAGAGGTAAATAATTATAAAAAAATTTCTTTATTTTCTTTTGGAATTGTTTATGTTTACAATATTATTGGTAATGTCAGGAGAGTTATGTACTTACTTCTCCTCTGTAGTACTTACAGTTTTTCTGAGTTGGTTTCGTTTTCCACGTTATACAAAGTGAAGAATACGTGGGGAGGAAGTGGTTGAAAACCCTTGCTGTAAATGTAAGCGAGAGTTATTTTGTTGTTGTTACACTTCTGTGTTAGTATTGCCACCAACATAGTATATTTTGTTTGCGCTTTATTGACAGCCTTCTCGATAATATATGTTGGATAGCGTAACTGCATTAGATGTGGACGAATTATGTAAAATATTTTTTCCTGATACCATTTTGAACATACCCAAAGATTTGCCCTGCAAGGAATAGGTCGCAGCCAGCCATGGTCGTTACTGCGACAACATGATAGCATAGGAGAAGGACATAGAGGAAACAGGCGTCGCATTTCCGGTGTAGGCATAATTTTTCTGTGTCTTTTGATCAAAGCATCTACGAAAGGCATTTAACGCCTTCTCCCCAGTCCCTTTGAAATTTTAATCTTCGCAGCTACTGTCTCAGAATATAAAGATATCCACGTAGTATTTAAGCTAGATCATGTTACGGGGTCTTTCCGCATAACACCTAAATTTTTGGTCATTAAAGGAAAAATTGTTCGTTACGCTCAAGTTAAGTATTTTCAATGTTATGTCAATGTCAAGAGGAAACATTTTAGTGTGGTTGTAATGTCGGGCTCAGAAAAGACGACACATTACCAATCGGACGTCCTATCTCGGTGGTCGCGGGTTCGATTCTCGGCCATTCCATTGAGGAGTGAGAGATGTGTATTTCTGGTGATAGAAGTTCACTCTCGACGTGGTTCGGAAGTCACGTAAAGCCGTTGGTCCCGTTGCTTAATAACCACTGGTTCCATGCAACGTAAAAGCACCACACGGACAGACAGATTACCAATCGGAATTTTAGTATGTAGGGATTCTATGTCAAGACAAGCTGTTTCAAGTTCAAAAGGATGCTTAAGTATGAGGTCTTCTGCGTGTTTTAAGTTTCCTAAGAAGGATAAATAAATAACTTTGCCATCTTTTTTGGATCGTATGTACAAGAATAAACCTCTGCTGTAAATTATGGGAGGTCGGGGAAACCCATTTTTATGAGGTTTTAGGAGCACAGAAATGGAGGAAAGAAGGACTAATCACCTTGAATGATTCCGAAGCGACATCTTTTTTTTTTCCTCAAACTTTTATTGCCTCCTAATTTCCTCCCCGTAGGGAGCTATAGTAGATTCACATCAACCGTGCATTTGATGTCTAGGCCACCAGTCCCTTACGACGCGCCTGATATGCTGTTGATAAGCCAGTCACAGGGCTGGGAACTCTCAGTCTCTCTCCTAAGGGGTACTTTTGAAAGACGTAGCCCTCAAGAGAGGTGGAGCATAGATCCTACCCATGTGAACTCTCTCGAGAGACTGAGAGTTTCCAGCCCTGTGACAGGCTTATCAACAGCCAATCATGAGCGTCGTAAGGGATTGGTGACCTAGACATCAAATGCACGGTTGATGTGAATTTACTATAGTGCTGTCAGTGCACCTCATGCATTACTGTGTGCATTACACAAGGTTCTTTGCAACGTCACTTCGGCTCCCAGCTGCAACCCCTTTCGTTCCTTTTACTGTACCCCCAGAGGCGTAACAATAGGGTGGCAGAGGTGGCAAACTGCCACGGGCCCAGGGCCTATAATGATTAAAGGGGCCCATGGACGTAGAGTCACAGAAAGGGGGCCAAGGGACCCTAGGGATATGGGCCCATGGCCGTAAAATAAAAAAAAAAAAATTTGGCTACTGCTTACCGTTATATTTTAATGATTTAAGAAAAAAATTATTTCAAATTCCTCAATATAATACTGGTAAATGATTATTAACAGAAACTGAGAAGACAATACTTGTGAAGATGAGTGTAAACCTAGTACTACCTCAAAAGAACATGCACCTGAGCTCTCATTTGACACAATAACATCGTAGTGACCTACAGACCGAGGACATTTTAAGGAACAAAACTTGAAGGACCAAACAAAACGATTTATCATTATAAATGGACATTGCAAGCCTAATGGCCCTTTCAAAAAGGATGCAGAAGGTCGCTCTTTCTCTGAAAAATATTATCATGCAGTGTCCAAATCAGGTGTGAAAATTGAGAGGTCGTGGTTATGTATTCACTTGTTCTTGAAAAGGCTTATTGTGAGACATGTTGGTTGTTTGCTCATCGAGGAGCGAGTAGCTTTCGAGGTACATGGATTGACTGGAAACACATAGGTGAGGGTATGAAGAGGCACGAATCATCCTAAATTCACTATAATTCATGCCCAGTATATGAACAATGGCGCTTGCATGGAACCTTGAGTGAGGCACTTGAAGGTAATCTTCAAAAGGAGAACAAATACTGGCGTCAGGTTTTGGACAGATTATTAAATGTAACTCTTACATTAGCGATGTGCAATTTGCCATTTCGTGGACACAGGGAAGGAACACAAGCAGAAGATGAAGGTGATTATAATGAGGATGTAAGGAAACGTGGAAATTTGATAAACATCATTGAGTTGCTTTCTAAATATGATCCAGTACTTTCAGAATTAATCAGTAAACCTAAAGGTAAAACAAAGTATATGAGCCCAATGATACAGAATGAACTCATTCAGTTGCTTTTAAAGGAAACTGAAAAAGATCTTACTTGTGCCATTAAAGCAGCTCCATTTTATATCATAATGTTAGATACAACACAGGATATTTCCAAAATTGATCAGATGTGTGAAATATCCGTTAATGTAGCATAGAATATGATGATAATGGAAAGCCAAAGGCCCTACAAATTAATGAGTCGTTTTTTTAGGGTTTCATAAAGTTGAGGGCCAAAGATGAGCTGCACTATCAGAACAAATTTTGCAAATAATTAAACAAAGAGGACTCTCTATTTCAAGGTGTCGTGGCCAAGGATATGATGGAGCTAGTAACATGAAGGGGATATACAAAGGTGTGAAAAAAAAAAAAATTGATGTTAAACCCAGTGCAGTTTATGTTCATTGTGCTGCTCATAATTTAAGTTTGGTGATTAATGATGCTGTCAAGGATGTGACAGAAATGGCCCAGTTTTATGATATTGTTCAAAGAGTCTGTGTTTTTTGGATTAAGTATCAAGCGATGGGACATATTATCTAGCTTAATTTCTGAATCAGGCATTCACAAAGGGGTAACTATTAAAATGTTGGACCCAACTAGATGGGCTGGACGTTATGATGCGGTATTTGCTCTCAAAGTTCGATTCTGTGATGTGCAGAAAGCTCTAGTACAAACAATATTATGCAGCTCTAAGGCAGACGAACACAATGAAGCCACTGCACTAAAGAAATGTCTTGAAAATTTTAATTTTGTATTCCTTTTGACGTTTCAGTCCAAAATCTTAGTCAATATATTTAGTATCAAAAATGTTGCAATCAAAAGCAGTTGATCTTGCTAAGGCAGCAGACCTCTTAAAGGTTTGCATGGATGAGATGTGCAGATTAAGAAATCAGTTTGAGGATGTAAAGAAAGAAGCAACAGATACAGCCCAGAAGTGGTCAATCAGACCAGAATTTGAGAAAAAGAGACTTCGTACCGTAAAAGGACATTTTGGCGAGCTTTATGAAGACCAAAGATTAGAAGATCCAGAGAGTTTGTGTAGAGTAACTGTTTACTATCGTACTCTGGACATCACCACAACTCAGTTTAACTTCCGTTTTACTGGCTTGCATGAAGTTGTCTCATCATTCTCAGTGTTGGAACCAATCTCATTGCAAAATTTATCTGACTCGGAGCTGTACGAAAAAGCATCTAGTTCTGTGAAAAAAAAATACCACAACGATGTGTCAGAAACATTCACACAGGAAATTCTCAGCATGAGATCTGCTCTGAAGGAAGAAATAAGCAAAGTTTCTAGTATTAAGGACCTTGCTAATATGTTGATCATAGAAAATCATTCTATTTCAGCCAATTTCCCTGAGGTTTGCACTGCAATGCTATTGTTTTTAACTATTCCAGTCACAACTGCAAGTGCAGAGCGTTCATTCTCCAAACTTAAGCTTGTTAAAAACTATTTGCGAAGTACAATGGCACAGGAAAGTAAATTGAACTTGAGTAAAGTCACTGACAGATTTTCAGAGATGAAAGCAAGGAAGAAAGAATTCTAGAAGGTATAAGGTATATTTGTTTATTTAATGATGGTATACGTAGATGTTTTGGATCAAGTTGTGTTTATTTTATGCAATAATGTAACGGCCGCAGAGGCCTACATAAGGGGATTCACCTGATTCATTATTGAGAATATGTAATTTAGATGTTTTTTTTCTAAGCTATGTATATTAACTATTAGTAATTATAGTTCAATGCCTGCATATTATATTTTAATTTCTTATGCCTACCAATTTTACGAAATATCAAATCAATATCTCTACTCTCTCTCCCATAATATATATATATATATATATATATATATATATATATATATATATATATATATATATATATATATATATATATTTCTTCTTTTTTTTGAGGTAATGGGGGCCCACTGTAAGAAAATGCCACGGGCCCATTCTCACCTAGTTACGCCCCTGTGTACCCCAATTCGTTTGCTCATTCTTTCAATCTCACTTTCCACGCTCTCATAAAAGTATTGTTTCGTAGTGCAACAGTCTTGAGGTTTTCCTCTTGCTACTCCTTTCGAACATTTTAGTCTCAGTTTCCCTTTCAACGCCGAATGATCTCATTGGTTCCAGCGCTTGGCCTTTGGCCTAAATTCGATTCCTTCTGTCGTCCTGAAAGTGGAAATGAAAGACTAGTCATGTTTCCATGGGCGAGTCCAAAACAGCCAAAAAATGCTCAGGATAATCATTAAAATGGATGTCAAGAGACCATTGGAAAGGCGCATAAAACGCTTCAAATACGAATCGTTACATACCTCAGTTATACATAGTATGATATGATGTCATAAATGCACTAGACTAAGGACAAGTTTAACCGGAAAACAGCGCCTCAGTGGCATGGTTGGTATGGCGTCAATCTCGACGTGGTTCGGAAGTCACGTAAAGCCGTTGGTCCCATGCAACGTAAAAGCACCATACAAACAAAATTAACCGGAAAAGTTTTATACTTAGGGAAGGAAACTTGCACTACAGCGTTTCACCTATATTTACAGCAAAGTGACGACATATCCTTTGTAAACAATAGAATAAAGCTGCTTTCCGAATGACGCCCAAGACTGTTTGCCTTGACACAACAGCTAAATAAAAGGTTGTAATTTTCTGCACAATGGATTATTGTTCGGTTCACTCACGACGGCAGACAGCCTTGAGCAGCAACACCGTTCAAGAACTTCACTGCGTTTTATGCATAAACAGGTTCCGATACGAACAGAGGTTAAGTTCCCACGTGCTCCGCCATAATATTTTAGGTGGCCTACTATAGTAGATTCACATCAACCGTGCATCTAATGTCTAGGCCAGTCCCTTACGATGCTCTTGATTGGCTGTTGATAAGCCAAGCACAGGGCTGGAAACTCTCAGTCTCTCGAGGGAGTTCATATACGTAGGTAGGATGTATGTTCCAGCTCTCCTGAGGGATGCTTTTGAAAGACATCCGTTAGGAGGGGCGGAACATTCAACTTGCCTATGTGAACTCTCGAGAGAGACTTGAGAGTTTCCAGCCCTGTGATTGGCTCATCAACAGCCAATGAGGAGCGTCGTAAGGGACAGGCCTAGAGAGCAGATGCACGGTTGATGTGAATCTACTACAGTAACTTGACACTAAAAAAGAATCCCTACATGACGAGGAGGATAAAACTCAAGGCTCTTGAGTATTTCCTACTTAAGATGAAATTCTCATAGGCGTGGCCTTCATTGCAAATAATACCCCATTATCTTTTACACTTGTTCTAATATGTAAAGAACCATCACTAACATATTAAAGAATTTTAGTATAAAATCCCGTGTAATTCACTCGGCAACTTTTATATAGGTCGCAATGGCAAACCATTGGCAAAAAAAAAAAAAAAAGATATACAAAGGAGAACAGAGCTATTTTCATTAATGTTAGTGAAAGCGATCATACCATCAGTTCGACAAGGTCTGAAGAGATCATTTATTCCTGTAATATACTGCAGAGTAACGTTATCGAATGCAGTTTTATAAAAGAAAGCTTTTGTGATAATATACATATCAGTCAAGGGATGTCAAAACTCGGTCCATTAATTTGAAAACAAAAATGTAAAATGTATAATTCAGGAGGAGGAATGGCTTATCCTTTGCCCTGACAAAACGTGAGAGTCTACTGGTCTCAGACGCTAATGGATTTTTACTACTGCTCTTTCATTCACTTCACGGGGTGTGAATATTTTTATCGACCGGCTGTATGTTCGTTTGTATTGTCACTAGCATATAGTGTAAATTTCTACCGCTATAAATAAGTCCTTTCGAAGATACCACAGAAACACTAAAGGCATTTCCTTGTTTTACATTTGCATATATCACTTGTTCTTGTGACTCCAAGCATGCTCGTTTACACACACACACATGTATGTATATATATATACATATATATATATATATATATATATATATATATATATATATATATATACATAAAATAGATCTTTGCACATACATACATGTGTATGTATATGATACATTATGCAAGTTAACAAGGGAATACCTTTAGTATTTCTATGGTATCTACGGTGTGTATGTGTGTGTGTGTGTGTGTGTGTGTGTGTGTGTCCTGCAGTCGGTTTCTGATTAAATCCGATAAATGCTCCAGCAGATCGTTAAGGGGTACTATTTTGAATAATCCTCCTAGCATCAATTTTTTGTCGCCCTTCCATTGGACACCTGTCAGGTGTGGATTTTTAGCCTTCGAGGGGGTTTGTACGTTTGTCCGCATTGTTCACCCTAGCATATATATTGTGGTTTTTATCAATATGTACCCATCCTTCGTCAGTAGCTTAGAAATAAAGTCGAAACCGGTGGGACCTACACCCACTCTCTTATTTTTTCACCGGTGCAAGGTGTTGAGGGATATATACTATACTTCTCCCACCATCCTTGTAAACATTCATTATTCCATGTATTTTGGTTTGCTCTTGCTCACATTATTCTCAGTTTTCTCCTTTGCTAATATTTTCATTCATCCGCAAAAATCCGCCAATTCACATTCCACCCATGACTCATTCTCTTATCCACAATTGTGCTCATCCATCTAATGGTGCGTTTTCTATTTCAGTGTGTCTCTCTCCTGCCATCCATATAAATATTGAACATCCAGGGAACACAAAACATACCTGTGACTCCCTCTGTTAACATATTCTAACACACGATTCACTCCCACCATTAAGTTGTTCAAAACTTTTAGTGGCCTGTCTTCTATACCAGCATCCTTAGTTCCCTCAGTATCGCCTCATCAGTTGGATCCTAAGTAGTTTCTAGGTCATTTTGCTTTTAAAACTTCTCTCGATTTAAAAGCAAAAACTTCATCCTCACGTCCTCTTCTGTGTCTGAACTCGTACCTTTCTTCTCCTATCAACCTTTCTATCATTTATCTTACTTTCTTAAATCCAAATCCTAACCTACCCGCTCCTTTGGAACCTTGTGCCCACATTGCTATACTACTTTGGCTTATTTACGCGCGTACACCTATTCCGAGGTGCTAGCGTATGGTAAATGAGTTCACTCTCGACGTGGTTCGGAAGTCACGTAAAGCCGTTGGTCCCGTTGCTGAATAACCGCTGGTTCCATGCAACGTAAAAAACACCATACAAACAAACAAACAAATGTGAAGTAGACGGCCGCACGAAGATATCGTTTATTAATCTAATTTGTCGACCACACAATATAGATGTGATTGTATATAATACTTTGATCCCCGAGGGGTTAGTACTGAACACGTCGTCCCATGGAGCTTTCGCCATGTTGTTTCTTGATGCCCCATTGTCCGAAAGCTGAACTTGTCAACTATTGACTGAAGTAGCTTTTTTTAACTAATCTGGTGGTTTGGTACGCATTTTATAGAAGATAAATTGATTTTTTTTTAAACAATACTCCCGTGTTATAATGTAACAATTTCACTTGCCATTTTTATCCAATGTATAATTGAATGCAGATCATAGCCAAGATCTTTGACGAACCCGTTTTAACAGACAGTGGTCTCATAAAAGTAAATACCTGCGTTTTCCGAAAATTTTATTCACCTGTTGAAATCTTGATTGCATACAAGGAATCTCCTTGAAGGAGGGATTTAGTTTCTGAGCACGACCCCAGAGTGGCATAATGCCCTCAGAAAATAACCACCTGTCTCCACCAAAAAACGAGTATTTATAGGGATAGTCAGTATTGGTTTGGGAATGTTTGCGCAAGTAAATTTACATGTTTATTTATAGTTCATTTAGTACGCACGATTCACTGACGTTACCGAAGAGCCAGTGAGTAAGCAGCTTGTGTGTTTGTTGAAATGCATGTATGAAACGGTTTCTTTTTCCCCGAGGACGTGTTTCTCTTAGCCTCGATTTGTCTGTGGTTTTATTTATGTACTCATAATTATTTTGAATTATGAATAACTACTAGAATCAGTTCTAAAGTTAGAACACAGCCTCGTCTTTTCATACGAAGCCTAGGGAGTCGTCGTTATGTGGTAAATCAACATTATTACCCAAAGAAATGAAATAAATTGTTTCAGTTTCATTTGGCGTGTCCTTCACTGGGTCCGAATCAATGTGTAGTGCTCTTTTCAGTTTTGTCTTCTTTTTGCCTCCTGAGAATCGATACAGGGCCATAATTTATGGCCCCGGGTTCCATGATGATCAACAATTCTCTCGAGATGTCCTTGGCTTTATTCACGTAATTTCAACGTCAGATTGTGACAGGCAATCTGCCGTGAGGAAGTTGCTCCGGACTCACGGTGTGTATCGACCGGCGTTTTCCACCCACGAAGAAAACGATTTAAACTCGCGTATTTTGCTTTTGTTTGGTAAGAGTGTCCGTTGTTTTCAGAGTGCTGAATTTGTTGTTAAGATACAATTTCTTTCTAGTTTTTGTTTTATTTTATACTTTTTTCGTAATAAAGAACACGCAGAACGCTTATTTATGGAAGATGAATGTCGTGTAACCCTAGAAAATTTCGTTTGGTGAAGTAGTAGGTCTAGACACGAACTAGTTGGGGTTATGAATCGAGTTGGATTAGTAGTTTTGGGATAGACCAGTAAAAGAGGTCCGGGCAAGGCTATCTTAGCGAGGGAGTGAGGCTGATAAATCAAGCGCAGAGGAATGAATTGGTCAGGGTTATTCTTGAACAGACTGAAAGCCTTGAATCCAGGCTCGATTCAGGTCAAAGGAGTTGAATGACTGTTCCATCGAGGGTGGCTTTTTTAGTGATAAGTTTTCTGATGATCAGTAAATGATTGCACAAGCACATATATAATTATATAAGTATATGTATAATATGAATGAACGAGCAAGGCTCTGAAACCTTCGTAGTTCTCCGTGGCACCTTTTTCATTAATATTATGCATCTGTGACGTAATTCGTCGGCAGTAGTTAGTTTTCTGACATCGTTGTTCGAATTCTTCTGTTGAGGCAAGGCAGTTTTTCTGGTATAGACACTTCCACAGTGGTCTAAAGGGCCCCCTCCA
Source organism: Macrobrachium nipponense (assembly GCF_015104395.2). NCBI lineage: Eukaryota > Metazoa > Arthropoda > Malacostraca > Decapoda > Palaemonidae > Macrobrachium > Macrobrachium nipponense. Next base: position 53,519,378 of record NC_061109.1, read on the forward strand.
AATCGTCAACATTTTCATAGGTGACAGTCCGCTGATTTCAACAACACTCTCGTAGTACGTGGGCGTTACCTCGGCCATTGTTTGTCGTGGAAATTGGTCACACACAGTTCCGTTTCGTAATCGCCTCTTTCAAACCGGTGCGACGTAGTATTTTCATTTTTTTTTTTCAAGTTTTTTTTTCTTCACATTTGCTATCTTGCAGTCAGTGTTTCAGGGTCTTTTTTTTAATGTAGCGTTTATTTCAGGTATTATATTTTACACAAGAAAGAGCAAGCGTGTGTAAGTGCGTGATATGTCAGTCATCGTGAGTATTTTTAAATGTGTCAAGTTCACCATTCTCGGTTGCCATATTGAGTGGCATTTCGAACAATTTGTGATATACCACGTACGGCATATATACTGCATGCTTATTCAGCAGACGCCGTTCAGTGGATTGTCGGTTACGTTTAATATATTTGGTACGATAAGCTGTGCAGGTGCGCCCAACAGTTTCGGCCTTAATTTAATGTGTGAACCCAAGAAATCGGATTAATGGATAGCGGGAGAAGGATCACGTTCATTCACAGTAATGTCTCAGTGTATTCCGAACCCACTCAGACGCATTCGTCTGTTTTATGGTGGATGGTAAGGGGTGGTTGTCGCGATCATTTTTTGCGTTAGAACGTTCTAGCGCTTTCGAATTATTATTTTTCATCCCCTCGTAAGCCCTACATGTTTGTGAAGAGGCAGGAGGTCTTTATGAAACGGAAACTGTACTTCGTAGCAATCTTTTTGCGATTTGTAGCCTGCAGAGTAGGCTAATAGTAGTAAATAAACCTAATTGATAACGAGCAGTCTTGGGCGAGGAAATACAGTAGCATTTAGTGAAATTTAAAAGCGTTTTATTTCTGTTCTTGCAGTCTACTGTTGTAATATAATTTGAAGTTCTAGTATAAACGATTAGTTTCTGGTGCTTTGTTATATAGTAATTGCTGCAAAGTACATGAAGTTTATTAAGCACTATTTGATTATTGGGCATTGAAAGGTTTATATATTATTATCAGATTTTATGATAATGAGAGGCTCCAGTGAAAGGCCATTTTAAAAAATAAATGTAAGAAATACATAAGGGACAAATTTTGATTCTCTCTCTCTCTCTCTCTCTCTCTCTCTCTCATTTTTTCCTATATTCGTGATAATCCACAACCCCAGTTAGAGAATTAGATATAGTTTTAAGAACTTTTTGCCTCACAACTAGATCTGTACAGATACTGCGGAATCACAGGCATCTAGTACTAACTTCTTGTGTTAGTATCAAACCATTGGTATTTAGAGCGTATTTATGGAATAAGTTAATTAGCTTCGGTTTGTTTCAGAATTTCCTGCACAATGAAGGCAGGGGAAGCACATCAACAGGTCAACGAACTCATATTTATTAAGTTGCAACGTTTCGAAGCCAAAAAGCAGGCCTCATTTTCAAGCTAAAAAGTAACAATATCTAATTAGTACAGTAGAATTAAGCTACGATATTAAAATACACAATGTAAGGTACAATAAAACAATCACAGTTAAAAATACAAATAATGACCAACCGTTGAGTGTGAAGACAGAACAAGGAAGGGCTATGAGGCCTGCTTTTTGGCTTCGAATCGTTGCAACTTAATAAATATGAGTTCCTTGACCTGTTGGTGTGCTTCCCCTGCCTTCATTGTGCAGGAAATTCTGAAACAAACCGAAGCTAATTAACTTATTCCATAAATACGTTCTAAATACCAATGGTTTGATACTAACTATATATATATATATATATATATATATATATAATATATATAATAAAATCGACGTAAGAAGGACTTCTTAGGTGGATTTTATTATATGTATGTATATGTGTAACCAATGTAGCACGAAGGAGCATGTGCTATAGAATATCCTTTAAATCCACGGTAGAAAGCTAAATGAAATAGGGGCTTGGAATAATTTGTGTATTCTACATTTTCAAGTTACACACTATATATATATATATATATATATATATATATATATATACATATATAAATTATATACTATATATATATATAATATATATATATATATATTATATATATTGTGTGTGTATATTAAGCTTGAGTTTCAATTTAACTGAAGTGGAAATGAAATACAGTAATGACTATTCTACACTGTGATACTTTTTCCAACACAGGAGATTACCATGAAGAAAGTCATTATTCCGGCTATTGATCCAGAACTCTCACATTGTCAGTTTTGTCATTTTATTCCCTTCCTTGTAGTAGAAATTTATTGTATTTCATACCTTTATTACGATGAAAAGCTATGTATTTTTTTAACAGTTTCGTAGGATATACTCATAGATATATCTATGGATATACCGTTGAAAAATAGTAGACACTATAGAGGTTGCAAGGTGATGATTGAAATACAGACGAGAGTCGGTTTATTTAAAACCTCGTGACACTTTTAAGTCTATAATTGGTTCCCTGGTGTTTATTCCAGGTCTGATACCTCTCTTCTTTTTGTTTAAGTAGAGAAGAGTGTTTGTGTCTTTTGAATTAAATGGACTTCGGAAAGGAATATCGCAGATGACTGTTTATAAAAGTACATTTTCCGATGTTTACATTGCTTCCCATCCGAGATAGGAGAACAGTAGATTTACGTCAGCGAAGGTAAACAGATATCCATAAACGGACACCTCTTTCAAGGAAAAATATCTCTTTTGACGTCACCGAAAGGTCTTGCCTTTTTTCCAAGCGTGAAAGACACCCATTCCTCCCTCCTTCCATGTTGGCTTTTCTCGTAGGAAATGCAAACATCCTGATCTGGTGTCCAAGACGAAATTCATTCTTTTCCTGCATGGGGGCCCTTTACTCTTGCGTAAGTAACAGGTGATGGTGTAGTGTTTCATATAAGACTTGCGAGAATCAGTATACACTGAAAAATAATTTCAGCTTCTTGCCCAGTTCTGTGGAACGATGAAATCTCTCTCTCTCTCTCTCTCTCTCTCTCTCTCCTCTCTCTCTCTATATCTCTTGTCTTCGTTCTCCATCATTGACTGCTCTCTCTCTCTTTCTCTCTCTCTCTCTCTCGTGTGATGAGTGGGATTTGCAAATAAGGTTGTGTTTGGTTTTCTTTTTTCTGTTAAGTCACCTTTAGTGAAAAGGCAGGACCTGCCTTTCATCTCATGCTGACTTGCATAAAAACATCTCGGAAGTCTGGTTCCATAACCCATGGAATCATTCGCCTTACCCTCAGTTCGATGTCGCAGGCAGTCTGTATAGTTTGGTGTTGACATTCCCTGGCTTTAACCGTTGAGCGTCTGCGTGGACTGGAACGAGGTAAATGAGAAATTTCATAGATATACATACTATATATATATATATATATATATATATATATATATATATATATATATATTTATATATATATAATATATATATATATATATATATATATATATATATATATAGTGTGTGTGTGTGTGTGTGTGTGTGTGTGTGCGTGCGCGCATATGTATGTATAATATATACTATATTATTATTATATATATATTATATATATATATTATATTATATAATTACACGTATGTAGGCTTTTAGCACACACATAATATATATATGTGTGGTGTGTGTGTGTGTGTGCGCGCGCATATGTATATATATATATATATATATATATATATATATATATACCACACGTATGTATGCTTTTAAGCACACACACACACATATATATATATTATATATATGTATATGTATATGTATGTATATGTATGTGTGTGTGCGTGTATGTTTATAAGCTGAGACAATGGAAAATTTTTAGATGGCCATAACAAAATGCCAAGTACTTTCATGTATTTTACACATCTTCAGGTCCTGCAGATGCGTAAAAAATATACGAAAATACTTGCCACTGTTCTTTCCTCTCAGACATTTCCTGTGGTTTAAGCAGATTATCAAACAAAGTTCTTATAATTATATATATATATATATATATATATATATATATATATATATATATATATATATATGTTATACACATAGGATTGCTGCATCAGCTCCATTAATTTTGAATAGAGTCTTTTCTATTTTCCTTATCAAGGATTTCTCAGTGTTGCTAAAACTGTCAAGCAACGCGCCAGTTTTAGCAACACTGAGAAATCCTTGATAAGGAAAATAGAGAAGACTATTCAAAATTAATGGAGCTGATGCAACAATCCATTTTATATATAAGACTTATATATAAAAGAGGTCTACTCCCAAGATATATATATAAATATCTATATATGTATATATATATATATATATATATATATATATATATATATATATATATATATGTGTGTGTGTGTGTGTGTGTGTGTGTATAATCTATTCGTACAAAACAATATAATATTACTTTGCCCTCTTAACGTCACACTTTATTAATATTCTTTATATGCTTTTACAAACCCTAAGATTCACACGAACTAAATTTTAGAAACTCGGAAGCCTATATAGGCAAGATCCGAACATGCGTCAAAAGCATCAGAACAAGCATCAGAATGGGGTCTAAGTTTTCGTCCTTCAGGTTCGACTTTGGTCTGGGTGTCAGAATTTTTTCATTTAGTACTACTACATTTGGATTTTAGGCTTTGATGTGAATCAATTGAGGAGTCTAGAGGTCATTGTGGTAACACATGTATCTCATGAAGAGTGACCTATAAGTTTATATATTTATGTATATATATATATACAATATATATGTATATATATATATAGTATAAATAAATAAAATATTTATATATGTAATGTGTATGTATGTGTGCGTTTATATATTTGTATAATGTATGTATATATTACACTATGTATGAGTATGTTTGTTTTGTGGGTGTCAGTGTGAGAGAGATAGAGAGAGGTTTTTGGAAAAGTTGATACTATATTTACCAATTTCTTGGCTCACGTGCCAGCGCAATGTACAGTATAATTCGTCAATCGTGGGAAATGTGAACATCTTGTTGACCACAAAGCCTGAGGTTTCGTCTCTTCATGGCGGGAAAACGTTTGTCCTCGCGATGAAACGGGGTTGGCGCTGACGTGCAAGAACCGAGTTAGGAAATTGAGTTTCCAGAGGAAAAAGACGTGATCTTTGTTGTTTATTACTGGCAAGGAAGCACGGTCTAAGTCTAGGATGTGGAAGATCAGTTGGATTACAAGCTTTTACAGCGTTTCGGAGATTAAGTGGAAACTAAAAATAATGCAAGTTCGAGCACTAGGGATCAATCTTGAGAGCAAGCAGGTTATAAATAGCACACGAAATACAGTAGGTCAGATTTTTTTCTTTTTTTAACCGCGTAGGCAGTTGTAGTTCTAAGTTGTCGAAAACTTGATGACGATGGACTTAATGTAACATGCTCGAAAAGAGAATTGTTGTATTTTATATAATTGCGAATACGTGGTGATCCGAATGAAAACACTCAATAAACTAAATTTCTTTCTCAAATTTATGTCCATTGATTATGAGACAAGATGGAAACATTTCGAGTAAGTAGCGTGGTCGCCGAACATATGTACTTTCTATAAATTGTAACGCATATTGGAACAAGTAACATTAAGGACTGGAGGAAATACTACGTTGATTATCAACCTTACCCAAAGATTAGCTTTCACGTAAAACGTGGAATGATGGAAATGACGCGTGAAATCTTACAGGTAGGTAATTTAAATGGAGCGAAGACCGTTGGTTTGGGTGATTCGCCTCCCAGTTTTTTCACTCCAGCCGTTTCATTTGAAGATGTCCTTCCTACCTGTTCAGGTCGCTGTGATTTCCATTCTTCAAATCATATATTTGCCCCTCTATTTTTACAAATTTGGGGCGACATTGGAACTGGGAAACATAATTAGTTGTTGCCATGATGCGTGTACTTCCTGAAGTAAACCTGTCAATAATGTTTTATATTTACATAACTTCCACCTGGCTGTGGAATACACTCACGAAATCATAGGCCTAGTTAAATACAGTAGTAATAGACCTAACAATATTAAATTAAAATACAAGTTACCGAGGCACAAAAAAGGGAAAATAATAATAATAATAATATTAGTACATAGAATGCTATATAGGCTCAAGGTTGATACAACCATGGAGTAGTTTTCTTGTAGTGAATATAGGCAATAGGCATTTAGACTCCTAAGTCCTAACTCATATTTAGTTTCCTACGTACATTCTTGTTCTTCTGATTCAACAAAATGAAGCTTGAAGAAATGGAAGGTTTTCTTAGCAGCCAGAATCATAAGCTGTATTATGATTATCGCAAAAGACTCTGTTGTTAATGTGCTCCTACGCTCGAGTCACTGTAACTAAGGGATTGCTGATATAACCACAACCAAAGTAATGTAACACGACTTGCTATTACTTAATGTATTTTAAAATGGTCCCGAAACTTGGAAACTACCGTCAAGAACGCGGTTCTGACTTGACCATGGTCTTCAGCCTCGACAAGTTACTCTGGGTGTTCGTTTTACTTCCCCGTTGAGTTTTTACTCGTCAGTTTTTACCTTATCAGTTCGAAGTTCAAGTATAATCTACTCATTAAAAAATGTGGATTACATGTTTTTTCTGATATTTAGTGTGCTTTGTTCCAGATTACTTTAAAATATATAGAAAATGCATGAAAAACGTTGTGAATGAAATTGTGTGCATCCCTAACGTACTTCAAGACATTGACCTCGGCAACCATAGGACCTGTGAGCGCATTCTTTGATAGGCTCTCATCTCAGAAGCAGTATTAACAGACATAACATACATTTGAAGGAGAAATAAAAAAAATCCTGTCGAGTCATCAAGTAATTATACTCGTTTTTTTTCCATCTGTCCATCCGCCTGTGGTGGTGGCGCATGGTAACACTGCGTCCCGGGCTTTAAATAGTTACGCTATGTGTAAGTTTTAGTTAAATAAAAGGATATCTTGGTGTACATTTGCAACAGAAAAGCGTTTGAATAATTTACTGTATGCGAATTACACCGTTAATATTCCAAATAGGATATTATTTAAAGCCCGGGACGCAGTGTTACCATTCGCAAACACCACAGGCGGCTGGACAGATGGAATAAAACAAGAGTATAGTTAAAATATAACGAAGCTATTCGGACGTATAACATTCAGCCACTCATCTCCCTCAAACTGGCGCGTACTTTCAAGTGCATTTTCACATGATTAAAAAAAAAGAAAAGAAAAAATTGACTGTGTTCGTTTTGAATGCCAGTACTTATTGTTGGCCTAGACCAGCAATTGAGTACATCCTCCGCTTTGTCGTGCAGATGTGATTTCGTGCATACGTATGTTGCAATCACAATCTGGTTGTAGGAGGTTATTGTTCTCTACGTTGTTAGGTAACAAGAGCAGTTCAGCCGTATTCTGAGGTTCTGAGGGTGGTCATGCTGCATATATTTTAGTTTTTTTTATTTGTCTGTCCGGTTCGTTGGTCTGTCTTGATTAATATGTTTAAGTGGCCAAGAGAACAAACCATTATTTCATTGGAAGTCATGTTTCTGAATTACTGCTACTGATTAAAGAATTGAGTAAGTTAACAGTACGTGAGTATGAATATGTTTACTCGCTAAAGTTCGTGCCCTTTGGGCACAGGCCTTACTGGGTATTTGCCTTCTTAAACTCATTCTCTCATGCTATCTTCCCTTCCTGAAGACATCTTTCGTGGATATCCTTTGGATATGGCATTCATTTCCTCAATGACCTTCCAAATGCCTATTACAACACCTGTTATCTTGATCCCCTCGCACGTGTTGTGCCAACTGTTGGCTTACTGGGGTACGCCACACATCGCGTGTATTTTTCATAAAAGAGGCACAAAGTCTTGTTTACTTACCTTATTAGACCGATATATTTTGTTGACATTGAAGGTGTAGCAGTTGTTGTTACACACTGCTAACTTGTGAGGCATACCTGACTTCTCTAGAAACCAGTGGTAACAAAGATAGCCGGGGAATAACGAGGAAGCCTACAAATGTCCTTAAAACATTTTGTTGAAAATTAGACTCTGCAAGTGCCGGTCTCGGCTGTACAGGAGGAAAACTGCAACAAGTTTTTGGTTTGATCTTTTCATATATTTTTAAAATTAAATAGTGGTTATTTTGTTGTCGTTTTTTAGTGATGTTTCGAGACTATAGTTAACCGAAATGTGGCGGTGACAGGAGGTTTATACCCGGACTATATCGTTCGCAATTAAGAGCATTTTGGTCATTATATCCATAAGGAAACGGAACTACTTGAAGTGAAAATCTCAGCGTAAAGGTGGATTAAGCACACAGATGGGGTGTTCGCTCGGTATTTATCCTGGATTTTGCGTTCACTTCTAAATGTGACTTCGAGTATCCTTTGCGTGCTTTCGTGCGCATTAGACCGATGCCAAATCAAATATTCCCACTCATGTTGTAGGGTATATGAAGGTATAGCCTAAGTTATACAACGCAAATATAATTGATTTCTGATTCATTTTTGCCCTTTATTAAAAGCCCTTGTAATTTTCTGGCTAAAAGAAAAAAAAACACACACACACACAAGACGTTTCTTCTTAAACGTGGCACAAAAAATTTCCAGCCCTGCTAGTTCCCATCTCGGGGCTAAAGACGTCGAACAGCCGGTATTAAATTCCCTACTGGGAGAGTTAAAACATTGTTTTTGGGTTAATCTTTTAAAAGAAGAGAGATTTATGTGGGGATATTTATTTTTAATGAGGCAAAAGGAACAAAATATTGATTCACATTTTGGAGCTGGCATAGATAGAAAGAATATTTACCACAGGAATTGTATTTTAGTACTCTTTCTCTACCCTGGTTGGAGTGTGCGCGTTCTTGCGTACAATGTGAACCATGATCTCAGAGACTTTATATGCTTCTTAAAGCTTATGGCTTGATAGCTGGCAGAATAAAAAAAACTGTGAGCTGTTGTTTGGTAGATTTGAAATGTTCCGCTAACTCTGTAAAGGTGTTACTCTAAAAATGGTCAGATTAACTGTCGTGTTAGAGGTAGTTGGATGGCCTCCTCTCGCTGGCGGTATCCCCTGGGGTGAGATACGAGATTTTGAAGTTGTTAGAACCAAATCGATCTGGCGCTGTCCCTTCTGTTCCTTTCTTAATTAAGCTAAATGAAGGCGCAATACACCATTTTTCTTATCTAATATTGTTGACCGTATCGCTCACTCTAGACTGAGTAAACACGTGGCGAATATTTTCTGATAGTGCAGGATGCTCCTTTCTGCGGTATCAAATGAAAAACGACCGCATAGCTGTAGTGCTGCGGACTCATCAACGTGCAGCAGGAAATTGCAAAGTGTGAAGAAGACTTACTTGGGAAATGTGCTTAAAAGCTTAGGCCGAGATACAGCTATTACTGTGTGGCATTTCTCGTGGGTGTTTGTTGCGTTGATATAAGTTATCAAACAACATAAGCAATTTACTAAGCGTCCGGAAATCTCCGTTTGTCTCTGATGGGTTTTATGAACAGCATAATGCATGAAGGGTAATTGAAACGACCTAAACTAAATGCCGTGTAACCTGTTTTGATGGTCTTTTTTTTTTATCATTCTTTCTTTATTTTTTTAAGCGAGTTTGCTTATAGTCACATTCATTTCTCGAATTGAGGTTAACAAAAGATGAAATTAATCAATACCCTAAGGAACACTTACATTTGTAGTGATTGACACAGGCGCATGCATGCTGCCTTCAAGGGCCATAAACCTTAATTTCCTGGTTCCCGCCGTCGTAATAATCGGCAGCAATACATGCAATTGGCTCGGAGCAGTTACAAAGCATCATTTTCAAACCCATGAACATTTTAACTCTTGTGAGATTTATAGTGAATCGATGTTTTTAATTACCAGTATGAAATCCGATCAAGCGATCTCATCATTTTTGACACTGCTAGGAAACGGTGAATTGGGTAGGGTTATAATCTGAAATATTTGTTTTCTTTTTGACGCAAGATCGTTGGGACTGTCAGCTGCAGGGCCTATGACTAGCTTAGGTCTGATGGAAGAAGGGGAGTAACAGAAACTTGGGAGAATTCCGAACCAAGCAATCGAAGTGGGGGTTTTCATGAAGTGAATATGGGGAATAAGGTTTCTCATTTGATAGATGTCTGGCGTCAGAATGAAAACATTCGGTAGCTGGGTCATTAGGGGAAGGTTCTTGTAAGAAAAGTAATTGATACGTAGAAAAAAAAAAATGAAGTGTTGCATTGCCTGGTTGAGTCATAGGATTCCAAATTTCTTTTAAAAAGTTGGTTTGCATATGAAAATTATAGGAAGAGAAGTATAAAACTGATTCACAAAAAACCTGGGGACTTGACTGTGGTAGTTAGAAGGTCGATCATTTTGTCACAAGAACGGTGGTCGGTGAGAGAGAGAGAGAGAGAGAGAGAGAGAGAGAGAGAGAGAGAGAGAGAGAGAAAGAAGTCAGTTATATGATATATATCAGAAAATCCATTAGAGAACATATTCAGGACGCTGTTTCTTGTACCAGACTTTCAATTAGTAAAACAGATGGTGAGGAGGGATTGTGAAGAAATGGGAACGATTCTTTCTAAGACGTAGAATGATGTGGAACCAAACTGGCAAGTTTTTGCTGAAGTTTGCACAAATGCAATGGCTTTTTCCTACACCTGAAAGATTCGTCTGATTGGTGTGCAGATAATTTCTATACTGTTGATTCTGTGTTGAGCCCTTTACCCAAGGGAATCGTAGACTAATGCTGCGGTGAGTTGGAAGGCTGCAAAAATTTTTTTTATAGTTTTGCAGTTCTTTAGGCCGATCTGTTTAGATATGCTGTAGAGGGCTATGTGGTACTGCGGAAATTTACTTCTGCATGAAGAAGTAAGCTATATTTATAGTGTCTAATGAATGGTCATAAACGCATTTAGGATTAAGGTGTGATAAGTCTACTTACATTAGTACCGTGTTCCGTCCCATGTATAACATTATGTGCGGATATCGTAAAAGCTAAAGAGCTTGCGGAAGGGCAAAAGTAGTTTATGGTGCAGTGAATATTGTGTGATTGTATAACAGATCTTTTAGCATTTGCAAATTTCCCTTCCCCATACTGTCACGTAAACGTCAGATGTATTTGCGGAATTATGAAGACGTTAACAAATTAAATAGATAATATTGTATGACGCAATTGGATGAATGGAAACAAAAAAGGAAAATGTACCCATTGAGACCGGACTAGCTGTCTCCGAAGTTGTTCCATTTGAAATCACCTGAGATTTGTCTTGGAAGAAAGCAGATTATCATCTTTTGTTATGTGCGATAGTGCGATATTTGAGAGGAAATTAAGACATTGCTTTCAAAATAAGGTCTTTTTAATATTTGGATAGGTTTCTGGTGAATGATTGATAAATACGTAAGAACAGCCTGCATAAGAATAAGGTTAAGAATATAATTTTTTTGTAATCCCTGTGAATGGGAATTCCTACAATTTAAAATTATAACCATGAACTGACAATTAGGACTTGCAAGACGTAGAATCATAGACTTGCTGTTCTTTTTCTTCCTCTTCTTCCAAGCCGGTTCCCATTTTTATATGAGGTCGCCGTTTCGGATGAGCCGTTTCCATCTATTTCTGTCATAGCACTTGCTGTTATATCTTGAAAAATATACTTTCGTTCATGAGCGTGATTTTATATTGTTTGGGGAATAATCCTTGTAATAATTGCTCAATATGCAATCTAAACTTAACGGACTCAAATCTCGCAAATGTGCATTGAGTCTAGATCTAGACCTATATTTTCAATCCTTTGGACTGCCCCCTTCTCACCCCAGATCAGCACCAATTTCCAATCCAATCGAAATTTTTGGTGTTATGAGCAGGCCAATGAAAACATAGTTTCCCATGCACTTAGTACTTTAGGAAATTGTAGGCCCTCACGAAATGAAACAAACCTTTGTGAAATGCTGGTCGAATCAGTCCCGAGGAGATTGAATAATGCAGTCAGTAAGTGGTGCATGGCTATTGTGGATTCTCTCTCTCTCTCTCTCTCTCTCTCTCTCGTTGAAAGAAATTGAAGAAATTTCAAAATTTTAGTATTGTTGCATTCGCTCTACTTGACTTTTGGGGGAAATATAGGCGGTAGCCGCTAACAGAAGCTGACTGACTCGCGCTCTTTGGCCTTGCTATTGCTTGTCATAGTAGCGTTGCCAGTTTTGAGTTTACCGAACATTATTGAAAAGGGTCTCGTAAAGTATCCTCTTTTTGTAAGGCCAATTCTTATGCGAGTAAGTATGAAGTTTTTTTTTTTTTTTTTTTTTTTTTTTTTAATCACAGGCCTACTCTTATCATTACAATATAGTGCTATAATAGATTGCTTTTGGTAATCCCCGGTCTTTTGTAATAGGCCTGTTGCAATATGTGGTACAGAAATTAACCGGCAACTGTAATAACACATACGGTTCTTAATATCGTTAGCATCATAAGCCTAGTCCTCCATTATATAACACACAACTGTAATATGCAGCCACGACTGCAGGTATCCAGCTACATATGCACGGGGACTAGGCTTGGAAATTAAATATAGATATATAGAGGAGACCCCACTATAATTATTATTAAATATATACCTGTGTAAGGGGAGGGTACAAGGCTGATTTCTGAGCTGCTTTTCCGTTCATGAATTGCAATTAAACTAATCGGGTACCTTTCACTGTGGTGAATGAGACAGTATGGGTGATCGGAAAATTAGACACACAGAAAGGCGTTTGTTTTAAAAGAACTCCTCGCCGCCATAGCATTCTCTCTCTCTCTCTCTCTCCTCTCTCTCTCTCTCTCTCTCTCTTCTCGTGCAGCATTTTGTTTTTTGAAGTTGACAGAGGATAATGAAAGGATTTGATCGATTCTGTAACCTGGATGTCCGGGCTACATCTGGAAAGCTCGGCTTCTGTGGACTCCGAATTTCTAGTAGCAGCAGTAAGAACAACCGGGAAGATTAATTTAGCGTTCGTTCGAAGATGAAAGATTTTTATGCATATACCGTAGCCTATACATAATTGTTTCTTTCAAGGGTGAGGGTGGAGAGGGAGGTTTCGCAAATAATTTTACACACACACACACACACCACTTCTAGATCGCCTCCCTTTTTCCTAATTCTTCAGAATTAAATAATTTTCACCAACCGATCAGCCTTCATTCTTTCCTCTTCAAACACTTCCTATTCCTACTGGGACTTTCATAGACACTTCAGGCTCTTTCCAATTCTGTCCGCACATTGCTAAATGCTTGCTTCATCTAATCTGTATCTCATCTCGTTAGTCAATCCTACCATCATCCGTTATACTTACCTATGCAACTGACCATCCATATTAACGTTTAGTAAATCACGTACCTGGTCACGTTAACTGGATCTTTCCTAGATAGTGATCCCCAACAAAGTTTGGGGCCCGTTATCTAGGAATAATATTTCTCGGGAGCCATTATCTTTATGATATTTATATTCTTTTGTTTTTTATGGCAATCTCCAACGAGCTTGTACTAAACACGCCGCAAAGGTGGATACTTACCGGGTTAAAAACCTGGAGGCCACTATCTAGGAAAGATCCCATTAACTTAATTAAACGTCACACACACATATATCATACATATATAGGAAAACGCGTCTTTGTTCCGATTTTACGTCTACACCGGTAAACCGATCAGTATAAAATTTGGCACAGAGGTTAAACCAATGTAGGATTCGAACATAAGTTAATTAGATTTTCTTAAAAAAGAATAAAAATAATATATATATATATATATATATATATATATATATATATATATATATATATATATATATTATATATATACCCCCAAAACGTTATTTTTTTTACCCGCCTGGAATGTAACTTTCTTATTTTTGGGCCAATTTGGTCCAAATTTGAAACGTAGGCTATTGGTGTTAATTGCATCACTTCAAAATAGTTATCAAGCCCTCTTAAATATAACTTTCTTACTTTGAGGCCAATTTTGGTAAAATTTAAAGCATAGGTTATTGACATCAATTGCATTATTTATGAATTACTGTTAAGAACGTTTGGGTACCAAGGACACCCCCTCTGTCCCCCTCCTCAATATAAAAAATTTTCCCTTTGATGTTTTAAATTCGAAACAAAGGTTCATAGTACCAAGTGCATTATTTGAAAACAGATGTGCGCAGGCCCTGAGGGGGGCATAAAAATATTTACACCCACTCCTCCTACACGAATTTCACTCTTATTCTTTTTAGGTTTTTTTGTTTAAATTTTTTACGTGGGATACTAATACTATATATATGATGCGCCTACTTTGTTAAAGTTTGCAGTGAAAGTTAGTGATGCCAATTGCATTATTCATGGAAAGTAATGAGATCGTTCGTGGCAATAGGGTGAGCCCCCCACCCCCTACAAAAGCAGACTGAGGAGAAAGTGGATTTGATGACGCGTCTCATTTAAATTTTAATAAGGTGTGTGACATAATATTAGGTCCCTTATTGTGTAACATGTCATTTCTAAGGAATGCGTGTGTCAATGCCAAGCTGCCTTCCAGTCCTCGTTAGGTCCTATTGGGAGTAGGTACTAACCATATCCTTTCTCCAGGCTGGTGATGACTTTTCACAATTGCCTCATTATTTGGGTGCACAATTCACAGAGGAATGGAAAAGTACCGTGCCGAGTGTTCGAGACTTTTCTGTACCAATCCATTTATCACAAAAATTCCCCTTCAATGATAATTCCTCTTCGGGGATATTCCAGAAGTAGCGTGAATTGGATATCAAACGACATTTGTGTTTGTGTGAGATATATTGGTGTAGACAAACCGATCTCTTGCAGTATTCGATTGGAAGTGAAGCGGATCATGTTCAGTTGAGGTGAATTAGTCGCATAGAATAGCTTTTGCCCCATGACGTTGCAGTAGTGGCCATAATATTAAACTCTTGACCAGTTATCTAACGGGAGTGACGCATATAAATGCAGTATCTGAGAAAGAGAAACACCTTGCCTCCCCCCCCCCCCCCTCTCTCTCTCTCTCTCTCTCTCTCTCTCTCTCTCTCTCTCTCTCTCTCTCTCAACGGCTCCATGGTAACACCTTCCTTCTTTCCCGCAACGGCTCGATGGTCCTTTGTAACTTTGTAACTCCAAATTCTGATTCATCATAAGTCCACAAGCATTCTTTCTAACCCCTTCAGAATTTCATTATGTATTATACAATACGTAAAAGTGTGGCTTCACATAAAACTAGTACAAACGCATGAAATGTAAGCCTAGTTATCTGAACTCTTACACGACCTGCAACGCGCTCCAATTACGTGCACACCTATTGTGAAAGAAAATAAATGTGTTGCACTTTGCAAGTCATCATTACGCCATGATTTATGATATTGCAGTCATGCTTCAGGAATAGAAACATAATTATGATTAATTGGAGGACATTCGTCATGCAAGGTTCAACTACACCGCTCTTGCTTGTCATTAATCATGTTTGGCATAATAGGTTTACCAGATTCCTTCTCTTCGTGAGTATTATTTCACTTTTACTTGCCTTCAGGTTTGTTCTACTTCGAGTAAATCGAAATGTAAAGATTTATATTATATATATATATATATATATATATATATATATATATATATATATATATATATAATTGATTCGTTGTCCAATTGCCAGATTTTCCTCCTGTTACTACTTTTTCGTACCTTTTACCGTCAATTTCCGTTTCAGCGCTAAATGACCTCATAGGTCCCAGTGGTTGGCCTAGGGCCTAAATTCTTTATTTAATCCAGTTCAGTATATACTATATATTATAAGTTGTGTAAGTATAAATATCTGTATGGATGTATGTGTGTGCAATAATAGATAGATGTGTAAATATATGTTGATGTACATAATATATATATAGTATGTAGGTTTTATATGTATAAATAGGTGATATATATATATATATATATATATATATATTATATATTATATATATATATATACCTATATCATCATCGGACGTTTCTAGCCCACTGCAGGACAAAAGCCTCAAACGTGTCCTTCCACTCCTTTCTGTTTATGGTCTTTCTATGCCATTCTATTCCCGCCAATTTTCTTAGCTTGTCAATCCATCGTCTTCTTTTCCTTCCCCAGCTTCGTTTTCAATCTCTAGGCACCCATTCTGTTATTCTTTTCGTCCATCTATTATCTGACATTCTCATATATGTCCTGGCCACGCCCATTTCTTTTTCTTACTTGTTAGAATATCCTCTACTTTAGGTTGCTCTCGTATCCATGTTGCTATTTTTTGTAATTCCCATCATTATTCTTTCCATAGCTCTTTGAGTGGTAATTAATTAAGCCTTGTTCTAAGGCTTTAGTAAGGCTCCAAGTTTCTGATGCATAAGTTAATACTGGTGGGACCATCTAATTAAATACTTTTCTTTTTAGAGAGAGTGGCATTTTACTTTTCTTAATCTCATTTTGTTTACCAAAAGCTCTCCATCCTATGCGTATCATTCTTTTAATTTCTGTTTCTAGTCCTGCGGAAACATTTGCTGTCTGTCCTAAATACATACCTACAAATATATATATATGTATATAGATATATATATATATATATATATATTATATATATACATATATACATATATATATATATATATATATATATATAGTATATATGTATATATATATACTATGTATATATATATATATATCTATATATATATATATATATATATTCATTAACCAAATTTTCTTCTAAGGAGGTTTCCGTCCATAACCCTTATTTGTTGTTTCTGCATTTTCATTCGTTCCCTGGCCAAGCTCGTAGCTCAATTTGCTCGCACATCAAATAAATTTTCCCCATTGAAAATAATTAAAATGCACTTGAGCCATTCCAACCCTCAAAATGCCACCCTATATTTTTGTTTAATATCATTAAATAAGGAAAATACTATTCTAAAAAACAAATATTGTATAAAAACATAATAGAAAGAGCATGTACGGATATAATAGGTTTTATACTCTGTGCAGGTAATGTTCAAGTTACGATAATTCGTCTTACCATCATCCGATTTTACGAGAGACCAAATTATAATAGCCTAACCTTATCCCATCCTCTAGTTGAATAAGTTCAAAAACAGCAGAAGAGAATGATGAAAGTATTGTTTGAACGTTATACTCTTTGCGTAAATGTGTATAGCCATGAACAACCGAACAAGGAATTTTTCTATGTACAACCGAATCGGATAACAACTTCCGTTTGGCTTGTATTTCAGCCATCGTACGATAGTAAACAACTACCGTAATTATGTTATAAATGACGTTATGTAGAATAGGACTGATATATTTTTATGTAATAACTTTATTCGCTATAGATCAAAGATCAACAAGGAAATGTACTGTTAAACTTAACCTAGTTGTAGCTGAAGGTGAGAAAACTGTTCAAGCTGCTAATGACCATTATCGTCATTATCGTGCATCGGCAACAAGGATATAACTCCCGTAAACTTATGCCATCAAACACAACCGTAGATAAAATTTTAATCAAAACTACTGTGCTTGAAAGAACACATTTTACCGTTGGTTTCACGCCGATTAAATATAGATGACGTAAAGCTCGTATTACGATGAAATAAAATGAAAATAGTAAACGGAATCACTAATATTTTTACTCAATAAACATTCCGTCAACGTAATATGTTAACGAAAAAATAATTTAGTACACAATCACAACGAGACGTATTAAGTCATATTTCGAATTAAAAACACGTCGTATAACGAAAAATGACCTTGTCTCGTATAAGTCAAGTATCTAGATATTCGTTTATGCTAACTAGAAGCAATAAAATTGGCTCAGAATTGAGTTAAATTTGGCGAAACAAACTCGTATTCGCCATCAGCGGATTTCCAAACCAAAACATTGACCGCTATGTTAGTAGTATTACGATAAAATAATATGAGAATACGTAAAATGATATTGGAATAAAGTGAAGTAATATATAACTTCTTAAATGATTCATGGAAAAGATGCTCATTTATTTTTTCTTCTTTCTTATCTTAATTTTCATCACTACGCCATCTACGTAGCAGCGGCATCTCGAGCTCATACCTTAATTTTTTGCTCGTGTAACAATCGACCGAGTGACAACTCGTACCTCGGAAAACTCGTATTCACTTGTAGGCCAAGGTAACACTGTATTCATTTTCAGTACTACATTTCTGCTCTCTCTATTCAGATCTCCTATCATCTTATGTAATTCCTCCCCTGATTCGCTGAGTAGAACCATGTCGTCTGCAAATCTTAACTTGTTAAGTTGTTAAGGTATTCTCCATTAATATTAATTCCTACATTTCCCCTTTCTATACTATATTATGTATTATATTATATATTATATATATATATATATATATATATATATATATATATGTATATAATTTTGCATTTACTTACCCAAAACCTTAGCCAAATCCCTGTTTAACGTCCAACAAAAGACATCCCCCAGGGACACAGGCGTTTACGAAAGCCTATGCTTGGACTATGACCAATCTTACATTGGATTTACAGGAAAATCACTTTCCCAGAGATTAATACAACACAAACGGTCAGTTAGGTATGGAGAACAGAACTCATCTATTTTCAAATTGCCAGTACAAAAGTCAGAAGATGGAATCTCCCTTGATTAATCAGAGACAGGTAATGAAAATCTCAAAAGGACGCGTGGGACACAGATGTCATTGATGAAGTTTTCATTTAACCAATGCCTAAGGGGATTAAAGGAAGATTATCAGTGGGAGTGACCTAAATTGGCTTACCTGTGGATAGATCTCTTGGTATAAATACCAACTTTTCTGTGACTTTTCTCATTTATCTACCTGAAGAGGGAGACGGCAGTCTCTGAAATATAGTATTTTCTCTCTATATATTTTGGCAGTTATATATTATATATATATATATATATATATATATATATATATATATATATATATATATATATATATCTGTCAATCCTCTAAAGACTTGCAAATTTTTTCTCCTTAAAGACAAATTGCCGACTATCATGAGATCCAACATAATGTGCCTGGGATGCCCCGGTATTTATGTTGATTCTTGGTTGAAGGTTGTTGCAGGAGAGATATTGCAGTCACATAGGATATAGTCTCAGAACAGGAAGCATATTCCCGAACTGTGGCCAGTAATGAGGCCTACCCTGTAAAAAGCGGGACACTTTATCTTAAGAACTAATCATAGAACCATAGAATCATCTTGGAAATAATGTCATTAGGTTTCCGCATACCCAAATTACCGTGTGAGTTTGAACTAACCTAGCCTAACCTAGGGGCATGGGAAAAAACGAGGGTTGGTGCAATACTAGTATACATCTTTGGAATTTGCGAATGGGACAGAGAATTGGCAAACCTGAATTCTCTGACATTAGGAATCATGCTTCCATATGTAAGACTGGAGTCTATAGTAAAAACTTTTCTATTACTGGTGGCGCAAGCCACAGTTAACTTACCTCACCACCCTTGAGTCTTTACACATTAAATGTCCGGTTCTGTCATTAAACTCCAACGTGTCTGCTGCTACTTTCTGTCTAGCAAAACTAAAGTCTTTGGTGGGTTTTACTGTCTTGGTCATTCATTCTTCCTCCTCCACTCTATCAGGTTGTTAAGCATCGTCCACACGGTCGAGCTTTGCTCTGCGAACTTAGCTAGGTGTGACGTCAGAAACTGCGAGCAAAGATTCGTATAGGGCTTTCCGAATGTTCATCGAAGTATCGAGGGTTTACCCGCAGCAGGGCTGTTAAATGACGGAAATATTTATGCTAAACGGATAAAAACGTCACCGACGCAAAAATCTCCGTAAAGCGCAATTTCATGTAAAACCTTTGCAAATAAATAATTAAAGGAAAATAAACAATAGTTTCCCGTTATTTTACCCTTCATAATGAATACGTCAGGTAAGTTTGACTTATTGGAACTTTGAAAGCCAAATATATTAACATTCTTTATTCTAATGCTATGAAAATCTGTCAGTCTAGTTCATTATGGAGACAAGTTACAGACATTCGACCAATCAGGCGACAAGAAGATTCCTTAAGGTTCTTTACAACTTATCAGTCATATTTCATACTATTTTTGTTATAGTAGTAACAATACTCATAATTGCATTGTCTAAAAACCACGCATAAGTTCATCGATAAACAACCAACTTTTTTTTTCTTCGTCTTTTCCATTTAAAATGGCGGAGACTTTAGACTGGACTAAGATTATATATATATATATATATATATATATATATATATATATATATATATATATATATATATATATATATATATAATACACACATATATCACACCGCATGTAAATAACTACTTGTAATTAAGGGTAATCTTATAAACTGACCGACTGAATAAAAGTTTTAAATGCAAATTAACCGGTGTACTGAAATATAATTTATATCTTAATGAACCACACTCTCAAAGGATTCAGGAGAGAGGGTTCTCTAATTACCAAGACTAGTCTTGGTTGACAAGAGTGGTCGATAACCATAAGCTGATCATTAAGGCTTGCAGGTGTGTCCTAAGCAACATGTTTTTTTTTTTTATAGAATCTGGCTTGCGTCAAGTCTTAATATCTTGTAAATAATTATCTTTGTCAGTTTATTTTTATTTTCTTGTAGGTACCTTTTTTTTAAAAACTATGTTTGCTGTATGTTTCATATTCATTTAGTGCATTTCCTTAGAATATTTGACAGTGAGAACCATATTTCAGAGAAAATACAGAATGTTGGAATCTGAATCAAATCGTAAGTTACGATGAAATTGTTGAAAAAATAGTGAAAAGAAATTAGAAGTTGGAAGAACAAGATCGGAACATAAGTTTTTTTTTTTTATTTTCTTTTTAAATCAGACTGGAAGCTTGCAGAAATGTTGCACTGACATTAATATATGGAAGCTTCTAAAGCTCGAATAGCTAGCGTTTGCGTTTAGCGAGATCAAAGAATGCTTTGAGACAGGTGAAACGGTTAAAAAAAAAAACAGGTGACGATGGCGAAAGGACATGGAAGCCTGATCATAAATATGCTGCACCCAGCATGAATGCCAAGAACGACTGGTTTAGCGGCTAAGGTCAGGCGAATTAATAAGATATCAAGGGCGAGCGACTGAAGATTCCTCGGTCGGTTTTTGAACGTGGCAGCTCCTGACTTCCATCCCTCATCGATTGGTAACGTGTGACGTGGGTCGTCGATAATTATTTGTCGGTCGGAAATCGGTGTATTGCTTCTACGAAATTTATGAATAAAGACTCGCATTCTCATCTTGACTAATACTATGGACTACTTGTCAGTTTTCCCGTTATTAACGTTGTCTAATTTTTATTTTATAACAGGAAACATGGAAGGATATCCTATCCAAGTGCAAACTGGTTAAAAATCCTTTGAATAAAATACGGAATCCAAATTATATAGGAATGATGTACCTCTTAGGCATCAACTTTTAATTATTCAGCTTAACAATTATTCGGAGGAGTGGAAACTGAATGGAGTTGGCGGAATCTCACCGTAAGTTCGTAGTGTCTAATGTGGAATATTTATGTTAACGTACTAATATATACACTGGTGTTTCTATTCAGTCTTTCCACTCTATAACAGCAGAGGCTCTTATGGACAATTTAATATGTTAACCCAAAAAGCAACCGGTTGGATTATAAGGTTAGCACTTAAAGACGTTGCTTTTGTGTCTTCACAAGCCCTAAATGTTGGAAAATGCGAGGGTCCAAACGTCCATATTTACAAAGATGACACGAGGAGTTATAACCCCCCCACCGCCCCCCCCCAAAAAAAAAAAAAAAAAAAAAGTTTATTCGGTGACCAGCTGTTACATTTATGGAAAGGTAGTCTTTGTGTTCTAGGTCTTGACATCTAAATGATAGATCGAGACCATTACACCAAGATGACATTGTGTATATGTACTGTTTTTTTTCCATCTGTCCACCCGCATGTGGTGTTTGTGTATGGTAACACTGCGTCCCGGTCTTTAAATAGTTACGCTGTGTGTAAGTTTTAGGTAAATAAATGGATATCTGAGTGTACATTTGCAACTGAAAAGTGTTTTAATAATTTACTGTATGCGAATTACACCGTTAAGATTCGAAATACGATGTTATTATACCTAATTGTTGAATGTAAGCTTAATGTAACTATCTACAGCCCGGGACGCAGTGTTACCATACGCAAACACCACAGGCGGGTGGACAGATGGAAAAAAAAAACGAGTATAGTGTGTACGTGTCACCCTTCAAGCTACGATGGAAAGACATGGCAATTATTTTATTGGTCCCAAGCCAGACGTAGCATAGTTATTACATACTACTCAGGAAAATGTAATTGGTATCGATTGGGGGGTGGAGTTATAAAAGTAAAAGACACGAAGGTGAATTATCTTGTGAGTTATCTTTTAACAAGTATTGATCGCATGAAGGTCATTCGCACTGCCGTATTGGCATTTTAGTTTTTTCCTCCAAGCTTTATTATTATTATTATTATTATTATTATTATTTTTTTTTTTTTTTTTTTTTTTTTTTTTTTTTTTTTTATTTTTTTTTTTTTTTTTTTTTTTTTTTTTTTTTTTTTTTTTTTTTTTTTTTTTTTTTGCTCTATCACAGTCCTCCAATTCGACTGGGTGGTATTTATAGTGTGGGGTTCCGGGTTGCATCCTGCCCCCTTAGGAGTCCATCACTCTTCTTACTATGTGTGCCGTTTCTAGGATCACACTCTTCTGCATGAGTCCTGGAGCTACTTCAGCCTCTAGTTTTTCTAGATTCCTTTTCAGGGATCTTGGGATCGTGCCTAGTGCTCCTATGATTATGGGTACGATTTCCACTGGCATATCCCATATCCTTCTTATTTCTATTTTCAGATCTTGATACTTATCCATTTTTTCCCTCTCTTTCTCTTCAACTCTGGTGTCCCATGGTATTGCGACATCAATGAGTGATACTTTCTTCTTGACTTTGTCAATCAACGTCACGTCTGGTCTGTTTGCACGTATCACCCTATCCGTTCTGATACCATAGTCCCAGAGGATCTTTGCCTGATCGTTTTCTATCACTCCCTCAGGTTGGTGCTCGTACCACTTATTACTGCAAGGTAGCTGATGTTTCTTGCACAGGCTCCAGTGGAGGGCTTTTGCCACTGAATCATGCCTCTTTTTGTACTGGTTCTGTGCAAGTGCCGGGCATTCACTTGCTATGTGGTTTATGGTTTCATTTTTCGTATTGCACTTCCTACATATGGGAGAGATGTTATTTCCGTCTATCGTACTTTGAACATATCTGGTTCTTAGGGCCTGATCTTGTGCCGCTGTTATCATTCCTTCAGTTTCCTTCTTTAGCTCTCCCCTCTGTAGCCATTGCCAATTGTCATCGCTGGCTAGTTCTTTAGTCTGTCTCATGTATTGTCCGTGCATTGGTTTGTTGTGCCAGTCCTCTGTTCTTTCTGTCTTTCTCCTGTCTCTGTATATTTCTGGGTCTTCGTCTACTTTTATTAGTCCTTCTTCCCATGCACTCTTTAGCCACTCGCTTTATTTTATTATTATTATTATTATTATTATTATTATTATTCTTATTATTATTATTATAAAGAGAATTGTTTTTTCAAAGAAGGCCTAGTCCACACCTGTGCTCTAGATAAATAATGACCATTGCAGGTGTTTTACGTGAGTCATGTTCATCTTATTCTACGTTTCGATGTCGTCCTCTTTCTGGGGAATGGAAGAGAGCATCCATTCCACTGTATGACTCACGCTGATTTCAAGAATAATATTAATTTAGTTTTTAATAATATATATATATATATATATATATATATATATATATATATATATATATATATATATATGTTGTTACGTATGAAGCTCTGCCTTGAAAGGGCTCCAATACGGAAACAGGAATAGTTGAGGGAAAAACAGAGTAAATTACTTGAACTTAGCATAAAAAGGATTTAAAGTGAAAATTTACTCTAGAGGAAAAGGTCGCCAGAAACTCAGCTAATTACTTTACATCTATTTATTTACAAGAGGCTGCTTAACCCTCTTACGCCGATTGGACGTATTAAACGTCGAGTCAAAATGTCTCCCGTATGCCGATTGGACGTATCATACGTCGGCTCAAAAAAGTTTTTTTAAAAATTCGCGGAAAAATACTTATAGGCCTACCAGCCGAAAACTTTTGTATCACGCTCCTTGGGGGATGATGGGAGTTCACGGATCAAGGTGTTGTTTTGTTTACAATCGCTACGCAGGCGCGCAAGCGCGAATTTCTTTCTTATCACACTAAAAAGTATCAGTGACACATCTCGGAAATTATTTCGTCACTTTGACATAATTTTTGCACCATTTTAAATTATCCTTTACATGAAGTATTATATATGAAAATGTGCGCAATTTCATGTAAAATACAACAAAAAAATACTCATGATTGTAGCTTTTATCAGTTTTGAGATATTTTCATATAAATAACGATAAGTGCAAAAATTTCAACCTTCAGTCAACTTTGACTCTACAGAAATGGTCGAGAAACGCAATTGTAAGCTAAAATTCTTATATTATAGGAATATTCAATCATTTGCATTAATTTTGCAACAAATTTGACGTCTCTAGCACAATATTTCGATTTATGGTGAATTTATGAAAAAACTTTTTCCTTACGTTCGTGCGATAACTCTTCCGATAAATTTTTTTGTGCGATTGTCGTAATGTTTGCACCCTTTTAAATTTGCCGTTACATAAAGTTTTATATATGGAAATGTGCGCAATTTCATGCAAAATACAACGAAAAACAACCCATGGTTGTAGCTTTTATCAGTTTCGAAATATTTTCATATAAATAACGTTAAGTGCAAAAATTTCAACTTTCGGTCAACTTTGACTCTACCGAAATGGTCGAAAAACGCAATTGTAAGCTAAAACTCTTATATTCTAGTAATATTCAATCATTTACCTTCATTTTGCAACGACTTGGAAGTCTCTAGCACAATATTTCGATTTATGGTGAATTTATGAAAAAAAAAAAAACATTTTCCTTACGTTCGCGCGGTAACTCTTCCGAAAAAATCAGAATTTTTTGTGCGATTGTCGAAATGTTTGCACCATTTAAAATTAGCTGTTACATAAAGTTTTATATATGAAAATGTGCGCAATTTCATGTAGAATACAACTAAAAATGATTGAAGGTTGTAGCTTTTCTCTTTTTTCGAAATATTTGCATATAAATCACGATAAATAGAAAAAAAACCACGTTCGGTCAAATTTGACTCTACCGAAATAGTTGAAAAACGCAATTGTAAGCTAAAACTCTTACGGCCTAGTAATATTCCGTCATTTTTCTTCATTTTGAAACAAATTTGAAGTCTCTAAAACAATATTGTGATTTATTGTGAATTTTTGAAAAATATATTTACCTTCACTACGCGCGCCGATTCGCGGCCGCAAGTCTCCGAAATACGTACATCGCATTATCCTAATATTTGCTCCTTTTCATATTAGCCTTTTTATAGAGTTTTTTTATATCAAAATGTGTGCAAATTCATGAAAAATACAATAAAAAATAATTGAAGGTTGTAGCTTTTTCCATCTCCGAAATATGTGCATATAAAAAAATATATATAAAAATTTCGACATTCGGTCAAATTTAACTCGTCCGAAATGGTCGAAATCTGCAATTCTAATTAAAACTCTTAATCTAAAACTCTTAGTATCGTAATATTCAATCATTTGTCTTAATTTTGAAAGAAATTGGAAGTCTCTAGAACAATATTTAGAATTACGGTGAATTTTTGAAAATAAAATTTTTTTACGTCCGCGCATTACGAATTCGTACATCATTTTGTGATAATATTTTTCCGGTGTTGATTTTATTGTTTTACTATGTATTATATATCAAAAGGATTGCAATTTAGTGTACAATACAACGAAAAAAAAGTAACTCGTTAGCTTTGACCGTTTTTTGCACAGCGTGATTTGAATACAATTATCTATGAATTTTTTTTTTCGCTACCATATATCGCATTATTTACATATGATAGTGATATTATTTTTCATTTCTGATGATTGCATACTAAACTTCAGGCAATGGAAAAAAAATGAGCCAAAAATGAACTCTTAATCTTCAAAACTAAGCGCGCTGTGATTTTTTGAAAAAATTATTTTTTCCGCTTCCACGCTCACTCCAAACCGGCGCCGGCATACAGGAGAGATTTTGATTTTTAGGGCTTCGGCGTAAGAGGGTTAACAGCCTGAAAAAGTAAATGCAACTGGTCCACACGTGGACTAATAATATCTCTCAGGGAATGATAGTTGGCTTAAAATGAGATTCACGTAAAAGCTGGTTTCGAAATCTTGTGGTAATGCAACACTTGCGGGCGGACAGACTTGGACACGTGACTCAGGGAATCTGGAAAAAGATCCCAGATTAGACAAGATAAAAAAAAGGACTTCTTGCACAAGTTAAGATTATTCAGTTCTCTAACACTGGGGAAAAGGTACTCTAGTGTTTAACTGAGGTATGCAATGACTTCATTTGTCTGGGACGATCACACAAGGGGAAGCATGCGGCCATAAGGCAATGAGAAGCACAAAGGGATATTCGTTTGAGGTTGAAGTTTGAAAATGGGGAGTAAATAGACACTAGGAGGTAAGGCACTGGCAATATGCTGTTTCACAAAACGTACCTGGATGCCATGATCAGTGGACCTTTGTAGAAATGCGGCGTCCGGCTTTGTCTCAGGTCTGGGGCTCGGGCGCGCCAGTAACGCCTCGTTAGGCCTAAGTGGGAAGGCTGGTTGCGGACATCCGTCCGAGGTCACGACTGGAGCCGACTGAGAGCGAAGGCAGGTGTGTTTCGTGGGTGTTGGGGGTCAGCTTAATCCCCCAAGAGCAGGGCAATCCTGGAAACAGAACATACAGCCAGCAGAGGGCTCACAGGAAAACACAGGAAAAAAGAGCTTAAGATATAGGCCTAATAAGTACCAGTCTGCCTACATCCTTCCCTTTGGGATATGTCCCTAGAGCTGACAAGTCTATTTTCCCCCTTCTAGGCAGGAAATTCCTATCTCTGGCTGGCTAGCTTTGGTTTCCCGCCTAAATCAGCTGATATTTGGAGGAATATGGCTGCCGTTTTACAAATCAAAATAATTAACTAAATGCTGGGTAGACGAGGAGATCAATAAACGTAGAAATATATATATATATATATATATATATATATATATATATATATACTATATATATATATATATATATATATATATATATGCCAGGTGGCGCAGAGGAATGGTTCTCGTCCACCAGTCGAGAGGACTGGGGTTTAAGTCCCGCTGCTCACTATTGGCTTGGGGATGACCACCGCAAAATACCGGGGCCCGCCAACCTAGTAGTGCAGAGGATAAAATTATTTCTCCACTAAAATACTTCAGTTAATGATACAAGCATGAAATCTGGTACATATCACCTCCATAGGCAACTATATGAAAATTACTGGGTTTCCACTCAAAATTCCAAAATGGCTGCCATTTTTTTAAGATGGCCGCTAGTCAAGGATTTAATATGGGACTCGTGTGTCTCTGGTCATGTTTTTATGCATTTGTTTTGGTTATACACATTTTAGGCAGAGCAACCAAGGAAAAGTAAAATGAATTTCTGTTAAAGATTTCATATAGTGCACATAAAGAAAGGTTGTGTCCAATATAGCAGCCAAAAGCATTAAATAATCGCCTCTCAGCATTCAGTATGCATGGGAATATGTCTTTCTGGTCAGTATTATAGTTGGCAAGTAATTTAGGTGGTGGTTTTATCTCTAGTTGTACCTTAAAGAGTGAATGTCAGCGCACAACCAGGGCACATTGGTAACTTCACTGATGTATAACTCAGAATGGACTTTAGTGTCAGCTAATCTTGCTTTATGTATGCTGTACCCAGCTTTACTTTAGTGTACTTTAGTGTCCCAGATGCTCTCTATAGCCCCATATCAATTAGATGGTAGAAAGTATATATATAGTTGGTAGATCTAGTTAGACAGCCATGCCTGAATTGAGAGAGAGGTGCCAGCGCGGGAGAACCGAGCCAAGGGTAAGTGGGGCTCTACATGGCTTGTTCATGTACTTACTTACCTGGATGGTGTACAGATCACACAGGACATAAATGGCACTGGATGAATGATTGGGCTATGTGTAGGGTGACTGAAACAAGTTATATCCCATACATCAGGGTGCAAATCAGATTAAGGTGGTGAAAGGATAGCCTCTCGGCCTTAGTCAAGAGCTCATAATAGCAAGCATAAATTCAATCACAGGCAATAGGAATAACAACTGGAGAAAATGTTGTATTTGCCAGGAAAACAAGAAAAATTAAGGTCAAACTTCACCCTAGGCTTCTGTATATCATAATCCTGAACTTGATGGGCACATAATGAGTTCAGCCACTATGCCATTGTTCCAGGAGGTTGGTAAAATGCCATTCAACTTTGACCCAGCAAGGCTGGATTAAGGCGCTGGCATGGAAGCACTGTGACAAAACATGGCAAAATACCACAAGAGCTGTGTTGTCTCTACTGTCAGGCACTAATGGAGCTGATCCCACATTTTGCCTGTAACAACACCAATTATGCCTGACAGTCGCCTGTTCACCTGAGGAACATGATGACTCAGGAATGTAGGCACTCGGCATTGGCTCATGAATTCATAAAGGGCAACTTTCTTGTACAATGATGCTCAAATCTCATGCGACATGTTTCCATAGGATTTCGTTCAAAATTCACTAACTGGCAACCTAACATGCTCTATATCTATTTATAGCAGCAACTGCCAGTACAAAAGTCAAATGATGGAATTGGCCTTAATTAAAGAGAGGCAGGTAATGAACATCTCAAAAGGAGCATGGGATTCAGATGTGATCGACAAGATTTTGATTCAACCAACACTTAAGAAGATTAAAGGAAGATTATCAGCGGGAGTGACCTAAATTGGCTTACCTGTGGATGGATCTCTTGGTGTAAATGCCACCTTTTCTGTAAACTTTTCTCGTTCATCTACCTGAAGAGGGAGACGGCAATCTCTGAAATATATTATTTCCCTCTCTATATTTTGGTGTTTTAATGGGCTCCTTTTAGTAGATGGAATTCTGTTGTTACAGAACATTTTTACCAGTCATATGATGTATGTATGTAATGGCCGTATATATGGAGCTTTTTATATTCAAAGATATTGTAGGTTGACAATTCTTACACCCTCCTAATTCAAATACACACACACACACACTATATATATATATATATATATATATATATATATATATATATATATATAATATATATATATATATATATGTGTGAGTGTGTGTGTGTATACACACACACACACATATATATATATATATATATATATATATATATATATATATATATATGTATGTGTGTGTGTATAGATATATATATATTATATAATTTATAATATAATATACAATTATGTATGTTATGTACGTATATATATATATATATATATATATATATATATATATATATATATATATATATATTACATTTACGCTAACAAAAATACTTTTGCTCACATACTTCTCTCATTTTCTAAGAAATTACTCTTCCTCGTCCATTTCGAAACTGAATTATGTAGACTTGACTTACGTGTGTACTAGAGTACGTCTCTATATATCTGGGAGAGTGAAACGCAAAGTCTCCTGATTTGAAAGCGACCAACCTTCATAACCTGTTCTGAATCATCAGTTTTTTTCTATTAGGTGTACAACTCAGGTTATTCTGTCGCTAGACTAAGTTTTCCAAACTGAAGAAATCCGATATCCACGATGCATGGCTTTGGTACAGTGAAAAATACTTAAAGAATGTTATAGACGCTTGCTGAAAAGGACGAAGGGACATTTCCTAGCAATGCTATAAACGTCCCTCGGTATATAT
The DNA here is from genome assembly GCF_015104395.2 of Macrobrachium nipponense. Taxonomy (NCBI): domain Eukaryota; kingdom Metazoa; phylum Arthropoda; class Malacostraca; order Decapoda; family Palaemonidae; genus Macrobrachium; species Macrobrachium nipponense. The sequence continues at coordinate 53,549,345 of NC_061109.1, forward strand.
ATGTATATATATATATATATATATATATATATATATATATATATATATATATATATATGTATATGTATATATATATGTGTGTGTGTATATATATATGTAGTATATATATATATATATATATATATATATATATATATATATATATATATATAGCTTGTTAAAGGCGTTTTGTTTTGGTACGGGTTTAGTTGACTTGTGAATCACTCGAATGAAGAAAAGGGAAATTAAACTATTCTAAATCTAGGAAGTCATACTTTCATTGGAAATAAGAAGACTAATTTTTTATTAGAAACTTTTCTCCTACAGAATTATGGTAGTATGCTTTTTGAAGAATAATTTTGAATAAGTTGGTTCTTGATACCTGATGTATATCGTTGTTTCGCACGTGTACGTATGTGTGTGTGTGTGTGTAAGACAGACGTACAGAAAACTTATGAGTAAACCTTTCTGCCACTCTGTCCTCAGGTGTGATATTGTTTCCCCCTTTTTCAGATATACCTTCGTCAGAGTCAATTGGTCATGGCTTCCCGAAGATTTTGGGCAAACGCTGCCTTATTCCATGTGTGGGTAGTATTCGTCGTTGCTATGGAGAAAGAAATGAGCGAATCTGTCGCACGGAAGCCAAGGTCAGGGCTTGGTGAAGAATTGTATCTGACGCACGGGGTGGAACTCTTCTTCAATAACACTCCCATAGACCTTATAGATATTACAGATGGAGATTCCATGCGTATCACCTTCTTTCTCGACGATCCACTGCCCCTCGGAACGGAAGAAGTCATCCTTCAGGTATTTATTTTCACTTTTTTTCCGGGGTAAAGTCGAATAATTTCTTGTGCTCAGGTGTTCGGTATAGTTTTGGTAATTTTACATTGAATGTTTGTTCTACTAAAAATGGCCAGATTTCAGATAAACTTTTCATCTCTGTAAAATTTTACAAATATGGCAGTGTTGTCCATAAAATCAGGAAATCTTAAGTCATCAGTTCAGGAACCTAGAGTTTTTTTTATTTATTTATTTACTTGAGGAAAAATAAAGACACATTCTTTCTGCAAACCCATTATACTCTGTTTTATTCGAGCAAGGGCTTCACTTTTTCAGTTAGACTGTAATTTGTTCAGCGTGACTAAATATTAGGTAATATTCAAATATTGATTTCTGTGGTACCCTAAGAGTAGTATCTTTGTAACTTTTTCCTTTTTGGTTTAAGAGGAAAATGTATGCAATGGTAAACATTTTGGGCGGAGAGAGTTTCAAATGGCTCTTCCAGGGTAACTTTTGCCCTGAACAAAATGCTTTGTTTTTCCAGAGTATTCGTATTTTTTCGGTAATTTTTTTGAATAGTAGTATTTTCTAGGTTACATTCTGTAGATCAATAAGATCGTCCAGATAATTTTTTAGAACTAGTTAAAGTTGGCCTACATTCATATTTTTGTTGCATTGCATTTAAATGCTTTTATATCTAAAGGTTCTTTAACAACTTGGGTTTCTTATTTATGATAGACTAACTCTTAATACGAAGTCACATATTTAGTTTCCTCATCAGGTGTTTTATAGTGATGTTTATTAGCTTGTTGTAAAGCCCTTCAGTATCAAGTTTATTATTCCTGGTAAGCATAAATACATATCTAGCTGAGTAATGGTTGGTAAACATTTGGTTGTCATGATGGTATTCTTAACGTAACTCTCAGTCCACAATACTTCAAGCGCCGAGGTCAGTCATTCAGAATGGACATACATTGGCCAGATGAAAATGTATCAGAGTAAAATTCATTATTCTGCTGTGAAGGTTAGCCCATCATCCCAGGTCATGTGTATATGATTTTACCTTTGCGCAGATTCAAGATATACAATAAATTTATATTCAAATTTTTGTTAGGTAAATGCCAGCTAGGTTTTTTTTTTTTCCTTTTTATCGAAATTGACTATAACATTAAGAGCTTTAACTGTACTTTTTTTTTTTTTTTCTTTCTTTTTTTTTTTTTTTTTATCTGTCCACCCGCCTGTGGTGTTTGCGTATGGTAACACTGCGTCCCGGGCTTTAGATAGGTTCGCTATGTGTAAGTTTTAGGTAAATAAAAGGATATCTGGGTGTACATTTGCAACTGGAAAGTGTTTCATTAATGTACTGTATGCAAATTACACCGTTAATATACTAATTAAGATACCGTTCTTATTGTTGAAAGTGAGCTGAATGTAACTAAAGCCCGGGACACAGTGTTACCATACGCAAATACCACAGGCGGGGGAACAGATGGGAAAAAACTTTACGAAATTTATCTTGATGAAGTACACCACTGAAATCAGCGCACCACGGTGCATTTGTAGAGGCTAGGTTTTCCCACTGACGCTTCTGCCACTATTAGACTTTGGGGACCTCTATGATTATTTTTCATGGACTTTACGTGGTTAGAGGCTACCGCCTGCCATTCGTATACTTGGAGAAGAGGAACTTCAAACTTATTTTCTTTCATGTTGTTGCTTGTTGGTTGGTTTGTATGTTATATTGTAAAGAACTTCATGCTCTACTACTGCGATAACATGCGTGATTTTAAACTGTCGTTTAAGCCAGAATCCTTCTTTTCTATGGTTAAGCATGGAGGGCTTTTCATGTAATTTATTTATTTATTTATTTATTTTTTCTAGGAAATCAGCCCTGATAACTTCGGTCATATTAATGTGTCTCCTGATCAGTGGAGAGTAGATAATTCAGATTTTGCCAAGGGCGATGACGGCCGATGGACAGGGTCCTTCAATCTCACAGGAACTTTCTTAGGATTTTCAAAGATCATCATCTTGTTGAAGGACAGTCAAGGAGAGGATCTAGCAGCCACTAGATTCTACGTTGTGAAAGTATGCTAGCATTCTTCTTCTTTTTTTTATATAAGCCTTGCTAAGATATAAACGATTCTAAAAACTGAAAGGCCTGGAACATACAGGTTGTTACCGTTTTATTAACAAAATTCTTTCCTCTTAAATGTTACTGTATTAATGTAAACTTGTTTTGTCAGCCTCTCTGATGGTTAACATAATAAATAACTCTCGTTGTAAACTTATATTATTCATATGCTCTTTCATAAAACAGTATATTGAAAAGTTACTCCATACTTTGGTAGTTGCTAATTACTGTACGTTGTATGGTATCTCTCACGTAACATTACTGTTACTGTTTAATCCATGATTATTTCTTTAGGTTCAGAGATCTGATAAGCTGTGGGATTTAATCTTCACTATCGGAATGATCACTCTCGTAGCCATTGCTTATGTCAATATGGGATGCGCCATCGACACTGAGGTCATCAAGAGAGTTCTTAAAAAACCCGTTGCTCCTGCCATAGGACTGTGTTCACAATACCTCTTCATGCCCATTGTAAGTTGATCTCACCCCCCCCCCCCCCCTCTCTCTCTCTCTCTCTCTCTCTCTCTCTCTCTCTCTCTCTCTCTCTCTCTCTCTCTCTCTCTCATATTTTGACTTAATATCATAAGGAGTATTAAGAAAAAGGTTGAAGACTAAATCGAGAACTCATTATAAATCTTAGAGGAGAGGAGCACTGCAATCAAGTATAGTCTGGGGGCTTATGTAATCCCGTAGGATTTTTATGATTAGAACATGACACCTATCGAGATATCTTAAGTAGGTTCCAAATAACAAGAAAACCTTTGCTGGAGATTTCCCAGGGGTCGCAGATGGCGGCCGTCTTGAATTTCAAAATGGCCGCCATTTCGGGCCTCTTTCCATTAATAGTTGCTGTTTATAGTCCAATAATGCATTTATTTTCACTCAACATGATTTATAACTAATTATTTGAGTCTGTCTTTTTAAAATACATTGCCAAAACATTTAAAATAGCCACATTCAGTATACAAAATGGCCACCATCAGTGCTGACTCATATTTAGAATTTTGCACACTTCAGGAAACAACTTGGTAACTTAAAGTTATTTCTGGTTGTTATATATGGGTTGCTGATTACATTGTTGTTAGCAGTAAAAAGCCAATATGGCTGCCAAAAAGCAAACATGGCTGCCATAAACCCAATATGGCTGCCATACATTGCCTAAAGAAAATTCCAACAGTTTATCTATACTGTTAGCCAAATTGGTCTGATCATAATTTATCTGAATATTCATAACATTCATTTCACTAGCTTTCATATTATTCATCATCCCCATCATCTGATAGGGCGAGGGCAGCTTCATCCTCACATTCTGCATTATCATACTCGTCTGATTCAGTAGAACATCTGCACAGTTCAGCACATGAAAGTTTATTCGTTCTGCATTTGCACACTGGTTGAACATCTTGACTTGGAACAATTGCACTTGACCAAATAAATTATCAGGATCCGGTGCCAACGGTGTCATTACTGGCTTGTATTTTCCATCTGTTAAATTCCACCCATAGTCATCAGGCTTCAGTAGCTCTGGATTTGCAATGATGTCAGTGTACCAAATCATTGCCTGGTAGTGTGCCTGCATTATAGCTGGTAGAAGTGCAGCTCTGGTAGGAGGGAGACCTTCAGAATATGCTTTTTTTCTTGAAAAGCCACCAACCGAAGTCTGCTACATTTGCTATTTCTGCATGAGGAAAATAAATGCTTCAGTGGCACTGATGGTTGATTCAGATGGTCTTTCTGCCACACCAAGCTGAGAAAGTACACGAACCTTGCCATCGTTGGCGTCAAGCTCCTTCAGCACTTTCCAAAATGTCAACTTTCACTTGATAGCGAATCGTCCAGTGACCTCTGCACCTGATAATGCATGGAAACCTAGGAAAGAGGCAGCCTTATTAGGACCCAAAGTATTGAAGATTGGAGCAAGTGGACTACTCTACGGTTCTTACCAACTCCTGTGATGAAACATGTGTCTCTACAAAGAAATGGGTAACGCCTAATGGCTAGTACAAGGACGTTTGTGTCAGGCGAATAAATTTTAAAAGATGTGGCACCATTTTGTGTGGCATTTACACTGCAGGATAAGCTTGGTGTTTGCTTCTTCTTGGGAGTTTGAAAGGCCTTCAATTTCCCTGTGTGGCCTTTGATTGATTATGCCAAGTCTCTATAAGAGGCTTGCCACTTGCCTTAGCATACAGAAACTTTTTTGTCTGCTAGATATGTAGTAAATTCATCTTTTGTTTTTACACGGGCAAGCACTTTTCATGCTGGTCTTAGCAATAAATGTTATATCTGTGATGCGATATGGTATGGCTTTGGCGCTTGCCAGTCTTTTTTCACGTGTTGTTGCTTTCAAAGGTGCACTGGTGTCATAACAATAAACAACCAAATGTACTTCATCATAATCACTGTATTTTTCCAAATGGCATTTATTGAAACAATTTGCTAAGTCATTGCATGTTTTGACCCATTCTGGCTTATCTAGAGCTTTGAGGTCTCCCATTCCATCCACAATTGCAACACGTTTTGTATTTTCAGATGGCACACCCTCTCTATTATCCAAATTCTCACTACTGTCTACAGGTGAATTTTCAAGAATCGACATCAAATCGCTCTTCGAGGTAACATGATACATGGACCCATCAGCTGCAAACATGGACCTTGGCACAATGGAAAATTCGTATGTTCCAACTGCTTCTTATAGATTGATATCTCTTGCTTTTGAAACAGTCAGCGGGAAAATAGTACCATGTCGTCTTTGAGCTCAATAATCTAATCGTCACTCTTGAGTCTGACTTTAAGCCCTGCTGAAAGACCACATCTGGAGCTTTTGCTTTTTCATTGGGGCCCAGAGATTCACTTGTCCTGTTGTTATCCTTTCTTTAACAAACTGTGCAAGTTTCTCAGCTCCAATATCTGCACACTTGTTAATAGCTGTCTGACATAACTGCTTTTGTGACCAAGTTGATCACTTGATCATGCTCATTTTCAAATGGATTCATGAAAGGTTCTATGCTTTGTGTGAGGTGACTGAGGTCCTCAACATTCTGTTCCTAAAGCCTTAAATGTCCATTTTTGTGTTCATGATGCAGCTTAGCTTTGCCTGGGCATATACCAGCGATGGTGTGCTTCCATTGCTATCAGTGTAAGTTGAGCTACTACAAGGAAGAATTTGGTGCGGGCAAACTCATTTAAAGTGATACTTTCATACACCTGTTGACTTGTTCCAGTGCATGATCTGGACCAATGACACAAAAGGGTATGTATGGTGTTCTTGTTAACATCCCAATTGCTGTCCATAACTCCATCTAGATTTCAGGGTCTGATTGAGCTATTGCATGCATGTCTGCCAAGTAAAGAGGAATAAGTCGGGCATAGTTCAGTTGATCATTTGCGAAGTAGTACTTGGCAAAGGCCTCTGTAACGTCATGGTGCAGTTTCCAATTGGCAGTACGCACTGCTCTAATATAGAGTATCAAGTCTAAAATACCATCTGCATGCACTATTGATAATATAACACAAAACGTACAAAATCATAATAAATGGTGGCCATTTTGAAAAACAAAAGGGTTGCTAACCTTCATGTTACATTAGATGTATGCCTGCATCATTTTTTAATAAAAATATGCGGTGGTAACAAGTATAAACGTTCTAGAACATTCCCAACTTTATTTCTTGTTTTTGACAATTGACATATTGGCACCAATTTTGAAAATCAAGATGGCCGCCATATGCCACCCCTCTGTAATCTCCAGCAATGATTTTCTTGATATTTGGAACCTACTTAAGGTACCCAAATAGGTGCCATGGTCTAATCATTGAAGTCCCACAGGACATAATATTTCAAGAGAAGTCCTTTGACTAGTGCTATTTGTTATCATTCCAATGTTTAGTTCCATGTTCGTGGTGTTGGTGTGTTAAGAATAAAGGAAAACCAAGAGAATGCTAGTAATTTAAAAAAAAGTATATACCATAAACAGAAAAAGGCAAGAATTACAGTCAGATTTTATTTAGATATTCCATAATTACTGGTTTTTAAGCACACAAACTTAAATGACAAGCTTAAGTGAACGTTGAGATGAAAAGTAATGATGAAATAAAACAAAAGCGGGGATGCACGATGTATGTTACTATAATGGTGAGTTGTATTCCATTGGATTTTGAGCAGTATCAACCACCAAAAATATTGAAATAGATGTAGGCCTGAAACAGTGAATAAATATTGCCTGTTCAATTCCAGTTTAGAAATTACTTTTTATTTATAAACTACAGATTGATAGATGCCGCTGATGGCATATGCACCTGTGTATTATAAGTATCAGGGAAGTTCCTAAATGAATGTGACCAAATCTGGGATGCTGACATGGAGATCTTAGGTAGGCCTAAAATCATGAAGTAAAATTAAATTATGATTTTCAGCATCCAAAGAAGATGAGTAGTGACAAATGGTGATCCCAGACCTACATATAGATAAACAATATTAATTTTTGCCCTTTTACAAAGAAATTGTTAGTAGCCTTCCACAAATTATTTTTAAGGAAACAGAGAAGGAAGTTATGCATTTTGGATATTTTTTTCCATGAATGAGATCTACCTAAATAGTATCTGGACTTGAGTATTTCAGTCGGATGTTGTGTTAAAGATAAATTTTTGTACTACATTTGTGTTCTAAGATTTTCTTGTCTTAAATTTGATAAAAGGTAAACGACTCTCCTATCAAAATGCAGTAGTGTGGCCAATTGTTATGAGACATTCTTGTAGGCTTTTTAAATATTTCAGAAATTTGTAATCTTTCTCGTTCTCAGACATCGTATGTGTTGGGGTATATCTTGTTCTATGACTCCCCTGCGCAGTGGTTGGGACTCTTCATGATTGGAAGCTCTCCTGGTGGAGGTGGGTCCAATCTCTGGACCTACTTGCTGGGAGGCTCCCTTGACCTCTCTGTCACCATGACGTTGGTCTCCACCATAGTTGCCTTTGGCGCCTTGCCTATGTGGGTTTATGCCCTTGCGACCACTATTTTTCGTGGTATGTAATCCTCCCTCTACTGTATTTTATTATTAAACTGTATATTCAGTTATGCATCAGAAATATATATATATATTCAGTCATATGTTGGATGTTCACCCATCTGCAGCATTTTTTATAAAATTAATATAGCCATCCCATTGTATATAAGAAAGCAGTTCATGCTTTTTTTCACATTTGTGCATTTTAATCTGATTAAATAACTACATAAAAAGTTGGAAAATGTGAGAAAGAAATATTTGCGTATTGAATTAAATGTCTATAAAGTCTGACACCTTTGCACTAGGTTAAATTGTATTACAAACTGAGACAGTAAACTTTGGTTATACTGTATATCAAGTCCATGAATTCCCTCATGATTATTACAGATGGCAACTTTAGTGAGCTTCCTTACAATCAAATAGCCGGTATGGTAGTGGGTCTCATTGTCCCTTGTGCAGTTGGTGTCTTGATTAAAAAGTATCTTCCCAATACTGCTGGAATATTGAAAAAAATGCTCACTCCTGTGGCAATCATTTTCATCATATTTGCATCAACATTAGGCGTTTATATCAACCTGTACATCTTCAGCTACTTCACCTGGAAGGTAGGTGCTATCAGAACTGTTCTTGCCATTGAGGAGATTTAAACCACTTCATGCTGAATGAACTCCTTTTTAAGGAAAAATTTTTTGCAAAGATTTGAATGGTTTTCGTGAAAGTAATTATTAGAAATCTGAATATTATTTCATATTACTATTAGTTATCTTATGTAGTTTCAGAGATAAGTAAATTTTGAAATGATTATGTATTCTCCAATTATTAAAAGTAGTGGTAATTTAAGAGTTAGAAGAGATTGAAAGTCACGAGTGGAGGGACATAATCCACCATCTTAACCTTGGATTGAGGTACTTTAAACTGCATACTCCTATGTGGGCCAGTGGGATGGGACTGGCACTGATATGGATGATGGGAACTTTAGCCTAGAATTTTTTACCTGTACATGTAGACTCACTGCCCCACACACAAAAATACATGGATACCCATAGCATTTTGTCCAAAATGATTTTATATCTATTATTGATATGGAAATTATCAGTGTTGTTGTTGCTAAACTTGTCACCAGGTTTTTTCTGTGTTTATCATTATAGAACTATTGCATTTCAGGTGATTATAGCTGGCTTTGCCCTACCTTGGCTGGGTTTCACCTTTGGAGCTGTTGTAGCAATCCTCTTTCGTCGGAGTTGGGAGGAGGTCATTGCCATCAGCATCGAAACAGGAATCCAGAACACAGGCCTTGCAGTTGGAGTTATTAAGGTTTCTATACCTTGGTCTTTATATTTTGTACTATACTAGTTTGCACGACTAATGATTTTAAGCTGCATGAGAGTGTAAACTGGAATGAATTCAAAACTGGTTTCTTAATGTCTAGCCTATTGTATTGTTTTAGTTATTTTTATGTAATTGAAAGGATAACTTAAAATTAATCTGATCATATAGAAATCCAGATTAATGCTGAACCTGATAGAAAAATTTTGCAAAAAGGGATTATATTGAATTCTAGTTAATCTGAAACTTGGTGCAGAGAGTGCTGGACCTCTTGAGTGGCAAAGTTGTCTTGAGTAAGGCTGCGTTTACACTGAGTGAGTCGAGTCGAGTCAAGTCAAGAAGAATCAAGACTATTCGTGACTTCCTGAATAGTCACATTAATTCAAATGGGAGAGTTTACACCAAGTGAGTTGAGTCATGCCGAGTGGAGGCAAGTCAAGGCGATTCAGTCAGTGACTCGGGTGGACCCATTTTTCCATTAGTCACGGCGGGTCCGCTGAGAGGTGAGCACTATGAATCCTTAGGAAAATGGTAATTTTTTCCTTAACTGAAAGTGCACGTCGATAATTGGTGTTTTGCTTTCTTATGTAGGGGGCAGTTAACTTCACTAACATTTCAAATTGTTCAGTTGTCATTCTGAAGAAGGTCATAAAACTTCTCTGTATTGTTTATCCGGTCTGGGAATAGATGTCCAAAGCTTCCAGACTCTGGCTTTTAACGTTAATTTCATGAGTCCATAATCTGTGACACCTATACCCACGCCTTCGCCGCCCCTCAGCCACAGCAACACTGATATTTCAGTGAGAGTGTTTGCAGGCATCTAGTCCCTGTTGAGCTTGATTCTGACTTTCTGACTCAGTCAGTGGGAACGGTGCTGATTCATAATTACTTGAGTCATATGACTGGTCTTGACTTTACTCTATTTGACTCGCTTGGTGTAAAGGCAGCCTAAGAGAGGGAAAGGCTAAGGTATTTGTTCCCAACCTTGAAAAGAGCTATGTAGCCATCTTAAGAAAAGTGGAAGATTGAAGAGGTAAAGATAACTAGTGATGGAGATATTTAAAAACGAATTTGTCATCATATTGGGAAGTGTGAAGTTTGATGATTTCTACATAGAATAGTGGAAGTAATGCATATCAAACAGTTGGACGACAAACCAAAACAGGTTGTGGTAGGTCAGTAGTAGAGCCAGCGACTTCCACTGTGGTAATTATGAATTCAGATAATGCTTAGACTCTTGATAGGTTTCCACTGGTACACACACAAATATATGGTACGGTATATATATATATATATATATATATATATATATATATATATATATATATATATATTTACGTGTGTGTGTGTGTGTATGATTTATTTATCAATGATAAGTCTGCTTTTTAAATCTGTATCACTCAGTCAATCCTTACCAAAGTACCAGAGCAACTCAACATTTTTTTTTCCCAGAAAATTTACTTGTATGTATTGTTGTACTGCTTGCCTCTACGTGGTTGGCTATTTTAACTTGTGAGGTGGTTGATGGTCTCCATACTTTGTAAACATTTGCATCACTTAGATGATGTCCATATTCTATCATTTATTTTATTTTGTACCATATTGTACTTCTGTTTGAATTAATTGTACATCTAATGCTAAGTGGTGTAATTTAAAAGATTGGATTGCGGAGGATGATTATGAGCATGGAATATCTTGTAGTATGGCTTGCACAATGAGTCAGTTGAATGACTGCCAGATATTAACATCAAGATCAGTACATAATAAGAAAGTTGGTAGAACTCAAGTTTATGTCCAATTGTTTAAGAAATGATTCAGCTGTTTAAGACCAAAGATGGGAATAGAATTCAAAACATGGGAGAATAAAAGAATTGCAGCATATACCAGTCTTTTGGGCAGTTGAAGAAAAAGTAGACCAGATATGTGAATCTGCAATCAATAGTAACACCTAGAATTTTATATGAGCTGTGAGAATTTAACACTTCATAAAAGGATCAGAGTGGATAGATTTAATTTCTAAGCCTGCTAACAACCATACTTAAGTTTTTTTTATGGTTTAACTTCCTTCCACTTAGTTTAATATCACTAATTATGGCTAAATTGCTGTTAAAGGATTCACCGACTACAGGTTTGTCTAAGAACATTACCCTATGGAACACGAGTGATTACCTTCCTGTATTCGCCAAAGTGCTTATCAACAACAGCTCCCTGCAATCTATTTGGCAAGAGTTAAAAAGTGAAAATACTAAGTAATGGTTCACCAACTCCCATCTCTAAGGTTTGAAAACAAGGGCTCCATGATTAACATGGTCAGAAGCAGCACAGAAGTCAAGACAAGTTATACAAACTGTGACAAGAACCTAAGAATTTCTTTACAACACTGGAAATTGACAAAAAAAAAAAAAAAAGTCACAATATGTAATCCAAGCCTTGAAAAAGCAAACAGCAAACTATGGAACCGATGCTACTTGAAGCATAGTCTTAAAAGTGTTTTGGTAACAGATGCTCAAAAGTACTAGACACTGAAATATATATATATATGGAAGTAGGGCAGTACATAATCATCAGGGCAGCAGGGGCTACCCAACCACATTTACCCAATGGAACAACATTACTGCTTATTCAAAAATGCAAAAGAGAGAATCTGGCTAACTTGTGAACTACTTATCCAAATATGCAAAAGAAAGATTCTGGCTTACTTGTGAAAAGTAAGACAATTTTCAACCTAAGTAATCAGCAGCAGTTTTCACAAAGCTTGGAGGCAAAATACCATTTCTGTTTGCACAGTCTGAAGCTTTGATGTTCAAGAAAAGATTACCATTTTCCTTGGACCAAAGTGCTTAACTGGCAGTTTAACTTTGCTGTAAAACTACAGCTAAGAGGGTTGCCATTCCCTTTGATTGAGTGACAGAGCCATCTGGTTTAAACCAAGGAACTGTGGAGCCTATGCCAAAAGTGCAAACACCATTTTTGTCCAACCTTTACAAGAATGGTTATATTTTTTAGTTAAATTGTATTAATTTTCATAAGAAGCATAAATTTCTGAACTACATAGGCGTAATCTTTCCATGTTGAAACAGATTTAATATTCCTTTTCAAAAGATTATAAAGAACCCCGTTACTACAAGAAAGCATTCCTTTGGTTATGATATGTATCTTTTGAGTTCCCACCACCCCTCATCAATGTTCCCCGTCTGCTTACAGATTTAGGTTCCTGGCTCGCTGAATGACCTCACCCTGTTGGAAGAGATTAAGATGATGCTGAAGAGAGGCAATGTAGAAGTCGTGATAAACTGGTCTCTGGGGTTTTACAGCTGTCTTGTTCTTGTAAAGAAGAAAATGGGTAGTTGGAGACTGGTCATAGATCTCTCTCCCCTGAACCAGTTCATTCGCCATACTTGGTTCAAAATGGAAACAGTACGGTCAGTACTCGATGCCATCAGGGAGTCCAACTTCATGCTTTTGGTGGACTTGAAGGATGAGTATTTTCAAATATCCATCCACCAGTCCTCTGCTTTACCCTCAGGGAGGCAGTTTTCCAGTTCAGAGCACTTTGTCAGGCTCTCAACTGCTCCCCAGGTGTTCACCTGTGTTCACCCTGGTCTCAGCACCCATGGGGACAATCTCATGACCCATTCACACGGGATGTGTCTTCTGAGGTATCTGGACGATTAGCTAGTCCTGGTAGGCTCTTGGCTACAGTTGCTCCAGGACAGAGACCAACTTCTCTAATTTTGTCACAACTTGAGAGTAGTGATTAATTTCAATAAGTTCAATCTCACACCTAAGTAGAAGGTAAAGTATCTGGGCATGCTGATAAATACAACAGCAGCAAAAGTCTGCATATCAGCAAGTTCAGAGAGGCAGGGCAGTTGTTCCTATCTCAACAGGAGCAGCCAACTTGGAAGTGGCAAGTCTTTCTCAGTCACAGGTTGTCCTTGGAGAAGCTGGTCCCTGAGGAGTGGCTTCACCTTTGTTGCCTTCAATGGGGAATGAGGGAGTTTTGGTCTTCAGCATGGGACTTCCTGTTCTTCCTGATTCCTCTCTTAGAGTAAGTAAGGAAGGACTTAGCCTGGTGGCTAGATGACAGGAGCCTTTTAATAGGAGTGGCTGGTGCTCCCTCTACTGAGATGCTGGTTTCAGGTGTGTGGAACTGGAATGACAGACACCTCCACATTAATATTCTGGAACTCAAAGCGGGATTTTTGGCTCTGGGAGAGTTTCAGGATCGAGTGATGGGGGACTCTGTGGTGTTGATCAGCAACAATACCACAGTAGAGGTATACATTAACAAGCAGGTGGGATTGGTTTCCCTTCAGCTGTGGATGTTGGCGGTGTAGGTGCATGGGTGGGTGGTATCCCACTGGGTAGAGCTGTCAGCCAGGAACATTCCAGGGAACTTGAATGTAGTGGTAGACAGGCTCAGTTGCTAGGATCAGGCGATAGTGACAGAGTTGTCTACATCCAGACATTGCGGAAAGATTGTTTGATCTTTTGGGTCTCCCAAATATAGATCTCTTTGCAACCCAGCACAACAGAAAACTGCTGGTGTTCTGTTCAGTCATGCTGGACCCAAGGGCAGCAATAAAAGATGCCTTCAGCACCCATGGGACAATCTCATGGCCAATGCCTTTCCTTTGTTTTGTCTGATTCGTTGGGTAATCAACAATGTCATGATCACTCCAGATCTCAGGATGACCCTGGTGGCTCCCAAGTAGTCACATGACGAGTGGTATGCAAACCTGCTAGTTCTATTTTCTGAGGTACTTAGAGAAATTCCCCCTTGGCATAACCTGCTGTGCCAGCCTTATGTAGAGAGGTATCACTAGGCTGTAAGATGACTGTAACCTCACACTTGGAGACTATCCAGCGACTCTTGCAAGAGAGAGGTTTTTCTCACAACACAGCAACAGAGATGTCTGATACCTTTGTAAATCCTCTGTGGTTGTATACCAGGGGAAATGGGTCGTCTTCTGTGGTTGGTGTTGTCGACAGGGTCTCTCCAGTTGGAGGTACTCTTCAGCAGATAGCAGACTTTCAATTTTCTTCACTAAGAGGAGCTTCCCTCTGTCTCAGCTATTAAGGTCTACAGAGCTGCCCTTAGTCAAGCCTGTGTTGTTGAGAAGCTTTGAACAGTCTTCACCTCCCAGGGAACACAGGCCCCCTGAGTGGGACGTGACTTGTCTTACAGAGCCTGACTTGTGCGCCCTATGAGCTTTTACGAGAGTTGTTAGACAGGGATCTGACCTTCATGACTGTTCTTGCTTGCCCTGGCATTGGACTCCATCAGTCCCTGACACCAGATTCAAGTCCTTTTCAATCCCCTCCTTAGAGGAGTTTGTTGGTATTGATCAAGACAAGATGCTACCATCCAGTTAGAGCTCAGGCCTGAGTGTCAACAACTCTTATGTTAGTACTGGCTTGACCAAGAAAGAGGTGTCCAAGAACACAATTTCTTTCTGGCTTTGTGAGACAATCAAGTGAGCATACTCTACATCTGATGAGGTGGACAGGAGTATGCTCCAAGCAAGAGCTCACGAGGTTAGGGGCATTGATCTGCTCTCACATTCTGGAAGAACTTGTTAGTTCTTTGTACAGGTATTAAGGGTGGGAGTGTGGTCCTGACAACCATATTCACTTCCTTCTACCTTCAGGATTTTGCCCACAGGTTCTTGGACACTTTTTTTCCCAGGTCCTCTATCATAGGGCAGAGAGGCAGGTGGCGAGCGATCACATCATGCAAGTGAGTCTAGGTAACTGAGTACCCTGTCTATAATCTAGAGTAGATTTTTACATGCAAGTCCTCCCCATTTCTCTAGCTAGGGGAGAGAGGGGTTAACAATAAAACAAACCTATTGGATTAGCCTTTTATTGTCACTGAAACTATGGGTTCATCCAAGCCTTTTACTTTAGAACAATGACACAAACTCATTCATTCAAGCCCAGAAGTCTGGCAGTTGAACATCCCACATGTTCAACGGCCCAGAGGCATAGGACTCCTTCCTCAGCTCTGCAAAACCAGAGTTTTTCCTTGGTGGGTGAACCTCCAGTTGGTTCAGCAATTTACCCAGAATTGACCCTTAGGGTAGTCTCCTATGCAAAGACCAAAGGTTTGTTTTTGTGTAGAAACAAGTTGCAAATTTTGAAGTAATTTGTATTGTTCCTACCACACAAACCTGAAGGTCTGTACATTTATAGGTCACTTCAGCCACCCTTCATTCTGGTACCATGGCTGAAAGACGAAGTGGAGTGCAGACTGATGAGTGGGTAGGGCTTCCCATCTCTACTGGTGGTAGCTAACGACCTTGTTTGAAAGTTAACGGGCATTCTGGCTTGCATTCATAAGCAAAATCCTATGTAAAGGCCTTCAGGTTTGTATGTTAGGGGAACTTTAAAATTTGCAATATTTCCTTGTAAAGCTCCTGTACCATTGCCTTTCTCAAGTGGTGTCCAGTGGGGTCAAGGTGTTTTACCAACCTTTATGCTTATTTTGGTTAATGATCTTCTACCCCTTCAATAACTCTTAATATTTTAATGGGCATATTTTAATTTATATGCCTTTCACACTGTTCCACATAATCTTTGCTAAGCATTTGTTCTTTGCTTCAAATTTTAGAAAAAAGGGATTTTTACGAAGGAAAAATCTATTTCTGGGCAAAGGACCTGTGTCACCCAGTGAAATAGGTTCCTTTAGCACTATTTCTAAGGTAAAATATTGCTATAATACCAGAGAACAGCTAAATTGGAAATGCCAGATTATTCTGGCTCGCTCACCTTTATTATAAGGTGTCGGTATGGTTTCTGGGGCGAGTGAAGCCACCACCACAGGTCCTTTTCCATTTAGCCTCTTCCTACATCAAAAAACCTCAACTAGAGAGGAGCCGACCTAAGGCTCACTACTCGCTACCGTCACGGCTAGCGCCTCTGACGTCATTCCTACAGATAGCACCCAAGCTTGGCCTATACAGGGGGGGAAAAAGGTAAGGGTGGGATTTCACTGGGCGACACAGGTCCTTTGCCTAGAAATAGCTTTTTCCTTTGTCAAAATCCCTTTTCTGGGCTCAGCCTGTGTCGCTCTGTGAAATAGTACCAGAGAAAATGCCAAGCTTGGGAAGAGGAAGTACATAAATATCTATAAAGGGATAATAAAAAACAATTAAGGTTAGTTGCTTATAATCTAGATTAAGTTACAAACAGGTAACATAATGGCAATACAACCTTAAAACTAGACAAATTTCAAGTCATCACAGTAATTATACATTAAGATGAAAGGCATTTATGAAATAATCAATATGTACAATATATTACATCCAAGGACCAGTACGACTGTGACGTAGCTGGGCTAAGGCAAGAATACTAATGAGGCCGGTAGGAAGGAGAAGGCAAAGGAGAGACATAAGTTAGACTACTTACTACTATCTCCAGCAGTATCGGGGGAAACTGTGTTTTCCGCTGCTACTGCTGGAAATTTAAGGGCTTCTAAGGACTTAACATAATGGCATTTGAATACTGTCGGAGACTTCCATCCAGTGTACTTCTTCAGATCTTCAAATTTCATATGTTGGAAAAAGTTTATTGAGGTAGCTATAGCTCTAATATCATGTAACTGTGGAAAGGACTGCGGGTTGGCTTGTTTGATAAAATATAAAATTTGTTGCCTAATTCCTTTTAGGGAAATAGTGCCACCTTTTTCTATAATGAGCAGAGGGCCAGAAGATATCAGGGTGGTCCTGTCTAAGTATGCTTTCAATGAAGTGACTGGACATAAGGATGGGTCTTGTGGAAGCGGAACAATCTTCCAGGGGGCCCACCTATCTAATGGATCCTCATTTTTTGCAAGAAATTGGCGATCTGGAGAAAGTAACACTTCTCCTGAAAGGAGAAACTCTATATGACCTGGGTCACTAGATAAAGCCGACAGTTCTGATATTCTGGCTCCTGAGGCCAAACTTATGAGGAATAGTGTTTTCCTCAATAGGGCTAGATAGTCACACGAGGTACTATTAGTATCCCAGGCTAACTTAAGAACATCATTTAAGAACCATGACACCGACTTGGGCCTCTCAGTAGGTCTGAGTCTGGCGCAAGCTCTGGGGATAGATGTAAAGTATGAATCTGTTAAATCTATCTTGAATCCAAATTGGAAAATCTTTTTAAGAGCCAATTTGGTAGTAGTATTGGTACTAGCTGCCAAACCTTTTTCAAATAATGATCTGATAAAAAGGATATTGCAAGATTTGTGGTCATGGTTTGTGCATTAGTCCCTCAGGAATGCAGCCAGTTTTTTTTAACTGCTGAATCATATTGACGAAGGGTTGATTCACGTTTATCAGATTCTAAGAACATGATGTTCTGAGGATCGATATCAGCATCCCTCTGTGCTGCAAACTTCATGAAGTCCATAAAGTTAGGGCTTTCTGAATTCCTGAGGAAGCGAACACAGTCCACGTTTGCACTATTTGTGATAGTCTGGGGTTGGGAATCCATTGAGGGCGGAGTCCCAACTCCAGAAGAAGAGGGAACCAATTGCTCTTGGGCCAATTGGGAGGTATCAGAGCGATGTGACCCCTGAATGTCCTAAGCTTATTCAGAACTTTCATGAGAAGATTCACCAGAGGAAAAAGGTAAATCTTCTTCCATTGATTCCAATCTATAGCCAACGCGTCCATGGCATAAGCCAGAGGGTCCAGGTTGGGGGCCACATAACAAGGGAGTTTGTGGTTCGACTCTGTGGTGAAGAGATCTACCTGAAGCCCCGGTACTAGCTGACAGACCCAACTGAATGACTTCTTGTCCAGGGACCATTCGGACTCCAGTGGAACCAAAGGTGATAGCGCATCCGCCACCACGTTCCCTACTCCGGCAAGGTGAGTGGCCGATAGGTGCCACTTGTTCTTGCCTGCTAGTGAAAAGATGGCTATCATGACATGGTTCACGTGGCTTGACTTGGAACCTCGCCTGTTGATGCAGTGCACTACCACTGCACTGTCGAGCACCAGCTTGATATGAGATTTCTTGGCTGGGCGAAGTTTCTTCAGGGTGAGGAACACTGCCATAGCTTCTAGCACATTGATATGAAGCTGTCAGAATGGAAGGGACCATGTTCCTTGTTCTTTTTTGTACTGTGAGTACCCGCCCCAACCTGTTAGTGATGCATCTGTGTGGATCACTAAGGCCGGTGGAGGGAACTGTAGTGGAATTGTCTTTGACAAGTTCTTGACTTCCGTCCAGGGACGGAGACGCTTCTGTAAGATCGCCGGAATCGGAGCTAGTCTGTCCCAGGATATTTTGTTCGCTTTCGAATGCCAAACTCGATTTATATCTTTTAGTTTGGCTTTCAACAGGACGTCCGTCACTGAAGCAAATTGGAGAGAACCTAAGATCCTTTCTTGGTTTCTCCGGGACGTCTGTTTGCACTTGAGAAATTGTCTGGTTGCCTTGGCTATTTCTCTCCTTTTCAACGGCGGGATTGATAGAGTATGTGAATCCAAATCCCATTGAATTCCCAGCCACTGGAAACGGGATGCCAGGGTTAGCCAGGACTTTGTCCTGTTTATCTGGAATCCTAGGTATTCCAGAAAGCGGATGACCGTGGCGGTTGCTTTGCGGCAAGCTTCGATGCTTGTGGCCCACATGAGCCAATCGTCCAGATAGGCTACTACCATGATTCCCTGAGATCTTAGTTCCTGGACTACAGTTTCCGCCAACTTTGTAAATATCCTGGGGGCTATGTTGAGCCCGAATGGCATTACTTTGAAGGAGTAGGCTTGGTTCCCTAACTTGAAGCCTAGGAATGGGCGGAAGTGTCTTGCTATCGGGACATGATAGTAGGCATCTGTAAGATCTGTAGGGGTGGTGACGGCCCCACGGGGAAGTAAGGTCCGCACCTGCAAAATGGTCAGCATTCTGAACTTGTCGCAATGAATGAATAAGTTTAGACGGGACAAGTCTAAGATTATTCTTCATTTGTTTGAGTCTTTCTTTGGCACGCTGAACAAGTGACCTTGAAATTTTAAATGTCTGACTCTTGACACTACTCCTTTTTGAAGGAGATCGCGGGAATACTCTATCAATTCCGCTGTTGGTTCTTGATAGAAGGTGTTGGGTGGGGGTGGACCTTGGATCCAACTCCAACCCAGACCTTTGGACAATACTTTGGGCCCAATTGCTGAACCTCCAATGTTGACGAAAGAGGTACAGCCTCCCTCTTACCTGGAGGTTCTCATTGGGTTGCTGAGGGCGACCTCCTCGCCCTCCATGTGAACCTCTGCCCCTGCTGGTAGCCCTTCCGCCGCCTCGCTGATGAAAGGCGCCTCTAGCTCTGCTACCTCTGCCGAACCTATTGAAAGCCTGAAACGCTTGGCTTTCAAACGTCAGGTTGAAGGCCGGGGAGACAGCAAAAGAGGATGACGCCTGCGGCTGTTGTGGTTGGGTTTTAGAGGTTGAAGGTTGGGGAACCGGCACTGCCTGGACCAAAGTTTGTTGTTGTTGAGGAGCCTGGAAGGGCTGGAACTTCCTAGGCTTCTTCTTGGCTTTGGGATTTGATGTGGAAGACTCCAGTTTCCTTTAGGAGACCAATCCCCACCGAACTCTTAGACTTTGGTTATATCTAGCAGCCTCATGTTGTACCTCGTTCACTGCTGAGGCTGGAAAAAGGTCTGGTCCCCATATTGAAGAGGCCAGGAGTTTGTTGGACTCATGCCGGATTGTGGATTCTGCTAGAACATGCTTCCTGCAATTCCTCCTAGCCACAACAAAATCATATAAGTCACATTGCATACTTGACAATTGTGCCTTAGCTATGATCTTGAAAAACTGCTCCTGTGCATAGATAAGAGCCGCTGCATTTGTCATGACTAGTACGTTGAGGGATTTCGCAAGCCGGGTTCTAGCATCGAATTCTGTCTAGATGAGCCCATCAGACAGCCTGGGTAATCTCTCACTAAACAGAGAGATGGCACAGTCAGGTTTTAGCTTCCCAACCGAGAAGGTGGCTGGGAGGTCTACCCAGAGGTCATCTGTTCCAGGGAGTAGGAGAGAGGTCGGTTCCGTCTCCCGGAGCTGTGGCATAGGCTCATATCTCATTGCAGCTTGCAGAGTGAGTTCTGCCACTTTAGATGTGAATGGGATGGGAGTCTCCTCGTCCACAGTGAAAATTGTGAAGGGACTTTGGAAAGTCATAACCTTAGTGTTTACACACTGCCATTCCTCTAGGTTACGGATCCAAGCTTGTTGTGCTTGGTCCCGAGAGAGGATAACCGTCTCTTTTGGGACCGTATCCTCTCTTATCAAGGCAGATTCCGTGAGGCGGACATAGCCTATGAAAGGGGCTTGCAACCCTGGCGGGTGGAACTCGAAGTCCTCAATCCTTCGAGTCCCGCAGCCCTCAATCGTAAGTATTCCGTTCAAGAAAGGTGCGTATGAAGCCACTCTCCATGGGTTACTTGGGTGGAAGGGAGGAAGAATGGAGGAGTCCGGCATTAGCGGGCCTTGGGCTGCTTGACCGGCTTGCTGAAGCCCTGATGCTACACCTTGCTGGAGACCTGCAACTATGTTCTGTGTGACCAGCCTCTCTATTATTTCTTGGAACTTGGTGTTTACCAAGTTTCCGACCATGTTGCCCATCTGTTGCATCATGTTGGAGGCGAATGCCTCCTGGTCAAAGGAGGGGGATTCTGCCTTCTCCTTGAATACTTTTGGTTTCGCACCTTTGGAGGTGGATGCCACAGGGTCAGCGGAGGAAGAGTGAGCTCTTTCCTTAGAAGACTTAGTCTTCGACCCTTTGGAAAGAGACTCATGTTTGACCCTGTACGCTCCGGGATGGTGAGCCGGAGCTTTACGGACTTGGCTGGTACCTGGCTTTCTAGGCAGGGGCTTTGGCAGCAATTTAGAGTCACGCTTGCCCTTGACTTTAGGGATTGCTGAGACAGTTTTCGATCCAGCTGACAGAAATCCCTTGGAGAACTCCTGGAAGGAGGTATAAGAGGAAGGAGAAGAGGGTCTAGATGTGCTCAAGGGGAGGCCTTGAGCACCTACAAAACTTGCCTCACTAGCATCCTTACCGTTGCCCATGCCGTCCACCGTCATGGGCTCGACGTCGAGATCCAGTGCCACAACCTCTTCTGTGACCTCCTGCGTAGATGTCTCCTCTGGGGGCTGGGAAACGGCTTCCTGAATCGAAGCGATCAGGGGAGCTGCCACTTCGGGGTCCACGTAGCCAGTGCTCCTCCCCCCAGGGAAGATCAGAGTAGCCATCTCTTAGGAGAGGATATAAGGTTTTGCCTTGGCTACGTTCCGTCCAAAACCACCCACCCATACCTTGAGGGTGGAAAGAGCAGCGTCCCAGACCGACTGAGCTCCCTGTAAGAGAAGGGTTAGTGTTAAACTTAAACTTAACTCATATTACATTGTAACTTAACTTAGGAGGCATATCAA
The DNA here is from genome assembly GCF_015104395.2 of Macrobrachium nipponense. Classification (NCBI taxonomy): domain Eukaryota; kingdom Metazoa; phylum Arthropoda; class Malacostraca; order Decapoda; family Palaemonidae; genus Macrobrachium; species Macrobrachium nipponense. The sequence goes on from NC_061109.1 coordinate 53,571,005, forward strand.
TGACATATATTACATTGGCCCACCTTGTATTATCATGTACACACCGGAGAGTCACCTACCTCAGAGGAGACTCGTTCCACAAGATCGTAGCAGGTGACACAGTTCTCATGGTGCCACACTACTGATCCGTCTAGGTGGACTGCACAGGTAGCGTGGATCCGGCAGACATCGTGCCCACAGGGATCCTGGAGGACAGCGTTGCAGCCGGTCTCCATACAATGGGTGGCCTGTAAATGGAATGATACATGAGTATCATTGTTAACCTTTCGGACTATGTCCGTGGTTGATATGCCATAACACTGGAGTGTTCCGGTGTTGTAGAATTATCCCTGTCTCGGCCTTCTCTTTGCCATGTACCATACCGAAGAATCCAGTAGAGCTAGTAGTAAGTAGTTAACAGTGTTTCCGGTGACACCGGAGAACAGAAAACTACTGAATTCGGGGTAGCTACTATTGCCATACACTTAAGAAGGAGTAGTCCGAGCAAGTACCATGTGTCGAGATGGAAGAGATCGGGTAAGGTGGCGGAGCTTGGTAACTCCGCCGTAAAAACTAAATCTAAAAGGAGGGAGTAGCTCCCGAAGGAGCATGGTGGCTCCGTAAACTTAAACTAAAACAGAAATTATACAAGCAGCAATTATACAAGTAGAATACATGCAAAAACGTAACCCCGTATGAGGCCGGAGCCTCCAGGCAGTCAACATCCTCAAGGGGTCCGGCTATGCCGGAATCCTGGGTCCGCTGGAGCGGGTAGGAGGGGGTGACTAAAGGCAGGGGTATGGACCCAGAGAGTCAAGGAGAGCCGAGCTCACCCGAGCCTGGTGGCCGGCCGAGGCTAGGGCGAACAGAGCTTCTCTCCCCCTACTCTGGGGTGAGAGCGGCAGGGTAGAGCCACCCGCACACCGAGAATCCCCGTGGGGACCTCCCTCCATCCCCCGAAGGGGTACTCGTATCGGCTGTCAGCGACAATGTGAGCGAGACATTACCCCACCTAGGTGGGAGATGTGGAGGGAGGGAGAGGAGTGCGGTAGCAGGGTGGCTACTAAGTGATCGTCTGGACTTCTCACGGGCGGGTGTGAACACACTCGTGGTGAAGAAGACCAGGCGAAAGGAAGGCCTATAGGCCAACTGGAGCCGACTCACAGATATGGAATAAAATAACAGGTTTAATTTACATGGGGGGAAATAGAAATAAAATGAGTTAGAGAGAAAGCGAGACGTCCTGGAGGAACTAGGCTGAACGAACTGGGCAGGGTGGTCAAGACCTGGTAACTCCGAGCAGCTGGCCTAGTGTCGTGACGAATAAACGCGGGACAGACGGCCAGGGTAGGCTAGGACTGAAAGTAGGACTAGGGTCCATATTAAAGAGCCTAACAAGGTACCTAACCAACAAGGAACATGCATTCATGAAAACTGGGTTGGTAGGGCTCCGATAGGCTACGAAGTGAGAACACATGCTTGATAAAATCCCCCGTGTGGGAACTAAAACGTCAATAAATGCATCATAGATAATAAAATAACGATACTGCTAAGAAATAATCGAGCTCACCCGGTATGGGAGACTGCGTGAGACACGAAACGAGGAAACACAAAGGAGCGAGCCGGTGTGGTGGCGCGGGGCTGGTGCAGCATGGGCCGCCGACTCATAAAAACCTAAATAATTCGGTTAAACGTGCCAAGGGCAGCCCCTAAGTAGTGTCAACTATAATAGCAGTACTTAACCCTTAAACGGCGACTGGACGTATTTTACGTCGACATACAAAAGTTTTTTTAAAAATTCGCGGAAAAATACTTATAGGCCTACCAGCCGAAAACTCTTGAATCACGTGCCTTGGGGGATGCTGAGAGTTCACGGATCAAGGTGTTGTTTTGTTTACAATCGTTACGCGGACGCGCAAGTGCGAATTTCTTTCTTGCCGCACTAAAAAGTGTCGGTGACACATCTCGGAAATTATTTCGTCACTTTGACATAACTTTTGTACCATTTTAAATTAGCCGTTACATGGAGTATTATATATGAAAATGTGCGCATTTTTATGTAGAATACAACCAAAAAATACTCATGATTGTAGCTTTTATGAGTTTTGAGGTATTTGCATATAAATAACGATAAGTGCCAAAATTTCAACCTTTGGTCAACTTTGACTCTACCGAAATGGTCGAAAAACGCAATTGTAAGCTAAAACTCTTATATTTTAGTAATATGCAATCATTTACCTTCACTTTGCAACAAATTGGAAGTCACTAGCACAATATTTCGATTTATGGTGAATTTATGAAAAAACTTTTTCCTTACGTCCGCGCGGTAACTCTTTCGAAAAAAATCATACATGCGATTGTGGTAATGTTTGCACCATTTTAAAATTAGCGGTTACATAAAGTTTTATATATGGAAATGTGTGCAATTTCATGCACAATACAACTAAAAACAACCCATGGTTGTAGTTTTTATCAGTTTTGAAATATTTTCATTTAAAAAATGATAAGTGACAAATTTTCAACCTTCGGTCAACTTTGACTCTACCGAAATGGTCGAAAACCGCAATTGTAAGCTAAAACTCTTATATTCTAGTAATATTCAATCATCTACCTTCATTTTGCAACAAATTGAAGTCTCTAGCACAATATTTCGATTTATGGTGAATTTATGAAAAAATAACATTTTCTTTACGTCCGCGTGGCAACTCTTCTGAAAAAATCATACGTGCGATTGTGGTAATGTTTGCACCATTTTAAATTAGCCGTTACATAAAGTTTTATATATGAAAATGTGCGAAATTTCATGTACAATACAACAAAATATAATTGAAGGTTGTAGCTTTTCTCATTTTCGAAATATTTGCATATAAATCACGATAAATAGAAAAAAACCACGTTCAGTCAACTTTGACTCTACCGAAATGGTCGAAAAACGCAATTGTAAGCTAAAAATCTTACAGTCTAGTAATATTCAGTCATTTATCTTCATCTTGAAACAAATTCGAAGTCTCAAGCAAAATATTTAGATTTATGGTGAATTTAAAAAAAAAAAAACTTTCCTTCCCTCCGCGCGCGGATTCTCCGCCACAAATCTCCGAAATGCGTACGTCGCATTCTCAGAATATTTGCTCCATTTCATATTAGGCATTTCATAGAGTTTAATATATGAAAATGTGCGCAATTTCATTTAGAATAAAACTAAAAATATTTGAAGGTTGTAGCTTTTCTTATTTTCGAAATAATTGCATATAAAAAAAATATATATAAAAAATTCGACATTCGGTCAAGTTTACCTCGTCAGATATGGTCGAAAACTGCAATTGTAAGCTAATACTCTTACAGTATAGTAATATTCAATCATTTGTCTTCATTTTGAAAGAAATTGGAAGTCTCTATGACAATATTTAGATTTGTGGTGAATTTTTGAAAAAAATATTTGTTTACGTCCGCGCATTACGAATTCATGCATTATTTTGTGATAATATTTTCTCTGTGTTGCTTTTATCGTTTTACAATGTGTTATATACCAAAATGATCGCAATTTAGTATACATTACAAAAAAAATTAACTCTTTATCTTTAACCGTTTTGCGCATAGAGTTATTTGAATACAATTATATATGAAATTTTGTTTTCGTGCTATCATATATCGCATTATTTATATATTATAATGATAATTTTTTTCATTTCTGATGGTTGCATACTAAAGTTCAGACAATGACAAAAAAAGGAGCCAAAAATGAACTCTTAATCTTGAAAACTAAGCATGCTGTGATTTTTTGAAAAAAATATTTTTTCCGCTTCCGCGCTCACTCCGAGACCGCCTCGGCACACGGAAGACGATTTTTAATATACCTCTTTGGCGTTTAAGGGTTAACTTGGATGCAGAAACAGCTTGACGTTTCATGTTGAAAAATAAAGGTTCCAAAGCGAGAACACAACACAGCAAAGAAAAACGAGTGTGCAGCGTGGTCGTGCTATCAAAGGTATGATGTCAGAGGCGCTAGCCGTGACAGTAGCGAGTGGTGAGCCTTAGGTCGGCTCCTCTCTAGTTGAGGTTTTTTGATGTAGGAAGAGGCTAAATGGAAAAGGACCTGTGGTGGTGGTTTCACTCGCCCCAGAAACCATACCAACACCTTATAATAAAGGTGAGCGAGCCAGAATAATCTGACATTTCCAATTTAGCTGTTCTCTGGTATTATAGCAATATTTTACCTTAGAAATAGTGCTAAAGGAACCTATTTCACGAAGTGACACAGGCTGAGCCCAGAAATACTGATTGCTCACTGCTACAACAAAATATAAACTTCCTTTTCATGTAAAAAAGAGTGTCATCTCTGAGTATCAGAGGTTACCAGAGTCCATTATATATTATACTGTAACACTTATTTGAGCTCATCACAAGAATGTTGTAGGTCTCCTGTATCTGGTGAATTTGACCAGTAGATTTCATATACTACAGTATAATAGATTGATTTTGTGTATATGTAGATTAGCAGCACAGTACTTTAGTAAGAATGTAATGTTTGAAGTTCATTTACTGCATGTCAAGGAATTTTCATTTTGCAACTTTCCCCATACATAGCCTGTTAGATGTATTTTATAACTTTTCTAAAGTAGCTTCTCCATTTTTATGGTTGGTATCTAGGTTTTCAAGTAAGATTTGTTTCCCTATCTGGAAAAGGGTTACTTCCAGTTCTCTGTAACTAAGTTGGATTAAAACTTGCAAGCTCTTTTCATATTACAAGTTATAAGAGGACAGTGGTGTAAAGTAGGAGGGGAGACATTTTGTAAGGTTTATTGAGTACTATTTGTAGCTGTGCAATTGTAATTCTCTTGGATAAATTTTACTGGACTTTTTTTTCAACTAAAGCTTGAAATTTGTTCCTTTTGAAATTTCAGTTTGCTATGCAGGACTATTCACCGCTTGGAGACATAACTGTTGTAATTCCAATAGCAGTTGTTACTTTCACTCCACTGCCACTCTTAGCCTGCCTCATCGTGAAGAAGATTAGAGCTCGATGTTGCAAGAAGAAAGAAGTCACTGGAATAGATGGACCCATGCAAGAGGAAGGTTCTATCTCTAACATCCATAAAATGACTCCAGCAAACTCTCAGACACCCCTTCATAAGGACCTAAAATGATTTCAAAATAATTTTCCAATTCTTACCCTGTGTAAATGAGAAATCTTGTAAGCTTGTAAAATGCATTACAAATAGCAGTGCATTTATGGTAATCCGTCCATATCAAGATATTTTTACAACTTTCCTCGTAGGATTATGGAAGCAGAGAGAATAAAACAGTGTTGGTTTTCACCATTTAAGGTAGCTGCACATGGGGAACATAGTCATTCAGTTTTACAGAAGAATGGCAATGGGTTTTTCCCCAGTCTGTCCTCTCAACATTATTCCTTAGTTTTAATAAGGATTCTTGTTTAGTTGTACAGTGTACAATAATGTAATGATGAAAACATTTTACCTAGGGAGAGGTAATTGTCTTTGAGTTTCTTATGTATGCATAAGTCAAACAAGTATTATATGTAAGGTTTTTGCTATGCATAGCCATCCTTTATGCTAATTTTCAGATACTACTAGGAACTAAGTGATTTTATCCTGTCTCTTCAGTATAAGTGACCACAATTACTTATTCAAACCACTTTTCTTGTTAAGTGAAGTTTTGAAAATGTGCTTCACCATGTGGACTGAATGACCTTTCACTTGGTGAATAGGAATGTCCTGCTGTCCTCAGTTAGTGGAGCATACAATGTCTTTTGTTTACAGGAATGATCTTCCTTTTCAGGAGTGTTTAACCTTGTGTTTGTTTAAAAGCAAAGAATATCATTAATATTTCTTTGATTGTGATAAGTCTTGTTATTGGTTGGCTTTTGGAATGGAAAGCGTACAAGAATTTCAGGAACTGATGAGGACAATTTGGAAAGAAAGAACAAAGAAGAACTGTAGGTAAAGTTATCTATATTAGACAAACATACCTTGTAAAGTGAATTACTGTAAATTGCAATGTATAAAAACAATTTTGAATAGATATATGTTGGTAGTATGCCATAGGCAGATTTAGTGTATAAGACCCCCCTCCTCCTTCATTCATTCTCTGTGAGATGCATATTCTGCTTTAGAAGGAACATCATCATAACTGGACAGTGGATCCTACCTCAAACTATGGAATCTTCCCAGCAGTATTAAAAAATAGAGCCAGATCTGATTTCCAGTAAGACATATTGCTGATGAGGTTACAGATCAGTTTATATTTCATGCAGAATTTGCTTAAATGACACCAAAAGACTAAAAAGGATATAAACACCCAATAACAGATTGTTACTTCTACATTATCCTGCTAAAACTCCCCAAGTGCCAATAAACATGAGAGAAATAGTACTGGAAATCATTCATAAAATACAGTAAGGATTTTTTCACTATATTTGTGTTATCATGTCCGGTATACTATTGTGGCATCAGAGAACAAAATATTTTTGAAATTGCTGTGTTTGGTGGTAGACAGGCAAGCTATGGTTGCACCACCTTTACTAACAAAGCCAAAATATTGGAAACCTTTTAACTGTTTATTTCATTTAGCTTCTTTGACTGCTATCAACCATATGACTTGGATGAATTCAGTGGTCCATAAATGACTTAAGGCAACTGAAGTAGCTTAGCCAGTAAGTGTTGAGACTTGATGGGGGAATGTATTACCCCTCTCTATCCCATGCCGTCTTGTTATTTGTTTGATCATAAATATACCCAAAGATTGCTGTTGGTTTTAGTTTTTATCTTTCATGATAGTACTATGTCAGCTATAATTGTAATTTTGCAAAGAAAAATGCAATCTCGCAAATATTTTACAATAAATATACTCGGAATTTGTTACCGACTTTAGTTCTTATCTGTTAAGATAATGTGTGAGCTTTAGTTATTATTTTACAAAATAAAATAAAAGAAATTATTAGGAAAATATTTATAACTTAGAAAATTAATATTACAAGTGTCTTGTAAAAGAGGCCCTACACAATGTGTAAATAGTCACTTTCAACTTCCTGTGGATGGTTCAGAATAGTAATGTATATAATTTTTTTTTTCATACACCATTCGCATACCTCCTTTCCATTCTTAAATTGGCCAACCTTAAAGTTTGCCCAGTGTGGGCACTGTGGGGGTGTGCTCAATATATGTATGTAGCCCATCCCTTAAGGGTTCAAAAGCTTGGTATTTATGGTAAATTCATGCAAGATTATGAAAAAATATTGATTTGTGAATCAACGCCATACAAAATCTGTAAGTCTCGTTCACACCAGCCTTTTCCACTGACCATTTTGTCATTCAGTTATATGCCTATTGTAGGCTACAAATGCATTAGCCTAAATGCAAGAAGGCCTGTACGTAGTACATTTAAAAATTTACAAAATATGTAGTTTCTTTGGTAATTTTATAAACTTTTATACTTTATTAAACTTCCTAATTACATCACAGCAGTAATGCAAATGCTCTCAAAGCTTCAAGGCAACTGGGATGCAGATACGTACATACTAGTTTTCACAAACACTATAATAGTACTTAATTACCTTTATGACATTTTTAATTTGTTTCTGTGGTTATTGAATTTAAAATTTTAAGCTTTATGAGATTATCTATGCCTCTTTTTTATGCTGAAGTTAAAATTGCCTTGTATATGAAGGATCCTAGCAATGAAGACTACTAATGCATTCTCATCAGAAAAAGTTTTTCATCACAAAAGATGCTTTTCCTCCCTACTTTCTTTTTCACTTAATGGTACATACTGCAAATCAAATCCCAGATTATTTTGACAGTGCTCCTCTGTTAGCAGTTTTTTTAAAAAAGGAATATTTATAATATTGCCCTTATGAGATATGTCACAGATTATTCTAGCATTACAACAGCATTTGTCACAGGATTTCTGCAAGTAGCCTTAATGAGATATTGATCTTGAACAGAAGCACGTCTAAGCCGTCCACTTCCATGGAAATGTTTTATTTTTCTCTTACTTTTTCCCATATTATCCATCAACAAGCAGTTATCTCATTGATTCCAAGCTGTTGTGCAATCTTATTTCCAGAAACATTGGTCTTCTGTATGTTAACGATTGATTATTAAAGAGATGAGGGAGTCTGTTTGGCATTATCCATCATATGTATGACTAAGTAGAGTTGGATTTTCTGTCCAGGCATGATGTCATAAGCAGAAAGCTATATTTCACACAAATTTTTAGCTGCTATTTTTGGGAACTTGCATTAGAGAGATATTAAAGGTTATTTACCTTTATTGGCCATTCTTTTCAAAATGGGTTAGAAGGTGTAGTAATTTTTGGAAACACTAGTGAGAGGAGAGCTGGAAGAGTTTCATGTTATTTCCCTCAAAACACTTTGCTTTGATATGTTGATGTTGATTTATTTGTACTAGTGTTTGAGGTTTCAAGGCCAGATGCAATGACTTGGACTTGAACAATGTGCCTTGCATTCTGTCCTCTGTAGTCGACTTAAGACCACCTTTTATAGTAATATATTCTGAAGGTAATTGTTTCCAGTATAATTTTGTATTAACTTTAGTGGTTCAGGTTGGTTTCTTTTATGATGCCCATTGTTAATATGTAATGGTGTTTTTGTGTTGATCTGAATGACCATGGAAACATATTACTTGTAATCTAATCTTCCTGATTGCAACTCGTGTAGATTATCGATTAAAAACTGTGTACAGATTTTATTTAAGTTTAATTTCATGTGTCCAAAATGTGTACAGGAGACCGGCCCTACCCCATGTTCGCGGTGATGCGTACCAGACCTCCCCACAAATAGTTATAATCCATGAATACTTTAAACCCCTATAAAAGTGCTTAGAACTACCTGTGTTGTTAGTTCAGATTCAAGAAAAACCCACTAAAAATGCTTTTACCTGGTTTTTTAAAGTTAAAACACAAAAAGTGCATTTAATCATGAAATTGATTTGAAAACAGTAATTGGTGGATATTTCCCTTAGAAAAATACTGTAAATATGCAAATTTTTGCAAATAATGGGTATACTATATGGTCCATAGAGAAATCCACGAATACATGAGTCGGCAAATATCAAGAATGCGAATACAGGGGTCCACTGTACACATTTTCAAGTACTATAACTGCATATGTATGAATAAGAACTGACTGTACCTGGCAGGGCACAGCTGTGAAGGCATTTCTATTGTCAGTCTTCATCTGTTTTATTTTGAGGAAGTTGGTTTTGTAAGATACAAAAGCTTTCACAATACGAAGGGTCTATCGTTATGGAGGGTCATTTTTTGAAAACTCACCAAAATCTAAAGAATTTATTAAAGTTTCTAAGAATGTGCCTTTCTATGTTAACTTTTGTTAAGGGCGAAATCAACAGTATGAAGGGTCTATCTCAGCCAGCTAGGTGGCTTAGCCTATCAGCATGCAGAATGAGAGTATGCATCAGCCAATCAGTGAATGTTGATATGTATCAATACCGTAAATGCAGGGTTCTGCTCATTAATATTGCATGTCAGGTGTTACAGGGTATTAATATTTCTATATTTTCTATTATCTATTATGATAATAGATTAAAAATAAATATAAATATAGAAAAAACCATGATACACTGAAATTAACATTCTTCAGATACACTTGCACATTCTTCATTACCATACATGCGTTAACAAAAATATTCACAGCACAATTATTTTTAAAGATACAATGCTCACAAACATATTTTTGGAAAGGTAAAACATTGCTAAACAACTTGCAAAACAAATACTTGAGAAATCTTCATTGGGTCAAGAAATACATGAAAATAAATATGCAGAGCGAAAAATATAAAAAACCAAAAACACAAACACAAAAACAATCACCATTTGCAACTTCAGAATACGTTCAATTTTAATTCTAAAGATATCGCCATGAAGAACTTTTCTTCCACTTTCAGCATCACTAATTTTCTTTTATATCAACAATATGTACTTTTTACTTTGGAAACTAACTTCCAAAAAATGTTGTAATGTCACTATTGTAAGAAAAAGTCACTTTCAATTAACTCGTAGTATCATATTTTGTTTGATTTTTCCCCCCCAAAAATGCATAGTGCCATAGATTTTCCTTCACATTGCAACAAAAACATGAAAATATCTTAATAATTGACTGACATACTGCTGTTTGAAAATTGCAAATTTTCAAATGTGATTTCTGGTGTTGGATTTTTAGAAAAATTGCGATAGACCCTTCATATTGTGAAAGCCTCAAATGTTGCTAGTGTCCATGACATGCCACACAGGTCTGCATGTTATTAAGCTTTATGTAATGAAATGCATATTTCCTCTTTGGTACATCGGAAATGTGTAAGTGTCAGGAATAGCTTTTGTGCTCTTTGGTAGGAACATATAATCTCTATAATTTTTCAATCTGTACAAGAAACATCTTTTAGCAAGAAATATTTTACAAATTACTTGAATGTACAGTAGGATATGATAATTCAGTCCCGTTTTTTTTGCTTGGCTTTGTGTCTTATGCATTATATCAGTACTTTCACATAGTTTAATGCATACTGCCTTACATTATGAGTGACATTTTTGTGATCAGAGTTATGACTGCCGAATGTGCAAAGCTATGATTTGTTTCCTGATTATTTAAGCATTGTTAATTAAGTTCTGTAGCCTCAGTTACAGTTATCAATTTGATTAATTGGGATAAATTTATTCACGTTTTTGACATTTTGATTGATTATAGGAGAAATGTAAAACTTGGACTTTAAACATTCTGTTGACAAATTCAGACACTAAGTTCTAAAGTTGGGCATTGACTTTTAACTCAGACATGAATGGTGTGGACTTGAACTTGGTCTCAGAAGTTGTAGAATATACTGCAACAGTGATTTTTACCCAGTCATCTGTGCCTTACTTTCCTATGGTGCTACAATACTCACATCCAGTTAAGGACAATCATAATCTTCCTTCAGAAGGACAAAATTTTATCTGTTAAATTGAACAGGATGAGGAAAGACTTGCTGGTCTTATTTTAATGACTATCCTCAATGCTTACATAAAAAAAGATTATCAGGAAAAAATAGTAGAATATTTCAGTCAAGCTCATATAAGGTGATTTTTTAAAGCACTTCTTAAATATGACAAATTTTTAATCTTTGTATTTTTCATAGCTAACAAACTTGAGGTCTTAACAATATGCTAACTTTCCATGCACCAGCTGGTAACCGGTTAACACACTCAAAGATTGTAAAGCAAAGGATCTGGCAACTCCTGTGTGTACGAGGTGATAGCTGGTCAGAGACCGTGCACCGGACCTCGCGACTCTCCACGCTTTTCCTTAACCGCCTTGGGGAGTAGACACTTCCACTTTTGCTCTCCTTCCAACCTGGTTGTTTTGTGCCCGTGTTCTTTCTTGCAGTGTGTTGTGTGGACTTTGACAGAGGCATCATTATGATGACAGTAATGTTATTTTTGTTATAGTTATGTATTGGTAAAGTTTAATATATTACATTTATGAGACAAAATATTCATTAAGTACTACTGACATGAAAATGCTAAAACAGCCGAGTAAATCTTGGAAACTTGCCATTAGTACTGTTTGTTTAAATAAGGCTTTTGAGATAAATTTTCTTTGTTGTGTCCTGGAACATGTACTGTAAATAAGTATACAATTTCTGATAATGTCAGAACATGAGTATACGTACTGCATTATCACTAGTAAAGGTACATGTACTTATAGTTTCATACTGACTTCCCAACACTTACCCCAGCATAAAATCCTGGATCAGCCCTTGCATCTCTTCCTACTTGCTGACTTAGTCATCATAAAATATATGTACACAATAGCACACATATTTATTGGATAAAAAAAGACTATTTCATTCAATGAGCTATGCTGATTTAAAGTAATTTAGCCTTAACTAAAGAAAATATATTGCTTTCAAACTTGAGCAGTGCCTTAACATATAGTTAACTAATTCCCAGACAAGTGTGTCATGATGTAAAGCTGTCATATATGGTACTGTATAGGAAAAATTGCATTATAAAAGTATGTCAAACTATGCTACCTTTTGCCACATATCATTGCAATCAATTTTTATCAAGAAGCTGAACCACTTCTTCATTTACACTCTCCTTATTATTTTAGATCACCCCTTAAATACCAAAGATATCCTACTCTCCCAGCATTCACCTTTAAACACAGAAGGTTCAGAGCTGGATAGCTTTGTCATGGAGTCCTGATAGGTGAAATTCATCACTCATTAAGGCTTAACTTTTAATGGCCATTCAATTTGCAGCAATGACAGTCCTATTTTTTTATTTTTTTAAAAATACATCTTTGTCTTGAGAGCTAGAGTCATTGTTTAAAGGATATTGAGAGTTCCGTAGTTAAAATATCTTGAGCTATATTGGGTCATGTAGGGCACGTACTAATGCTAATAGGATCAACAGGGACTTTGTACTGTATTGACTTTACTGTTATTTTAGAAAGAATTAGTAAATTAATTGGCTATTTTGGGGATTTTGTATTCTATAATACGTACATACTACTATAGTGTGATAATCATACACATTATATAGGGTCAGTCTAAAGGAAGTTACTGTAGTCATACAGTTTGTCCCATAGTAAGTGGCAGCAGTGATGATAACCTTGTGAGAAGCAAAATCCTAAAACAGTAAACAGGCAAAACCCCACAAGTCCTCTTGGCTTCGAGTGAGGATTAATACAATGCTTATGCATGTCTTACATAATAGCTGATGCATAAGTATAACTAAACATCCTGTGGTGCATATGTCGCAACATTTAAGCTTTTATTCACAGGAGAGAGAGAGAAAGAGAATACTGAATACTGTTTTTTAGGACTCAAACTTTATAACCAAAATGACATTCAGTGTAAGCCTAACTTTTGTTATTATATAGTCTGACTGATTATTTGAAACTTTGTATTTATTAGAATGACTTGTTCTATTAATTAGAATGGCTTATTCTACACATGTTTGTAGAAGCAATGTGATGAGTCTGTCTTCCATTAGTTTTTCTGAATTTTTTTTATGAAAATCTGTTGCTTCCTGGAGATATTTGTTGTTAAAGGATTTTCCATAGCATAAAAGATGAAAGTTGTTTTTTTTTTTTATTGAAAATGAATGGTAAAATTTTCACCAGTTCTAATGTCAAAGTTTAGAAAAAAAATTGTGCCTGATATTTTTTGTTAAGAAGGCATAACTACTATTTTTATAAAGAAGTCTTTTGAATTTAAAGTGGTATAGTGAAATGTTTAAAATAAAATCCTAAAAATTTTATCCCATTTTTCATTTTCCTAAGCAAATGGAAATTATATTGCAGACATAAAAATGTTATTCTTTCTAGATGGCAAACTCATACTCAAAGGTGACCATTTTACATTTAGATCTTCAAAGACAAAAATAAGAATGTCAGGGCATGAATAAAGTGAAATACTATAGAACATTTGAATCCAAACTATAAATGATTAATATAAATTCTTTTCCTTTCACAGAACACATTCAACCAAAGAAATTACCATTTCAGTTATATAGCATCTATACGTACATACGTGTGTAGTGAGTTTTGTCATCAGCGCTGGGTTTGACTGGAGACCCTCTTTACTGAAATTTTACCACATTGGTAAGTATGATAGAATATTTTTTAGTAAAATCCTGTAGTGTTGAAATACTGTAGAGTTGTAGACTTATAAATTGAAAAGCATTCATGCATGATTACGTGGCAGATTATGTAGAAGTAATTCCAGATGTAGGAACATTAAACTTAAGGGAATCATTAGTTGTTCATACATGGAACAAACCTTTGGTCTTAACAATAGGTTAATTCTTCTAGTGCCAGCTGGAAACCGGTTAAAAACAATAAAATATTGTAAAACAAGGAATCTGTGGCATCTGGCAACTCGTGTGTATACGAGGTGGATGTTGGTGTCCTACCAGGCTTGGATCCTCATAATGCACCAGTCTTTCTTCAGCCCCCTTGGAGAGACATCATTTGCTTTGCTCTCCTCCTCCAAGCCAGTTTTTTTTTTTATCCTTTTGTTTTCCATTGATTCAGCCCAGAAGTTACGTGGACGTCAACGTTTTTAGACAGTTTTCCTAGTTTCCCGTGTTGAACCTCCTTGGGACAGATGCAAATTGCAGCAGATGTGCCTTTTCCCCCTGCTTTGTCATCGCTTGTGTTATGAGTATGCTATTCCATCTCCCAAGGGGGTATTGCCCCTTCAGGGAGAGAGGACCCAGCTACTTTTTTGTTCTTTAGTATGTATTTTGTTTTGCTTTGAGGAAACACAATTGCAAGCAACAAGATTTTCACAGTAGTTTGCTTTGAGGAAGCACAATTGCAAGCAACAAATTTTCACAGTCGGCACATTTTAAGAAGATGATAGACAATAATGTAAATACACCTACTATGCAAACCAAAGATATTTTATAGAAAATGCTTAGGTCAAAACAGACTTCATGATGAAGACAAACAATTTGATTACAGAAAATTTTGCTCTTAAAACTTTGGTAGAGGATGGAGTGGAATGACATGCATCTTCATTTGTTAAACTAGATTAACTGATGTGACCAAGCAAGGGAAATTGCCATTGGTACTGGGTCCAATCTCAGTGGACTGACAACTCCTAAGATGCTTCCAGGGTAGCTACCTGTTTCAAGGTGGTAATGTTACTCCTACCTTTATAGGCTCCAGTTGGACCAAGTAACCAACTGTGAATTCATTTTTTATTTTCCATTTTGTGAAAGTGAATCTTCAACCTGTGACCTCTGGCACAGCCTCGAGGTGACAAAAGCTAAAAGGAAAACTTAATTCAGGCAAATTCCAACCTTGATCCTATATCATTCTGATTGGAAACAAGAATTTGTCATTTGTTCCGACACGTTATACAAACCATCGGTCCTTTACATGAGGAATTACTATTCAGCGCCAGCTGGACTGGTCTTAATATTTAATGACAAGGTAGTTCGGCAGTAACTGCTTGTCTGATGGTCATGAGTCCCGCCCGACTGGATGTAAACATTCCACTTTGCTTTCGACCACTATCAGGTGCAGATGTGTGCTTACCTCTCTGCTTTCCTTCTGTCGTGAGATAGCCTATGTGCTTTTCGGCTTTCAGCCTTTTCCTTTGTGTATCAGTGTGTGTTACTGTAAATATTTCTTTTGTTTTTTGTTCTGGAATTGCACAGAACACGATTCGGAGAAGCCCTCACGGCCCCCATCCAACCAGAGAGTGTGCCCTGGTGTGGGAGGCCAAAAGTGTGGGGCTTTCCGGTCTAGTGACGTGGTGGACCCTCATGACCTGTGCACAATGTGCTGAGGGCGTGAATGTTCTTGTATATTTTGACATATGATTGTTGCGTCTCTTGGTTGGAAGAGCAGTGGGAGCAGTACGAGAAGAGGAAGAAGCCACGTAAAGCCTCCAAGGTGTCGTCGGAAAGCTCTCCCTCGACACCTCTGGTGATGGATACGTTGTCTTCTTTTCTCCCTCCTCGTCAGCTCCGGCATATTGCTCATTGCTCTCTCTCCTTCAGGGAACATGTCTCTCTCCGCCTCTTCACTCGATCTGTTGAGTGCAGAGGAGGGAGGGCGACATCCTGACCTTGAGTTGTACTTGGGGTCTTCTGTCCACTCAGGGGGGAATCTTTCCCCAGCTGAACAAACAGGACCCCCCCCCCCCCCCATTAACCCGACTGTTGCTTCCTCAGGTATGTCTGCCTCTGCGGGTGGGGACCTTCAGCAGGTGTGGCGCTCGCTGAGTCTTCCGGGCACTCCTAGTATTCAGGGGCTCCTCCTTCTTCTAGCTGCAGCCTCGGTTACTCATGGGGTGGAGACGGGGACTACTATGACAGTTTTGACCCTGGGTTACGCAGCTCCCCCTCACCTGGTATACACCCAGCATGTGACGATGGTCACCCCCACGGCTGCGGTGCAGGCTCCATTGCCTTAAGTACCCAAGAGGGAGTTTGTACCCCTCCTCCTGGTTTTGCTGTCCTCACTCCTCCTGACTTCGAGTGCCTGAAGAGCTCGCCCCAGGATCGTCCGCCTGTTGTCGTCGCCTTGCCTGCTGCCCCTGTTCCTGCTGCCCCTGTTCCTGCCCGTTGCCACCGCAGTTGCCCCAGCTCCAGCCTGGATGGGAGACCTGTCAGCTGTCCTGAGGAAGTTGGCGAAGAGGTAGGTGTCGTCATCGTCTTCTGCCGCCTCTTCCCCTTCGACTTCCAAGGGCCCACAGCCGAGGAAGAAGAAGGTGGCCTCGCCCCCGCCCTAAGAAGTCTCGCACAGAGACTTCTAAGGATCTGTCTCACTCCGGTGAGACAGGTGGGTCTTCTGCTAGTCCACTCGTTCCTCTGGGAACGGGGCTGCTAGTCTTTCCTTCCTCAGGGAAGAAGGTGGCTTGATCACAAGCTAGAAAAAAAAAACAATTGGCAAAACCCTCCCCACATTAACCTAATCGATCCAGCTGCCAAACCCACCCTCAGTCACACTTTCTTCTTTACACAACAAAATACAGCAGGACAATTGACCCACACCTATACAAAAACAAAACAAAAAAACAAAACATATGTACTTACCAACTCCAGATATTCCATGGCTATCCTGTGCTGTCCACTGGTCGAGGTCACATTGTTATAAACAACCACAAGCCAAAACCAAGAGCCACAACCCAACAACACAACAACAACAACAACAACCAAGGACCATAACTCAACACAACACCCAAGGACCATTCCACAACTCAACAACACAACAATAAACAAAGAACACAACCACAACTCAACAACACAACAAACCAACAAGGAACACAACAACAACCAAGGAATGCAACCACAACAAAAGACTACTGCACAACCAATCACTAACACAAAAACAACAACGCAAAACAAAAGGCAACACAGACACCCACTAACAACACCAAGAAATCAAGCAACAACAAAGACAATAGCACAGGCACAACAACTCTAAGCAAACAACATTAACTAAAAACAAATCAACAAAACACAACTTATCTGACCAAAATGCCTTCAACACACTGCTGCTAACACTACTGGCTGTCACAGGCTCTAACCCAAGACTGACTGAAAAAACACTAAAAACACAGAACTCTAACAATCAACAGCACCAGCAGACAGCCCAGAACCCACCAACAACCAATTCAGTCATTAACTATCCATACAGCAATTACACTCTCTCTCTCTCTCTCTCTCTCAGACGTCAAATGGAACTCCATAACTCCTCCATATTTCCTCCCCTGTTACATTTGACAATGTCTCCTTTCACTCACAACACCCACACTAAATAGCCTTCCGCAACACCCACGGATGCTTAGATGCAGGTCCCCTGGATCTTGTTTGAGGGCCCTCACACACACTCTTAGTTACACCGCCATCAACTTCTCCCAGATCACTTCCAGTCAGACTACCATTACTATCTCCCTCACTACCATCCCCCCTAATCCCATTCACTATCTCATCTACCCCTTCTAACTCTTGTCCGAACATCTCTCGTAACTCTGCCACCAAATCACTTACCTCATTTACACTCCTGCCAAACTCCTGAAGAGACTCATTCATACTGCCAACTACATCCTTACCACCTGATTCCCTTCCCAGTGAAACTTCACTAAGCCCTGTCAATTCAAACCACACACGCTATATGTATCATTCCTCCCTTCAAGGTCATCTGTATTACATGCCTTATCCATCATTTTTACCCTAACACTAACCCCTCTATCATGTAGCTCACGTTTCTCCCTTTCATTCCCTTTCCTTACCTTCTTCTGCTTTCTTCCATACTCAACCAACACTAACTGCCGATCTTCCAGACCCATTTGCTCACTGACACTCACCTCACATTTATTCACCCTCAACCACTCACTCATCGCATTCTCCCGAACATACTGTCGCATACTAGAGGACCCACCCAACTGAATCCCCTTTTCACTTAGTTTCCCGAATTCCCAGCCTGACTCATCCTCTTTCGCTTATACACACTCGCCCTGTGACCTTCCATTCCACATTCAACACACTTCGCACGCTATTCTTTACACATCCTAGCATAATGGCCATTCGTCCCACAGTTGCCACAAACTATGTTCATACGGGTACCCCGACATCCACTAGCGATGTGCCCTGCCTGTCCACACCTATAAGATTTAATATCCCTATCTTTCTTACACTCACTCACCAAATGCCCTCTTTGCCCACACCCGAAGCACGCTCCTCGCCCCCATTGACATTCATTCTTCCTGTGTCCTGGCTTACCACATCTATAACACTGCTGCTGCTCTGGCTCACAACTAACTGACCCTAATCTTCCAACACTCGCACTCCTATCTCTTTTTGGGCTCAATACACTCACGTTACTTGCCCTAATGCTCCTATCTACCACTCGCTCTGCCATTCGCCTCGGCCCTTCCAAAACTGCCTCCCTATAGCTTCTAAACTCTGGTACAACCTCAGCTACCTCAGTCCTAACACTAACACTTCTACTCTCTTTCATACACCTATCTAACTCGTAATCCTCTACTATTTCTAAAATGTCGTTCCATGTTAACCTTTCATTTGTCCATCGCATTTTCTCCTTACGTTTCAGATTCATAAACTCATATACACTCTCTGGTACAGTCGCCAACAACTTTCGCACTAACTCCTTACACTCATTTATCCCTTCATCCCCAAACTTTTTCCTGGCTAATGTTTCTAACCTGCAGACATACATTGACAACGACTCACCAACATTCATTCTTGCCTCTTCAAAATTTTGCTTTCTCCTATATCTAATGCTACTTTTTATCCTCTTTGCCTGTTCTACAATCCTAGCTTTTACACTCTCATATGGCACATTCCCTACACTCATAATTACCCTATACATATTCAACAAAAATCCCATCAAAAAGCTACCTAACTCTCTTACCCAAACACTCTTGTTATCCCCATACTTTGCCTCACAATACCTCTCATATTCCTTAAAAAAGTCCCCTACCTCCCTACTACCATATTCCTTGTATTGTGCACATCGGGGTACCTCTCTCATATACACAGCCTTTCGTACTTCCCGCTCACTCTCACTCTCACTTCCGCTATTTCCATTCTGACTCCTCTTTCCCTCTTCCGAATACAGCGAATCCACTTCCATACTCACGTCCATACCCCTGACTACGCTCTTCTTACCCTTCTTTCTACCTACCTGTTTCCACTCACCGCTATCCAAATCACTCTCAGCCTTTTCCCCAATGTATTCTGACCTAGTCTCATCCTGTCCATCACCCTTACTAACCTTCTTTCCCTTAGTCTTCTTCTTTTCCTCAGCCACTTTCTTATTCTTGTCCTCAGGTTTATCCTTATCCTGTGCCTTCTCCTTCTTTCCCTTACCTATCACAACTGAATCACCTTCGTCACTCATACTCTCATCCACTCGCTCTTTCACTTTCTTTACCACTCCTGGCCCGTCACAAGACCCAGTAGGCCTACCTCATACAGCTCCCTCTCCCACGAATCCCTTCATCATTTCCTGCATCATCTCTTGCACTGCATTCATCATTACCCCCAATTTTTCATCCATTTTCTCAACCATTCTCTCTTCCGCTCCTTTCACCTCTTCTTTCATTTCCACTTTTGCACTCCTTAGTATTCCCCTCATTTCCTCTAACTCCCTCTTCTGCTCCTCACACACTACCCTCAACCTCTCATTCTCCACTTCCAACCTTCCCTTAGCTTCCCTCGCCAACCTCAGCTCCTCCTTCAGCCTCTCTATCTCCTTCAACCCTTCCATCCTTATTTTCTCCACCAATCAAACAACTCACTACCCCAATTGCCCTGCAGCTGCCGCACCAACAGTCCCTGTTCGGGCGCCAAAAAATAATGTGGCGGGATCACAAGTAAGAAAAAAAAACAAGTGGCAAAACCCTCCCCACATTAACCTAATCGATTCAGCTGCCAAACCCACCCCCAGTCACACTTTCTTCTTTACACAACAAATACAGCAGGACAATTGACCCACACCTATACAAAAACATAACACATGTGCTTACCAACTCCAGAAATTCCATGGCTATCCTGTGCTGTCCACTGGTCGAGGTCACATTGTTATAAACAACCACAAGCCAAAACCAAGAGCCACAACCCAACAACAACAACAAAAGGACCTTAACTCAACACAACACCCAAGGACCACAATCCCACAACTCAACAACACAACAACAAACAAGGAACACAACCACAACTCAACAGCACAACAAACCAACAAGGAACACAACAACAATAACAACCAAGGAATGCAACCACAACAAAAGACCACTGCACAACCAATCACTAACACAAAAACAACAACACAAAATAAAAGGCAACACAGACACCCACTAACAACACCAAGAAATCAAACAACAACAAAGACAACAGCACAGGCACAACAACTCTAAGCAAACAACATTAACTAAAAACAAATCAACAAAACACAACTTATCTGACCAAAATGCCTTCAACACACTGCTGCTAACACTACTGGCTGTCACAGGCTCTAACCCAAGACTGACTGAAAAAACACTAAAAACACAGAACTCTAACAATCAACAGCACCAGCGGACAGCCCAGAACCCACCAACATCCAATTCAGTCATTAACTATCCATACAGCAATTACACCCTCTCTCTCTCTCTCTCTCTCTCTCTCTCTCTCTCTCTCTCTCTCTCTCTCTCTCACAGACGTTGTCAAATGGAACTCCATAACTCCTCCATAACGATGGTCACCCCCATGGCTGCGGTGCAGGCTCCATTGCCTTAAGTACCCAAGAGGGAGTTTGTACCCCTCCTCCTGGTTTTGCTGGTCTCACTCCTCCTGACTTTGAGTGCCTGAAGTCCTCCCAGCCTACCAGTTCTGCTGGTAGGCAGGGTAGGAGCATCAGGTCTTCCTCACCTGTCCCTTCAACCTCCTTGGGCTACACCGGGAGGAGTGAGGTGAACAGGAGTGACTGCAAGGAGTGCACTCCTTACGGTCCGGCCACGAGAGCCTATGAGCCTGGTTCAGTCTTGGGACTGAACAGATCATATGCTCAAGTGGTTGGAGGAGACCACGAGGGGTCTGGCAAGGTCCTTCCTCCTGAAGGAAGAGTATCTCGGGAAATGATCGGCCTGGATGGATCTGACAGTCCATCGCCTCAGGACGCGATCACCCCCGAGATACAGAGGTCCTTTGCAGAGGTCATTGCGCTATTTCATCAGCACAACGACCTCTATCGAGGTTAGAGTTGTTCTGGGGTCCTAAGAAGGAACCCAGAGCAACGGCGGGGCTACCCCGGTCTTCCTTGGCCGACGGAGTGCTGGACCAAGTGAACGCCCTGGTCTCCAGACAAGAGGCCTCACTCAGGGTGAGTAGGTTAGACAAGCTGCTACCCCCTCCTCTGCCCCATCAGCGGTGTTTCTACGTGCCTTCAACAGACCTGTTGCCAACCAAGCAGGTTGATCTGGAGTTGGCTCGCCTAACTCCAGGAGTGCCTCTTCAACACCTCCTGTCAGAGAACCTCTGGTTCTTGCAGCAAGAGGTATCAGCCCTGGAATCGACTGCCATGGCAGCTTTCCAGGCCATCTCCTGGCTGGATCTGTGGTCCCTCACAGTATCCAGAGTTGCAGCCTCCTCAGGAGCTATAGTTCCTGAGGAAGACTCAACGTTCAGGATACTCGCCAGTCTGGAGGTAGGGCCATCTCCTACCTCGCCCACCAGACGGCCAACCAGGCTTTGAGGAGAGGGGACGCAGTCCTGACTCTCGACGAGGTAACATTGGGTCTGCGTAACGGACTGTTGCTGGGTTCCTCCTCTCTCTTCTCCAGAGAGATGGTGGACACTGCAGTGGAAAAGCGGAGAGCTGAAGACAGCGACCGCTTAGTACACCAGGCAGTTGCTAAAACTTCTGGACAGTCTCGTTCAACTGTGGCTAAGCCTCGGAGCTTAGCTGTCACTTCCTCCGCTCCCAAGATGTCAGCACTGTCGAGGGTAGCACGAAGAAAGACCCAGCCTTCCTCTTTCACTTCAAGAGGTGAGCATCAGCCCTTTTCTCAAGCCTCCTCCTCTCGCGGGAAAGGGGCTAAGCGGAAGGGGAAGAGAGGGAAACGCTAGGGACGGCGTTCCCCTCACCTGCTGCCAGAAGTGGGGGTTTGCCTGGCGAGCCATTGGGCAACTTGGCAGTGCTATAGAGCCGAGACTTGGGTAGTGGATGTTCTTCGGGAGGGATATCTACTTCCCTTCGAGTTGAGGGCACCCCTCACCTCACACCTGGCCCACCTTCAAACATACGTCCCCGGCTCTGCTTGGGATGTAGCTCTGACGCCAGAAGTGCAGACCATGCTGAGCAAATGAGCTGTGGAGATCATGCGAGATCAGTCACCAGGGTTCTACAGCTGACTTTTCCTGGTGGAGAAGTCTACGGGAAGCTGGAGACCGGTGATAGATTTCTCTCCCTTGAACCGTTTTGTTCGCCAGACTTGGTTCATGATGGAAATGACACGCTCAGTGCTCGATTCTATTAGGGAGACCGATTTCCTGCTTTTGGTGGACCTGAAGGATGATTATTTTCAAATACCCATCCATCAGTCCTCCAGGAAGTACCTTCACTTTATCTTCGACGGGACGGTGTACCAATTCAGGGCACTTTGTTTTGGTCTCTCAACTGCCCTACAGGTGTTCACGCGAGTGTTCACTCTGGTGTTGCTTGGGCCCATTCGGTCGGGATATATCTGATGAGGTATCTTGACGATTGGCTGGTCCTAGTGAGCTCTTGCTTGCAGTTGCTACAGGAAAGAGATCAACTCCTCCACTTCTGCCGCAATGTGGGGATTGTGGTAAATTTTGAGAAGTCAGATCTCAAACCCAAGCAGAGGGTAAAGTACATACCTGGGCATGCTGATCGATACGGTAGCAGCACGAGTCTTCCCCGCAGATTCGCAGATCAGCAGTGGCAAGTCGTGATCGGTCACCTGTCATCACTAGAGAAGTTAGTCCCTCACAGGCATCTTCACCTGGGGTCTCTTCAATGGAAACTAAAGGAGTGCTGGTCACAGGCGCAGGATCCACAGTCCTTCCCGGTTCCTCTCACGGAGGAAGTAAGGGAGGATCTGGCCTGGTGGCTAGACGACAGGAATCTCTTAATAGGAGTGCCCCTGCGCACTCCACCTCCGGAGATGCTTCTGTTCTCAGACGCATCGACCGAGGGTTGGGGTGCACACCTGGAAGAGTTGCTGGTTGCAGGAGTGTGGAACCATCACAACAAGCTCCTTCACATCAACTTCCTGGAACTCAAGGCAGCGTTTCTCGCGCTCCAAGAATTCCGGGAATGACTGATGGGACACTCAGTGGTGTTGATGAGTGACAACAACATGGTAGTGGCATACATCAACAAACAGGGGGGCCTAGTGTCCTTCCCGTTGCACCAGTTGATGATGCAGGTGCATAAGTGGGCCGTAGCTCACCTGGTAGAGCTGTCAGCCAGATACATTCCAGGCAAGAGGAATGTAGTGGCACAAGCTCAGCCACCAGAATCAGGTGATTGGGACAGAGTGGTCTCTTCACCCAGATGTGGCGGAAAGGCTCTTCGACCTGTGGGAGGGTCCAGTAGTGGATCTGTTCGCCACTTGGCACAACAGAAAACTTCAGGTTTTCTTCCCAGATGTGCCGGACCCATGGGCAGCTGCAGAGGACGTGTTCCAACATCCGTGGGGCAACCTTGTAGTTTACGCCTTTCCCCCCATTCTACCTGATTTGCAAGGTGATCAGCAGGATGCTGGTCACCAGCAATCTTCGGATGATTCTGGTGGCACCCAAATGGCCTCAAGCCATTTGGTATCCGGACCTGCTGGCTCTTCTCTCGGAGGCACTGCGAGAGATTCCCCCATGGCACGACCTGCTGTGTCAGCCGCATGTAGAACGGTACCATCAGGCAGTACATTCCCTGTATCTTCACGGCTGGCAGTTATCCACCATCTCTTGTGAGTGAGAGGCTTTTCTCGCCGAGCAGCAACAAAGATGGCTGGATATCTCAGACAGTCCTCTGCAGCAGCATATCAGGGAAAGTGGTCCATCTTCTGTGGTTGGTGTCATAGATGGGGTCTCTCTCTGCTCAGAGCCACTCTTCAGCAGGTAGCAGATTTCCTGATCTTCCTTCGCCGAGAGAAGTTCCTCTCTGTCTCTGCTGTCAAAGGATACAGAGCCACCCTGGCCCTACTCCTTAAGCTACAAGGAGATGATATTTCCTCCTCCATGGAAATATCTCCTAATGAGGAGGTTCAAGAGGTCGTGCCCACCCAGGGAACTCAGGCCCCCAGGGTGGGACATGACTCTTGTCTTAAGGAGTTTGACTCGTAGACCCTATGAGCCTCTCCGGGAGTCATCAGACAGGGATCTGACCCTCAAGACCGTCTTTCTGCTGCCCCTGGCATCGGTGAAGAGAGTAGGAAATCTTCATGGTCTTTCCTTCGATGTCAAACACTCAAGGGGATGGGGTTCAGTTACGCTCGATTTCGTCCTGGATTTTGTAGTGAAGACTCGGAACCCTTCGGTCCCTGACGCCAGGTTCAAGTCCTTCACGATCCCCTCCCTAGAGGACTTTACTGGTAATGATACGGAACAGATGGTACTTTGTCCTGTTAGAGTGCTTTGGTGCTATCTGAAGAAAACTTGACACCTTAGGCGTGAGCGTTGACGCCTCTTCGTTAGCACTGGGGTGACCAGGAAAGAAGTGTCCAAGAACAGTTTCTTTCTGGCTTCATGAGGTGATCAGGAAAGGTACGACATCAAGAAGATTGCTGACACCAATACCTTTCGTCCAAGAGCCCACGAAGTTAGAGGTATTGGTCCAACCCTTGCATTCCGCAAGAACTTGTCAGTTGCACAGGTGTGGCAGGGGTGTGACCCAACCAGACCACCTTCACCTCCTTCTACCTTTAGGATGAATGGATAATGAATGAGAGTGTGACTAGCTCCTCTTCCTTCTCTTTTCTTCCCTCTCCCTGCGGGCAGAGGGTAGCGGTCGTCACAGTGCAGGTAAGCTACGTAACTGAGCTCCATTCTATCTCTTTAGTTAGGGATAGAAGCGTTTATCCGTCCCTTCCCTAGCAAGAGGGGAAGCGGACAGCAGTAAGAGACAAACCCAATGCTTTATATTTGGCTTCTTACCTATGATATAAGTTCTTGCTTGTTATAAGAGGTACGCATGCCTCCCCTTATGAATTGGTTCAGAGGTCTGGCCGCTGATCCTGCAGTTCTCACTCTGATCAGTTGGACAGAGGCTAGGTTCCCCCCCTTCGCGCTTATGACCAGGGAGGGAACCCAGGTTGGGCGAACACCAGTCTGTTCACAAGACTCAGATTCCTCCCACCAATAAGCGAGTCTTCCTTATGTAAAGGACCGATGGTTTGTATAATGTGTCGGAACAAATCACAATTTTTGAAAGTAAATTGTATTTTTCCTAACTATACAAACCTGAGGTCCTTTACATAAGGAATTACTATTCAGCGCCAGCTGGACCGGTCATAAGATTTAATGACAAGGTAGTTCGGCAGTAACTGCTTGTCCGATGGTCGGGAGTTCCGCCCGACTGGAGGTAAACATACCCCTTTGCTTTAGGGCCATGAATAGAGTGAGGGGTGGCATGAGGTGGGACTATATGCAAAGGACCTCAGGTTTGTATAGTTAGGAAAAATACAATTTACTTTCAAAAATTGTGATATTGCGGGTAACTGCATTATCTCAATGCTCTCAGTCCTATCAAGAGGGTTTGTTTACACCTGAGCCTTCCTAATATGTGATGTCATCCCTTCGGGAGTAGACATTTTGTAGGGGATAGCGCTGTCAGTACTGTAGGTATGACTTGAGGCTCTTTGGAGCGTGCCATCAGCCCCTAGCTGCAACCCCTTTTGTTCCTTTTACTGTAATTCTTTTCATATTCTCTTTCTTCCTTCTTACTTTCCACCCTCTTCTATGATTCATAGTGCAGCTGCAAGGTTTTCCTCCTGTTACACCTTTCAAACCTTTTTACTCAAATTTTTTCTTTCAGCACTGAATGACCTCATGGGTCAAAGTGTTTGGCCTTTGGCCTAAATTCTATATAATTTTCAGGCAGATTTTTTACCCATAAATATCATGGTTACCCTTGTAAAGGAAGGCAGTACCCAAAGAGCCCTTGACAATGACGCTGAAAGTGAACTTGATCAAAATCAATTTGGGGCAGGAGCTGTATTAAAGAGTGAAGGTATTTGTAGTAACTGTGTAGAGAAAAACTTGAGTAACGTGACAAGAAGTGGCAAAATCAAAACCAAGAAAGTACTTGACATGAAGAATATTAAAGAACTGGGGAATTCCATGTTACAAACTTACCATTAGAGACTTAATTACAAGTTATTGCATAATTCTTTTGAATCATTTGGGAATAGTTCAAAATTAGAATGAGAGTTTGATCAAATTAAGAAATGGGAGATATGGGTTGCATTCAAAAGACATTAGGAAGCTTCTAGGCAAACAGTAAAATCTATATTAATGGTGAGATGACTGAGCTTTCTGCAAAAAAAGTACCTAATAACTTGGTCTTCTGGCTTATGGACTGGATTAGGAAAAATTACTTGCACCCTAATGCCCTTTCCCAAAGGAAGCCCAAAAAACATGTTGGCTGACTACAACTAAGGGTGACTGGACTTTTATTTGAGTATCCAAATTCTTTTCAAATAAGAGTTGCTAAAATCAAATCAGGAGACATTTCTTGCTTTAGATAGAATTGTGTACTCATTCAAGCAAAAGCAATTACATACCTAATCAAACATTATCAGCAATTTAAAGTCAGTTGACAGTGAAATGGAATTAGAAACTAAACCCCTCTGAACTTCAGCTATGGTAAGGGAGTGATATTTAATAGAGACCTATATGTCTTCACTGAAGTGAAGATATTAGACATATGCCCAGGAGATTAGATTTAGATTTTAGATTTATCTTCCCGCCACTGGCCAGTGGCATAAGGCTGAGCCCAGGAGAAGTGATATGGAAAATGCATAAGGTTCCTAGGACAGCATGTGGTCATTCTTACTTTTAAGGATCAGGATGTGACTTTATACATAAATGTAGAAAATGAAAGAATAGAATTCTGTCCATGTCAAGAAAAGCTGCTGCAATTTTACAATTGTTTCAAGTTTGGATACCCATCTTGTGTATGCAAAAATAAATTGATCTGCAAGACATGGTCATGGAGACTGTACATTAGAGGCTAGGTGCATAAATTGCAATATGAACCATAAAACAAGTGGTAGAAACTGCCATGAATATAAGTTACTAGGGCCAGCCATCTACAAATCCAAACATAGAGCACATAAGTATGAAATTTTGAATAAGGCCAAGTAGTGAAATCGAGAGAAAAAATGTAGCAAAAAACAAACATTCCTCCTAATTCTGCTCTCTGGACTTCCAAGACAATTGGTTTTGACATAGAAAAAGAGCAGCAACATGATGAAGTAAGTATACTACCCTGCAAGATTTTACTAGTCTCCACTGAGGCTAAGGCAGAAATAAACCCCATTCATTGTTCTCCCTCTCATGGTAAAAATCCAAAAATACATCATTGTGCAACATCTTTGCTAGAACTAAGGGAGACTTATAAATACTGTTACCAAATTGATCAGTAAAGAGACCACCATCACTCTCCCAAAAACTGACATTCAGAATTAGGTGTTTCCAACAAATACAATATTCTTGGTTGCACTGACACAGACGAACTAATAGATGCTCATCTTGAGAAGAAAATAACATCAAAGATCTTAAAATCTCCCAAAATCAGAGGCAGCTATGCCAAGGTCCATATCTCTAGACTATACAAGAATAAACTGGAAGGTGTCACATGTCACATTTCAAGAGCTCCTAATGGGAAGACCTTGCCCAGAGATTCTTCCAAATCATAATTTTCAATTTTCACTTCCAGTCCAATGGAAATGTCAGGGTCTGAGAGCAAAATATACAAAGTTGAAACTCTTAATTTATGAATTTTCACTCTGTTTACAAGATAGCATGTTAGACAGCAACACCCCATGTCCCAGGGAATATATAAGTTATAGGACTCCAGATGATTGTCAATTAGGATGTCATAGGGAATTATTTCTTAATCACATCTCTCCAAGCCATAGCAGTACATGTTGGTCTGGGAAGGAAACATGCAGAGTGCTCATTCTATTTATCTCCAAGCAGTGATGTGTGGTGTGCTTATTCTATATTTACCTGCAAGTGATAATATATCATCTATGACATGGTAGAGCTAATTCATCAGCTCCCCCAACCATTCCACATGATCAAAGATACTAATAGTCAGCACGTGTTGAAGGGTGATGTTTTGGCATATAAAGAGTATGAAAGGGTACTAGACTATTCATTACAGGCGTACCTACCCATTTCCAGATTTGAACAGGCACCCTGTTGTGCATAGATATTTCAATTGCTGGTTTGGCTTATTGACTTTAACTGGCAGAGGGATAACTGGCATACAGGTGATCAGGCACCTAAAATTAACAACAATGACACACTAGTACAAAGATCATATAAGTGGATTCTTGAAAAAGCTGACTTGTCTAAAATTTCTGGAGTTGAGTGATGTTGAAGGGAATATAGGAGTTTCAGACAGTGATGCTATTGGCCTTTTAAATGGAACTCTTCATACTGCAGGCATCAATTCCATCCCCAAATCCACTGCTATATTCTAACATCAGCCAGTTCCTTGGTGGTTGTCAGAACTGTGCAGGTATTACATAGATTAATAAGATTATCATTGGCCTCATGTCATAGACACTGCACCTCCTCATTATGGGACCCCCTTGATGTGGTGAGGGGGCTCTCGAACCACAGGAATTTCTTCCTAGATTCGAACCCAAGAGTCCCATATGACATTAGTATATATTTTTGGATTAATATCTGTGGATTTTTCCACTTTTGTTTAAATTTTCAATATCTAATAAATAAGAAAACATATCATAACAATGTTCAGACTTGGTTTTCCAGGTGGAACTATTCTGTGGAGCTGGACCATGGATTCCAGGGTGGCCTGGTTCTAGGGATAGAACTCTTTTGGAGCAGGGTAGGGATGCGGACATTTGGGAGTCATTTCTCACTTGTGCCAATGCCGGAAGATTTAACTTCATGAAAAGCCAATGACATCTTTTCAAAATATATATTTTTTCTCTTTCTTTTCTAAATTTTTTATGATAAATACGAATAAAGTTATTAGTACCCCTGGGCCCCTTGATGGACAAAATTTGGCACAGTTGATGACCACTGGAAATTTATCCCTGAATCTCCCTCAGTCAGTTCAAATAATAGTGCAGCAAAGGAACATCCAGTTCCAAATAAATTATATGATCCTAAACACCCAGCAGGACCCATAGAAATTATACAAAAAAGTAAAAATTAATCAGAAGATACAAACATAATAACAATGGAACCATACTTAACAGAGGCGAGGTCCCAAGAGAAATAGAAATTATCGTCTTAATCCAACACTGGTGCATTTTGATAATCTTTTTGGACCAGATAATTGGTCAAGATTTCTAGTACTTAAAGCTGAAAATAAAATATCAACAGCAATACTAGAAAACAAATTACGTATTAAATATATGTCCAACATAAGAAATGGAATGCCGATATATTAAAGAAAATGAATGGTTACTTCAGGTAACCACGAAAAAAAACAGTCCACCACCTTTTTAAATATAAAAGAAATAAACGGCACAAAAATAACAATAATAAGTCACGAAACATTAAATTATATACAGGGCACAGTTATTTTCCCCAACATTGAAGAAGAAGGACTACCCTCAAAACAATTGATTCTTGACTCCCTTAAGTTAAGATACAATAATATACGTACATGATTTAGACCCAATTCCAAGTAGGAAAGATAAAAATAAACAAAATATTGCAAAATTAAAATTTACAGGCCAAGATCTCCCACTCAAAATCAAAATTCTTGGACAAAATAGAGAAATGCATCCATTTAAACCAAAACCACTTCAGTGCACTCAATGTTCAAAGTATGGGCACACATACTATTAACTGTGGACAATCCCATCACGCAAAATCTAAGGAATGCTCGTTTATCAGTAAAAAACAGAGCTCCAGTTTTTGAAATGTCAGTCAAAGAAGCTAGACTCGAGCTAAGAGTAAGAGGAGTCAGTAATCAGTCTAAAAGCCACTTTTTCGCAAACGTGACTAAAAATCTAAATATCGATCACATTAATAAGAAACAACAATATAATATAAAGGTACAAACTGATTCTCATATCAATGATACTGAACCCCAAAACAAGCATGTTGATATATCCACCAGTACCACTAATAACATAGAAGATTCAGATATCCATGGAAAAGAATTCCAATGGAAGAGGAGTCAAATAATAATAATAATTGAACTGACAAAAAGAAAAGAATACTAGAACGAACCCCACCTAAAGGAAAAAAAGTCAATATTGAAAATTACAATCAATCCAAAGAAACTCCAACTACACCAGAAGAACATTTTAAAAAAGATATTGTACTAACCTCATCACAAATGGAAATACATAATTATCCTCAATCCCAATCAAACAGCCAACATCTGGACAGTAAAGAATCAATTAATCACTTTACAATTCCCATCAAATAATACTAATGGAAATCATACCATTAAACCAAACCAAAATGTAACTATCACTCCCCAACCATCCATCCACAAGACCCAAATATTCCCTTAACAACAACAAAGCAAATAACCCCTCAAACCAACAGCCCTTATCACTACAGAAAAGGACCAATAGAATTACAAAACCAGAAATTTCTAAAGTTAGATCAAATACTTCTGAACCAATAATCAACAATACCAAACATGCTTTGTCTTGTGGTTGTTATGAGTGCTTTGTAAGTACGTACATATAACCAACTAGCCGCCAAGACAGAGGACACAGTATGAAATTGTATAGACAAGTTTATTAAATTAAGGAAATGCCCTTTAACACACCAACACGAGAACGAATTATGTTCTGAATCCTTAAAATACAAAAAGGAAATTATAAAATAAAAAATAACTTGTTAATATTCAATTATGAAAAACAAACAACCGCAGAATCTAATAACCAACATACAAATACAATGTTAAAAAGACCACAAATAAATTCAAATGCATATAAACTACGAGGCAAAGTAAATTTGGCAATCAATTTACAGAATTTAACACCAATTGCTCCCAATAATGGAATATAAAATTATTCAAGGAATATATATGGCCTCTCAGAATTACAAAGAATCATATGAGACCACAACCCAATGTGCATTTGTCTACAGCATATAGAAAGTAACCCTACAAATATCCAAAACTATAAAATTGCATGTTATTCACTAACTGATGGTGGAAAATTAGGCACAGCTATATATGTTCATAATAGCATAACATATGAACCTTTCAACATACTACCATCTATGCTATATCAAATAACAGCTATTAAACTGTATATGCTTGACAGAAGTAAAATCACTATTTGTAATTTATATAACCAACCAAATTTCAATGCAAATTTTAGTGATTTTCCTGAACTTATTGGCAAAAGTATACATGAACCCCTACTTATAGTAGGAGATTTTAATGCACATAATCCATTATGGGATACTAATAACCCCACTGACATATCCGGAACCAACATAGAAAAAACTATAATGAAACACAACCAGTGTTGTCTCAATGAAAGTGAAGTTCCAACATATTTTTCAAATACACACCTAACTTTTTCCTCATGTGACATTTCATTTTATGTTCAAATGATGTAGCCGAGAAATTTGAATGGAATGTCCTAGACGATTCATACACAAGTGACCATTTCCTAGTCTTCTGAACTACTAAAGTAATATCAAAATATATCAAAATATTGCCACCTACAAGATATAATATCCAAAAAGCTAATTGGGATAAATATTTCCTATACACTTGAAACATACCACCATTCCCACATAACGAAGATCACAATACTTCTTATGAATCCTTCTCAAACTTCATAATAAATGCTGCAGATTAAAGCATTCCAAAAACCAAATCACATTCCACAAAATCCCCTGTCCCATGGTGGAATCCAAGTTTAACAACCTTAAGCAAAATAAAACATATTTATAATAATAATAATAATAATAATAATAATAATAATAATAATAAAATAATATAATATAATAATAATAATAATAATCTTTATTTCAGCTCAGGGCCATATACATTGAATATACAAAATACACAGTAACATACACAATCTAGATATATGAGACAAGATAAGAAAAATGAGTAATCGGCACTTATCCACAAAATAGCTGAGGTAGCATAAAAGGGATTTTGACGTAGGAAAAATCTATTTCTGGGCAAAGGACCTGTGTCGCCCAGTGAAATAGGTTCCTTTAGCACTATTTCTAGGGTAAAATATTGCTATAATACCAGAGAACAGCTAAATTGGAAATGCCAGATTATTCTGGCTCGCTCACCTTTATTATAAGGAGTCGGTATGGTTTCTGGGGCGAGTGAAACCACTACCACAGGTCCTTTTCCATTTAGCCTCTCCCTACATCAAAAACCTCAAAAAGAGAGGAGCCGACCTAAGGCTCACTACCCGCTACCGTTACAGCTAGCGCCTCTGAGATCATTCCTGCAGATAGCACCCAAGCTTGGTCTACACAGGGGGGGAAAAGGTAAGGGTGGGATTTCACTGGGCGACACAGGTCCTTTGCACAGAAATAAATTTTTCTTACGTCAAAATCCCTTTTCTGGGCTCAGCCGGTGTCGCTCCGTGAAATAGTACCAGAGAAAATGCCAAGCTTGGGAAGAGGAAGTACACAAAATATTTTCAAAAAGGCAAATGAAAAACAATTAAGGTTAGTTGATTATAATCTAGATTAAGTTACAAACAGGTAACATAATGACTATACAACCTTAAAACTAGATAAAACTTAAGTCATCACAGTAAATATACATTTAGATGAAAGGTACTTATGAATTAATTAATATGTACAATATGTTACATCCAAGGACCAGTACGGCTGTGACGTAACTGGGCTAAGGCAAGAATGCTAATGAGGCCGGTAGGAAGGAGAAGGCAAAGGAGAGACATAAGCTGGATTACTTACTACTATCTCTAGCAGTATCGGGGAAAACTGTGTTTCCCACCGCTACTGCTGGATACTTAAGGGCTTCTAAGGACTTAAGATAATGGCATTTGAATACTGTCGGAGACTTCCAGCCAGTGTGCTTCTTCAGATCTTTGAATTTCATATGTTGGAAAAAGTTTATTGAGGTAGCTATAGCCCTAATATCATGTACCCGTGGGAAGAACTGCGGGTTGGCTTGTTTGATAAAATATGAAATTTGTTGCCTAATGCCTTTTAGGGAAATAGTGCCAACTTTTTCTCTAATAAACAGAGGTCCAGAAGATTTCAAGGTTGTCTTGTCTAAGTAAGTTTTCAATGAAGTGACTGGACATAAGGATGGGTCCTGTGGAAGCGGAACAATTTTCCAGGGGGCCCACCTATCTAATGGATCCTCATTTTTTGCAAGAAATTGGCGATCTGGAGAAAGTAACACTTCTCCTGAAGGGAGAAATTCTATATGACCTGGGTCTCTAGATAAGGCCGACAGTTCTGAAATTCTAGCTCCTGAGGCTAAACTTATGAGAAATAGTGTTTTCCTCAATAGGGCTAGATAGTCACATGAGGTATTGTTAGTATCTGAGGCTAACTTAAGAACTTCATTTAACAACCATGTCACTGACTTGGGCCTCTCAGTAGGTCTAAGCCTGGCACAAGCTCTGGGGATAGATGTAAAGTATGAATCCGTTAAATCTATCTTTAATCCGAATTGGAAAATCTTTTTCAGAGCTGATTTGGTAGTAGTGATGGTACTAGCTGCCAAACCTTTTTCAAATAGTGACCTGAAAAAGGAGATTGCATGATTTGTGATCATGGTTTGTGCGTTAGATTCCTTCAGGAATGCAGCCAGTTTTTTAACTGCCGAATCATATTGACGAAGGGTTGATTCACGTTTATCAGATTCTAAGAACATGATGTTCCGAGGATCGATATCGGCATCCCTCTGTGCTGCAAACTTCATGAAGTCCATAAAGTTAGGGCTTTCTGAATTCCTGAGGAAGCGAACACAGTCTGCGTTTGCACCAGCTGTGATAGTCTGGGGTTGGGAATCCGTTGAGGGCGGAGGCCCAATTCCAGCATAAGAGGGAACCAATTGCTCTTGGGCCAATTGGGAGCTATCAGAGCGACGTGACCCCTGAATGTCTTGAGCTTGTTCAGAACTTTCATGAGAAGATTCACCGGAGGAAAAAGGTAAATCTTGTTCCATTGATTCCAATCTATAGCCAACACGTCCGTGGCATAAGCCAGAGGGTCCAGGTGTGATGGTAATTGCTTCATAGCAAAGAAAGATAAAAGAAAGGAGAACGCATTTTCGAGAAGTTCGGCAGCAAGGAGGTTTTCGCGCCACTGTTGGAGGCGCCTATGTTCGTGGTTGTTCCAGAATCGGCAGGAGTGTTGTGGATCTTGTCGTTACGTGAGAAACGCCGCAATTTCTGATGCAATACCTCGTCTAGATTCATCTAAGAAGTTCTAGAAATCCCTGGAGTCGGTGACGTTCGCCGTAGGCTCCGCCCCCAGAGTGCCGTATAAATACGACGAACGAACTTTGGAGAGCAGTGATCGTAAGAGAGATAGAGATCGTAAAAGAGAGATCACCAGTTAGTCACAGAGAGCCACAGATCAGATAATCAGTGAGAGATCAGCAGCAGCAGAGATCTTCCGTGAGATACGAGAAAAAGGAACCGACGAAGTATCAATCAAAAGAAGTTGTTCGAGAGTTGGTTGGATATTGGTCTAGTTGTCTTCCGGCGTGGACGTCCGAGTTGTCTCTACGTTGAGCAGACTTCGGAGAAGAAAAGAGGAGAGTTCCTGCCTTACGAATAGACTATTTTCTGCAATATGGAGGCAAGAAGACGACTGCAATCGCCGCTCTACTTTCATGAAGCCACCTCTTCGAAGTGCCAAACTGTTTAGCCAGTATTCTTATTACCTCACTGTTTCCCCCAGTTCACGCAGTGTAAGATTCTATCTGTTTATGTAAATAGGAGATACCATTCTGCATTTACCTTTGTTAGTAAGCTTGTAAATAAACCTTTGTTGTGTTAGTGTTTCTTTCTATATTCATATCACCAGTTTCCAGCTGTTTGTGTTGATATAGATATATATATTTTTTTTTATTTCATATCGAACCTGAAGTGGACCTCCCTCAGAGGCCGTAACATTGTCTCTGAGATCTGTGGGTCCGTAACACCAGGTTGGGGGCCACATAACAAGGGAGTTTGTGGTTCGACTCCGTAGCGAAGAGATCCACCTGAAGCCCCGGTACTAGCTGACAGACCCAACTGAATGACTTCTTGTCCAGGGACCATTCGGGCTCCAGTGGGACTGAACGTGATAGCGCATCTGCCACCATGTTCTTTATTCCGGCAAGGTGAGTGGCTGATAGGTACCACTTGTTCTTGCCTGCTAGTGAAAAGATGGCTATCATGACATGGTTCACGTGGCTTGACTTGGACCCTCCCCTGTTGATGCAGTGTACTACCACTGCACTGTCGAGCACCAGCTTGATATGAGATTTCTTGGTTGGGCGAAGTTTCTTCAGGGTGAGGAACACTGCCATGGCTTCTAGCACATTGATATGAAGCTGGCGGAATGGAAGGGACCATGTTCCTTGTACCTTCTTGTACTGTGAGTACCCTCCCCAACCTGTTAGTGATGCATCTGTGTGGATCACTAAGGCCGGCGAAGGGAACTGTAGTGGAATTGTCTTTGACAAGTTCTTGACCTCCGCCCAGGGACGGAGACGCTTCCGTAAAATCGCCAGAATCGGAGCTAATCTGTCCCGGAATCTTTTGTTCGCTTTCAAACGCCAAACCCGATTTATATCTTTCAGTTTGGCTTTCAACAGGATGTCCGTCACTGAAGCGAATTAGAGAGAACCTAAGATCCTTTCTTGGTTTCTCCGGGACGTCTGTTTGCACTTGAGAAATTGTCTGGTTGCCTTGGCTATTTCTCTCCTTTTCAACGGCGGGATTGATAGAGTATGCGAATCCAAATCCCAATGAATTCCCAGCCACTGGAAAAGGGACGCCGGGGTTAGGCGGGACTTTGTCCTGTTTATCTTGAATCCTAGGTATTCCAGAAAATGGATGACCGTGGTGGTTGCTTTGCAGCAAGCTTCAATGCTTGAGGCCCACACGAGCCAATCGTCCAGATAGGTTACTACCATGACCCCCTGAGACCTTAGTTCCTGGACTACCGTTTCCGCCAACTTTGTAAATATCCTGGGGGCTATGTTGAGCCCGAAGGGCATTACCTTGAAGGAGTAGGCTTGGTTTCCTAACTTGAAGCCTAGGAACGGGCGGAAGTGTCTTGCTATTGGGACATGATAGTAGGCGTCTGTAAGATCTATAGAGGTGGTGACGGCCCCACGGGGAAGTAAGGTCCGCACCTGTGAAATGGTCAGCATCTTGAACTTGTCGCAATGAATGAATAAGTTTAGACGGGACAAGTCTAAGATTATTTTTTGTTTGGCTGAGTCTTTCTTTGGCACACTGGACAAGCGACCTTGAAATTTTAAATGTTTGACTCTTGACACTACTCCTTTTTGAAGGAGATCGCGGGAATACTCTATCAATTATGCTGTTGGTTCTTGATAGAAGGTGTTGGGTGGAGGTGGACCTTGGATCCAACTCCAACCCAGACCTTTGGATGCAATACTTTGGGCCCAATTGCTGAACCTCCAACGTTGACGAAAGAGGTACAGCCTCCCTTCTATCTGGAGGTTCTCATTGGGTTGCTGATGGGCGGCCTCCACGTCCTCCGCATGAACCTCTGCCTCTGCTGGTAGCCCTTCAGCCGCCTCGCTGACAAAAGGTGCCTCTAGCTCTGCTGCCCCTGCCGAACCTATTGAAGGCCTGAAATGCTTGGCTTTCAAAGGTGGGGTTGAAGGGCGGGGAGACAGCAAAGGAGGTTGATGCTTGCGGCTGTTGGGGCTGTGTCAACAGCACGAACTGCTGTTGCGGTTGACTCTTAGAGGTTGAGGGTTGGGGAACTGGTACGCCTGAACCAAAGCTTGCTGCTGCGGAGCCTGGAAGGGCTGGAACTTCCTGGGCTTTTTCTTGGCTTTGGGATTCGATGTGGAAGACTCCAATTTCCTTTTGGAGACGAGTCCCCACCGAACCCTTAGGCTTTGGTTCAACCTAGCAGCCTCATGTTGCACCTCGTTTACCGCTGAGGCTGGAAAGAGATCCGCTCCCCATATCAAAGAGGCCAGGAGTTTGTTGGGTTCATGCCTGATAGTGGATTCTGCTAGGACATGCTTCCTGCAATTCCTCCTAGCCACGACAAAATCATATAAGTCACATTGCATACTTAGCAATTGTGCCTTAGCAATGATATTGAACAATGGCTCTTGTGCATAGATAAGAGCCGCTGCTTCCGTCATGACTAGTACGTTGAGGGACCTCGCAAGCCGTGTCCTAGCGTCAAATTCTGTCTGGATGAGCCCATCAGACAGCCTGGGTAGTCTCTCACTAAATAGAGAGATGGCACAGTCGGGTTTGAGTTTGCCAACCGAGAAGGTGGCTGGGAGGTCTACCCAGAGGTAATCTGTTCCGGGAAGAAGAAATGTTGATTCCGTCTCCCGGAGCTGTGGCATAGGCTCATCTCTCATTGCAGCTTGCAGAGTGAGTTCTGCCACTTTAGATGTGAACGGAATTGGGGTCTCCGCGTCCATAGTGAAAATTGTGAAGGGACTCCTGAAGGCCGTAACCTTAGTGTTTACACACTGCCATTCCTCCAGGTTATGGATCCAAGCCTGTTGTGCCTGGTCCCGAGAGAGGATAACTGTCTCTTTCGGGACCTTGTCCTCCCTGATCAAGGCAGATTCCATAAGACGGACATAGCCTATGAAAGGGGCTTGCAACCCTGGCGGGTGGAACTCGAAGTCCTCAATCCTTCGAGTTCCGCAGCCCTCAATCGTAAGCATGCCGTTTACGAAAGGTGCGTAGGAAGCCACCCTCCATGGGTTACTTGGGTGGAAGGGAGGGAGAGTGGAGGAGTCCGGCATAAGCTGGCCTTGGGCTGCTTGGCCGGCTTGTTGAAGCCCCGATGCTATGCCTTGCTGAAGACCTGCGACTATGGTCTCCTGTGTGACCAGCCTTTCCAGAATCTCTTGAAACTTTGTGTTGACCAAGTTTCCAACCATATTACCCATTTGTTGCATCATGTTGGTCAAAGGAGAGGGAGCTCTGCCCTCTCCTTGAATACCTTTGGTATCGCACCTTTAGAGGTGGATGCCACAGGGTCGGCAGAGGAAGAGTGGGCTCTTTTCCTGGAAGACTTAGTCTTCGACCCTCTGGAGAGACCCATGTTTGGGTTTGTCCGCTCCGGGATGGTGAGCCGGAGTTTTATGGACTTGGCTGGTACTTGGCTTTCTAGGAAGGGGCTTTGGCAGCGATTTAGAGTCACGCTTGACCTTGACTTTAGGGATCGCCGAGAGGGATTTCGATCCAGCTGATAGAAATCCCCAGGAGAATCCCTGGAATGAAGTAGAAGAGGAAGGGGAAGAAGGTCTAGATGTGCTCAAAGGGAGGC
The DNA here is from genome assembly GCF_015104395.2 of Macrobrachium nipponense. Lineage (NCBI taxonomy): Eukaryota > Metazoa > Arthropoda > Malacostraca > Decapoda > Palaemonidae > Macrobrachium > Macrobrachium nipponense. The sequence continues at coordinate 53,609,696 of NC_061109.1, forward strand.
CTTGAGCACCTACAAAACTTGCCTCACTAACATCCTTACTGTTGCCCATGCTGTCCACCGTCATGGGCTTGACATCGAGATCTAGTGCCGCGACCTCTTCTGCGACCTCCTGCGCCGAAGTCTCCTCTGGGTGTTGGGAAACTGCGTCTTGAATAGATGCTATCAGGGGAGCTGCTACTTCGGGGTCCACATAGCAGGTGCTCCTCCCCCCGGGAAGATCAAAGTAGCCATCTCTTGGGAGAGGATATATGGTCTTGCCTTGGCTACATTTCGCCCGAAGCTGCCTACCCATACCTTGAGGGTGGAAAGAGCAGCATCCCGAACAGACTGAGCTCCCTGTAAGAGAAGGGTTAGTGTTAAACTTAAACTTAACGCTTATTATTGTAACTTAACTTAGGAGGCATATGATTGACATATATATTACAATGGTCCACCTTGTATTATTATGTACACACCGGAGAGTCACTTACATCAGAGGAGACTTGTTCCACGAGATCGTAGCAGGTGACACAGTTCTCGTGGTGCCACACTACTGAACCCTCTAGTTGGACTGCGCAGGTGGCGTGGGTCCGGCAGACATCGTGCCCACAGGGATCCTGGAGGACGGCGTTGCAGCCGGTCTCCATACAATGGGTGGCCTGTAAAGGGAATGATACACGAGTACGTTTATTAACCATTCGGACGATGTCCGTGGTTGATATGCCATAACACCGGAGTGTTCCGGTGTTGTAGAATTATCCCCGTCTCGGCCTTCTCTTGCCATGTACCAAGCTGGAGAATCCGGTAGAGCTAGTAGCAAGTAGTTAACAGTGTTTCCGGTGACACCGGAGAACAGAAAACTACTGAATCGGGGTAGCTACTATTGCCATACACCGGAGAAGGAGTAGTCAAAGCAGGTACTGGGTATCGAGATGGGAGAGATCGGGTAAGGTGGCGGAGCTTGGTAACTCCGCCGTCAAACTTAATCTAAAGGGAGGGGTAACTCCCGGAGAAGCACGGTGGCTTCGAAAACTTAAACTAAGACTAATATACAGAAAATATAAATGTGATACATGAAATAATGTAATCCCGCCGGAGGCTGGAGCCTCCAGATAGTCAACACCCTCAAGGAGTCCGGCTATGCCGGAATCCTGGTTCCGCCAAAGCGGGGGAGGGGGTGACTAAAGGCAGGGGTATGGGCCCAGAGAGCCGAGGGGAGCCGAGCTCACCCGAGCCTGGTGGCCGGCCGAGGCTGGGGCGAGCCGAGCTCCTCCCCTACTCTGGGATGAGAACGGCTGGGTAGCGCCACCCTCATACTGTGGGTCCCCATGGGGACCTCCCTCCATCCCCTGAGGGGGTACTCGGATCAGTTGTCAGCGACAACGTGAGCGAGATATCACCCCACCTAGGTGGGAGACGTGGGGGGAGGGAGAGGAGAGCGGCAGCGTGGTGGCTACTACGTGATCATCTGGACCCCTCACGGTTGGGTGTGAACACACACGAGGTGAAGAAGGTCAGGCGAAAGAAAGGCCTATAGGCCAACCAGAGCCGACTCACAGATATGAAATAAAATAAAATATACAATTTACACGGGGGGAGAGGGAAATAAAAAGAGGTGAAGAGAAAGCGGAACGTCCTGGAGGGACTAGGTAGGACCAACCGGGAAGGGTGGTCAAGACCTGGTAACTCCGAGCAGCTGGCCTAGTGTCGTGACGAATAAACGCGGGACAGGCGGCCAGGGTAGGCTAGGACTAAAAGTAGGACTAGCATGAATATAACACAGCCTAACAAGGTGACCTAACCAACAAGGAACATGCATGAAATAAAAAACTGGGTTGGTAGGGCTCCGATAGGCTACGAAGCGAGAACACTTGCTCGGTAAAATCCCCCTTGCAGAGACTAAGACGTTAATAATGCATCACAAATAATAACATAACAATACTGCCATAAATAATCAAGCTCACTCGGTATGGGAGACCACGTGAGACACGAAATGAGGAGACACAAAGGAGCACGCCGCTGTGGTGGCTTGGGGCCGGCGCCGCTTGGGTCGTCGACTCATAAAAAACCTAAATAATTCGGTTAAATATGCCAAGGGCAGCCCCTAAATAGTGTCAACTATAATAGCAGTACTTAACTTGGATGCAGAAGCAGATTGACGATCCATGGTGAAAATAAAGGTTCAAATAAGCAAAAAACACAACACAGCAAAGAAAAACGTGTGTGCAGCGTAGCAGTACTATCAAAGGAATGACGTCAGAGGCGCTAGTCGTAACGGTAGCGGGTAATGGGCCATAGGTCGGCTCCTCTCTTTTTGAGGTTTTTGATGTAGGGAGAGGCTAAATGGAAAAGGACCTGTGGTAGTGGTTTCACTTGCCCCAGAAACCATACCGACACCTTATAATAAAGGTGAGCGAGCCAGAATAATCTGGCACTTCCAATTTAGCTGTTCTCTGGTATTATAGCAATATTTTACCTTAGAAATAGTGCTAAAGGAACCTATTTCACGGAGTGACACAGGCTGAGCCCAGAAAAGATAGTGATCATAATACTGGTAATAACAGTAATAATATTGGTGAGAGAAAAAATGCAATGAGAGTTATAACAGTTAGTGCACAGATTATATAACTTAAATTTCAACTAGAGACCTTAGGTGGTTACAGTAGTCAGGTCCATAGGGCTAAATACAAAAATTGAAAGTAGAAAAAAACTTTAACTTGATAGTAATCACAGTAATAATGAAAAAATAAAATATCAGCAATAGATATAATAATGACATTATCTGCAGATGACATCTTGCCAATACAGAGATTAAGTCCTTTCGGGGACAAAGGCCTCATTTTCCCATCTTTCCCACAATTTAGATCTTCTTCTTGCTTCACTCCTTAGGATGCTTTGTATGAGCGAGTTGCTGCTGTTTCTCACTCGGGTTACCAGACTGAACATTGTTCGCCTTACAATGATTTTTAAATTGTCCTGGTGGTTTTCTAATAACATCTGTGTGGCGGAGTGGTAGCGGGGTGTGTTTGTGAGGCATCTCAGAATGTCATTGTGCACAACAGTGATACGTCTCATGGGCCCTCGGGTATAGTTTGTCCAGAGGGAACACCCATAGATACTGTAGTAGTACGAGCGGAAGAGCAGCAGTTTCACGTCTCGGTGACAGAAGGCAAACCTCATTGCAATCATGTTGCCAGTTGCACAGTTTAAGACGCCTCTGTTCAATGTCTGCCGTATCTTTTAGGTCGTCGGTGATAATGTGACCCAAATACGTTAATTTGCGCACAAATTCCAGCCGATGACCAAATCATCAGCGTAACAGAGGTTGTTTATAGTTGTTTCATTGACAGTGCATCCAATTGGGAGTGAGTTCAGTTTGACATTCAAGGCATCTGTGTACGTATTAAACAGGTATGGAGAGAGAATGACCCCTTTCCGAAGCCCGTTTAGGGAGCCGAAGGTGTACGATAATATATTACCCCATTTGACACAGAATTGCTGTGTGGAGAACCAGCAATGTAAAATGCCAATTAGATATAGGGGTGTGCCGCTTTTATGCAGCTTCAGGAAGAGCTTCAGGTAGTTTACTCTCAAATGCTTTTCTCACATCTGCAAAATATAGGAAAACAGGAGAGGCTGATGATAGGTAACAGTTCAGCAATTCTTTCAGTATGTAGATGCAGGTGTCGGTTGAGTGGTTTGCTTTAAACCCGAACTAGTTGTCAGTGGTTTGTAGAAAAGGGAGAAGTCTCACATGAAGAACCGACTCAAGTATCTTCGATGCGATCGTTGTGATTGCAATCGGCGTGTAGTTGCCAGGGTCAGCTGCATCCTTTAGTGTTTTTTTGATTAATGGTATCAAGTGAACTAAGAGTAAGGAGTCTGGAAGAAACTGGTGAATTATGCATGCATCGAATAGGGCGGCTAGCAAAATGTAAATTATCGGATGGCAGAATTTGAAAGCCTCTGTGGGAAGACCATCACAGTCGGGCGATTTATTATTAGGTAGGCTGTTTATGGCATCGCTGATGTTACCTGGCGTAATACGGTCTGCAAAATGAAATTGAATGTTGTCAGTAAGGAGGTTATCTATATCCCTTCGGGAAGCTTGATCATTTATGCAATTCAGGATATTGTTGAAGTGATTGCCCCACATACTTGCGATAGCTTCGTCTCCGACTGCTTCCCCTACTCTCTGTGATAGCTTTTTAGTTATGGGATTTAAGGACTGGATATCTTTCCAAAGACGAGGGTAATCACCAGATTCTAAGTTTCTAAACATTGCATCGGCTCTTAGTTGTTTTTCATTTAACCTGCAGTGCTTAAGAGCAAGTTTGAATTGCGCTCTCGCCTGCCTCATTAGTAATGCAGTGTGTCCTTCCCTCGGGCTACCAGTTTGCTTCCACAGTAAAAACATTTCTCGTGAGTATGTATACAGATCTTTAACCAAGTCATTCCAACCAGGTATATTACGAGAATTACCTTGGCGAAATCTATAGGCAGTCCTGCCTGAAGCAAGCAAAGCGGAGATTATGTTCAAATAGAATTCATTCAGATCCCTCCTGTGGTTGTCATTTCTACAATTTGTGTTGGTACAAAGTAGGGCGTCTGCCGGTTGAACTATTGACCGCAACCTGGTTTCCGTGGTCGCCCTAAAGTATATCCGGTTTTCTGTTGGTTTTTAAAATCCCAGTTTACCGCTGGTGGGCGGTCAGTTAGTGGGTTCACGGTAGGGAGGGATGGGGTACTGAATGACACCTGTAATGGGATGTGATCGTAGCCCATTGTAAGATCGTAGCGAATATTGCAGGTCATAATAGAATCATGAAGTTGTGGAGATGTGATGCAGTGGTCCAGCCAGGTGGTTGTAATTGCGTCCGCTCTATTATGTACATATGAATAGGAGGGTCGCAATCTTAACAGACTCAAAACTCACCTTAAATCACTCAACAAAATGCCCATATTAAACAAGATAGTTATAACAAATATAACATTAACCACATTAAACCACTATATAACAAATATACAGCCAAATTTAGAAAAAACGTAATAGCTGAAAAAATCGCACCATGGAAAGAATATGTCTCAAACATATCTTCAAACACATCCACAAGGGATATCTGGCAAAAGATAAGGAAAATCAATGGAAAACATATAAGACCTCCAAGAAGTGCAGTACATCTAAATGGAAAAATATAACATGATACTTATGAAATATCAAATATAATTGGAAAACATTTTGAAAACATCAGTGCTTACTCTAGCCTAGATATACATTTTCAAAATGTCAGAAAACAAAAATAAAATATAATACTCAATTTTGAATCTCTTGAAGAACTGGAATATAATTATATTTTGAACATGGATGAACTAGATAATGCCATCAACTCTTGTCATCCCTCCGCACCAGGATATGATAAAATATCATTTGAAATGATTGAAAAATTAGCTCCAGTAGCTAAATCATATTTATTAAAATTTTATATAGTATCTGGCTAAAACGTGTTTCCCAATAAATGGAAACATGCCATAATAATTCCAATAAATAAACTAGGAGAAGATGCAAGTAATCCATCCAGTTATAGACTGATATCCCTAACAAGCTGCCTATGCAAAATCTTAGAAAAAATGGTTAATGCACACAATTAACGTATGAAATTACCAAAGACTCCATTTTAACACCAACACAGTCAGGTTCAATAGCTGGCCGATCAACCATAGATCCCTTAACACATTTAGAGGATCATATCAAAAAAGGCTTTGACAAAAAAAAACTGTAGCTATATTTTTTTTATATAGAAAAAGCACATGTCACAACATGGAAACATATCATGCAAAAACTCCACTCCAAGGGATTAAGAGGCCACTTACCAATATTTATTAAGAACTTTTTAACAAACAGAACTTTTCAAGTAAGAGTTGAAAATTCAGAATGTTCTCCAAAGGAGTGTGCCGAGTGTAACCTTAGTTGCTCTAGGTATTTCCTATGGCATTCTTTATATTCCTTTTGCAGATGACTGGAGAGAAAACTTCAATTGATAATTGAAAAAAAAATCATCAGGTTTTAAGTTTTCTATGCACAATAAAGTCATAATGCATTTTTGCCATATTAGGTGAGTGTAACCAGATCCTGATGACTATTAAAGGTCATTGGATTTGTTGTGTGCAGATGTGTTTTATGAGATTAATACATATATGACCAGATATTGACATGGACTAATCATGTGGAGACCATTGGAGTCTTTGGCAATGAAGAGGCTGATAGAATACCAGAACAGGCAGCAGCTGAGCTTCTTCCAAGGAGAATTCCACTTGTTTAAAGATTTTTTTTTTCTCCTCCAAATTAGAGGACTGTTGGAACTTGATTTATAATGATCACTAACCTTTTTGTGAAGACTTATCTACTTAACATTGAGGCATTTGGACTTATCTACTTAACGTTGAGGCATTCGCTTGTTAAATGCCCCAGTCTTGGGGATCTGAGGAATGGATGCTTTCTGAGGGTAGTGGTGAGGGTAGCATATTTATCCTTACTGAGGTTCTTGGACAAGATAGAAATAGACATTCAACATTTTGGGATAAATAAAAATTAAACATTGTTGGTTAAAACAGCTACCAAAAATCAGCATGAGAGTTGTCTTACAATATAATCTGCAAATACAGTTACTCAAAAGTTGAAGCAACAAAACATAACACTGTATACAGAAGAATCATATTGCTCAACAGTTTATGACAAAAAATGAAATATTATGTTAGATTGTGAAACCTTTAATATTCCATGCAAGGAATACTTTTGGAAAAATAGAAGAAATAAAGTTGATAAGATCTGGACACAATACAAAATGTCATAGCAAATTCAGCTGTGCATACTGTGGATCAGATGATTACACAGCAGAGTGGAACTGTTAAACCAACTTGCATAAATTGTGTTGGAATCACCATTCAAAATCTAGATTCTAGAGTTTACATGTTATATATATGATAAAAGACTACATTTAAGGCTGACTTGTTTGTCGTAATAGTGCTAGCTGCTAAGCCTTTTTCAAATAAAGATCTGAAAAAGGATATAGCTGAATTGATTGTCATGATTCTAATATCTGATTCTCTCAGGAAGGTTGCTAACTTTTTGACTGCAACATCATACTGTCTCAAAGTTGAATCTCTTTTATCAGATTCCAAGAAAAGAATATTTCGAGGATCAATATTCGCATCTCTTTTAGCCGCAAACTTCATGAAGTCCATAAAGTTAGGGTTTTGAGAATTCCTGAGGAAGCGAACACAGTCTTCGTTTGTACTGACTGGGAGAGCCTGGGATTGGGAATCCGAAGAGGACGAAGACCCAGTTCCAGAATGAGAGGGTACCAATTGCTCTTCGGCCAGTCTGGGGCTACTAGAGCTACTTGACCCTTGAACGTCCTGAGTTTGTTCAGTACCTTCAGGAGAAGATTCACTGGAGGAAAGACATAAATCTTCTCCCAGTTGTTCCAGTCTATGGACAGGGCGTCCGTGGCATAGGCCAGAGGGTCCAGGTTGGGGGCCACATAACATGGGAGTTTGTGGTTCGCTTGGGATGCGAATAGATCCACTTGTAGACCTGGAACCCTCCGGAGAATCCATTGGAACGAACTGTTGTCCAGTGACCATTCCGACTCCAGAGGAACTGATCGGGATAGAGCATCTGCTATGACGTTTCTCACTCCAGCTATATGGGTGGAGGAGAGGTGCCAACTGAACTTGTCCGCCAGGGAGAAGATGGCTACCATGACATGATTCAGATGTCGTGACTTGGAGCCTCCCCTGTTTACACAATGGACTACCACTGCGCTGTCTAAAACTAGCTTTATGTGGAGTTCTTTGGCGGACGTAACCTTTTTAGAGTCTAGAACACTGCCATTGCTTCCAGTACATTTATGTGAAGCTGACGGAACTGGGGTGACCAGGTTCCTTGAACCTTCTTGAACTGAGAATATCCTCCCCAGCCGCTTAATGAAGCGTCCGTGTGGATGGTAATCCCCGGAGGAGGAAACTGAAGGGGTACTGATATTGACAGGTTCTTGACTTTTGACCAAGGGCGTAGACGATTCCGCAGAATCTGTGGGACTGATGATAATTTGTCCCTGGACCTGACATTTGCTCGTGAGCGCCAGATTCTGGTTAGGTCTTTCAGTTTGGCTTTCATTAAGATGTTTGTCACTGATGCAAATTGGAGTGAACCCAGAATCCTTTCCTGGGTTCTCCTTGAAGCAAGTTTGTGTCCTAGAAATTGCTTTACTGACTTCGCTATTTCTTTTCTCGGCTGATGGAATCGACAGAGTATGGGAGGATAGATTCCATTGAATGCCCAGCCACTGAAAGTTTGACTCCGGAGTGAGTCTCGATTTTGTCCTGTTTATCTTGAACCCTAGATATTCCAGGAACTGGATTACTTTCAGTGTTGCTTTGCGACATTCCTCGACTGTTGGAGCCCAAATTAACCAATCGTCGAGATACGCTACTACCATGATCCCTTGCGACCTTAGTTGTTGGACGACCACTTCCGCCAGCTTCGTGAACACCCTGGGTGCCACGTTGAGACCGAAGGGAACTACTTTGAAGGAGAATGCTTGATCTCCTATCTTGAAGCCCAGATAAGGGCGAAAGTGTCTTGCAATAGGGATATGATAGTATGCGTCTGTAAGATCGATAGAGGTGGTGACGGCCCCACGGGGAAGTAAGGTCCGCACCTGCGAGATGGTGAGCATCTTGAACTTGTCGCAGCGAATGGCCAAGTTTAAACGGGACAAGTCTAAGATTACCCTTCTTTTTTGTGAGCCTTTCTTTGGAACGCTGAACAAGCGCCCTTGAAACTTTAATCTGTTGACTCTCGCTATTGCTCCTTTCTGAAGGAGGTCCTCCGCATACTCCGTCAATTCTTTGGATGGAAGTTGAAGGAAAGGTATGGGTGGGGGCGGATTCGCCACCCAACTCCAACCCAGGCCTTTCGACACAATACTTTGTGCCCATTTGCTGAATCCCCACCGGTGGCGGAAGAGAAACAGCCTCCCTCCTACCTGGAAGTTCTCATTGTTGCTGGTAACCTCCGCGGCCTCCCCGGAAGTGTTTTCCTCTATTAAGGGACCTTCCTGATCCTCTCTGACAAAAGGATCGCTTACCTCTGCCTCCCCTACCTGAGCGGTCATACTGCTGAAAGGCCTGGCCTTCGAACACTTGGTTGAAGGCTGGGGAGACAGCGTAAGAGGTGGAAGGTTGAGGCTGGGGGGAAATCACATAGATAGGCTGTGATTGGGCCTTGGAGGTAGAGGGTTGGGCCGCCTGCACCAACGGAACAGGCTGGGCGAAGCGTTGCTGTTTCTTTTGGTAAGGCTGGAAACGTCTGGGTTTCCTCTGAGCCTTACCCCTCACTGCTTGGTCTTGGCGTCTCTTTGCAGTGAGACCCCAACGATCCTTAAGGCTTTGGTTAAGCCTTGTAGCTTCCGCCTGGACCTCCTTTACCATTGCATCGGGGAAGAGGTCTGCTCCCCAGATGTTAGATGAAAGCAACTTATTCGGTTCATGCCGAATAGTTGCTTCTTGGAGGACATGCTTCCGACAATTCGTTCTGGCTGTGGCGAACTCAAACATGTCAGACTGTACCGTTTGAGTCAGTGACTTGGTGATAAGCTTAAATAGTGGCTCGGAACCGTAAGCAATGGTAGCCACTTCTGTCATGGCCATGGTGTTAATAGACCTGGCTAGCCTAGACTTGGCCTCAAACTCCGTCTGAATGAGGCTGTCCGGAAGTCTAGGCAGCTTCTCACCAAACTGATCCATAGCACAGTCTGGTTTGAGTTTGCCCGCCGAAAAAGTGTTGGGCAGGTCTTCCCACAATTCTCCGGTTGAGGGAAGCAAAGGAGATGTGGGGTCCGCTTCCTTTAGCTGCGGTAACGACTCCCCCTTTTGGGCCGCTGGGATAGTGACCGTAGCGATCTTGGTAAGGAAGGGAAGCGGAGTTCCCTCTTCCATTGTGAAAATGGTGAAGGGACTCTTAAAGGGTTGAATCTTCGTGTTTGAACAATCCATGTCCTCTAAGCACCTGAGCCATTCTCTTTGAGCCTGGTCACGTGAATAGAGGACTGTCTCTTTAGGGTCCTTGTCATCTCGCGTCATGGCTGCGTCAGTGAGTCTGGCGTAGCCAATGAACGGCGGCTGTAGATCCTCCGGGTAGAACTCGAAGTCCTCAATCCTTCGAGTTCCACACTCCGGAATAGAAATAAGCCCGTCCTGGAAGGGGGCGTATGACGCCACCCTCCAGGGGTTATTCATAGAGAACGGAGGCAGAGAGTCATGAGGTGGAAGCTGAGCTATACCTGTGCCGAAAGGTGGGGGAGTAGCTAGAGGAGCCTGGCTCAGTTCGGCGATGATGTTATCCTGGGAGGTGATCCTGTCGGACAACCGGGAGAACATCTGCTCCATACTGTTTTTGAGAGAACCGACCAAATCCCCCATGTGTTGTAACAGACCAGCATTGGGATCCAAAGCCGGAGCTGCTGCGGAGGTGGTTGGGTAACTCTGAACAGGTACCAAGGGGAGAGGAGAAACGGCTGACTCCGCCGGAGTATGTGATCTCTCCTTGGAAGACCTACTCCTTGAGGATTTGGAGCCGGACCCAGAAGCTCTAGACCTCTCTGCTCCGGGGTTCGTAGCCGGAGACTTGCGAGATGTTGACGCCGACGACGACGTCTTACTTAGGGTTTTCACAACCGTCTGTCCTTTGACCTTAGGTCTTACGGAAGCATCAGGAGAAGTATAAAGGAGCTCAGCTCCTGTAAAGCCTTGGAAGGAAGCTGGAGAGTTAGCAGGAGTAGAAGACCCAGTGGCGCCCAAGGGAAGCCCTTGGGCGTCCAACGTACCTACCTCGACCAACAGGTCGTCAACACCTACCATTGGTTCAATATTCAGATCCAGTGTCGCGACTTCCGACGAGATGTCCTGGCCTGGTTCAGTCAACGAAGCGGCGAGCTGTTGCTGAATCGCCGCCATAGTCGGGGCTGCCTCTGCCGGGTCGACGTAACCCGTTGACTTGCCGCCGGGGAAGATCAGGACAGCCAACCTCTTCTCAAGAATGTAGGGCTGTCCCTTGGCGGCGTTCTTGCCAAAACCGCCGACCCAAGCCCTCAGGGTTGCCAGGGCGGTGTCTCTAACAGCGGGAGCCTGGAAGAGAGGGTATTTGTTAGTTTTAAGTTTAAACTTAAGATTAAAACTTAAGTATTAGGTTTAGACTAAAAACATAGGGGATGCGAGATCCCATATAAAACAAGCTTAAGTTTAAAATAAGAGATTAAAATTAAACTTAAGAACTATAACCTTGTAGGGATTAGCGAACGGAGTTGGGAATACTTACCCCGTCTAAGAGCTGGCTCACCAGATCGTAGCAAATAGTGCAGGTCTCGTGAAACCAGACTTGAAGGTTCCCGTGTGGAGTCGCGCATGGAACATGGGATCTGCAGACTTCATGCCCACAGGGGTCCTGGAGCATGGCATTGCATCCTGGATGCTCACAGTTGGTGGTCTGTAAGTGAAAAGATACATGAGCATCCTAAAAGATATCACTTACAGGCTAGAGGCTAAAAGAACTCCGCTGCATGCCGGAGCGCGAAAAAATTTTGGGCATAACCCCTCCCTTACCGCCTGAATAGGCTAGAACCCCGGAGAGATCCGGTGTGAGTAGGTAACGGAGGGATTTGGCTTAAGGTAGCTTAAATTAAACTTACTATAGTTTAAATTAAATACTAAATACTTAAACCTAAAGCCATAGAACGTACCGGAATAAATCCGGTGCGCGGCGGTGTTCGTGTCGCGATATCAGCGCGACGGGGTGGTTAGGAAAGACCAACTGTATGCCTGCAGTCCGCCCGCCAGGGTGAACTAGCACCTTTCCACGTGGATGCCGGAGCTCCGGTAAATTAAAGAGCACCAGTAAACTGGGAAAGGGCGAGAGGGCGAAACAGACTCGAGCTAGCAACGGAGCGACGGAGTAGCGACGGAGGGGGGAAGGCCAGTCCCCCCCCCTTAGTCATCCGAGCGCGCCGTGAAGCCAGAGAGCGGACGAGTCCAGTCTGGGTCTGTCCAGCCCCCCCTACTCCCTCCGCCTAGGGAGAGAGGGAGGCAGGCACGGGTATGTGGAGCGAGCGAGGACAGACCAACCCTCCCCCCCGGCCCTATGGAAGAGCGGGAGGAGGGAAAGGTGACTGGACAGGCGTCTGGCTGCTCCGTGATCACGTAGTGACCACGGAGCGGTAACATGCAATACAATGACACAATATAGCCTAGGATAAAGCAACCAACTAATCAGAGAGATGCTATAGAGAAGCAACCGAACTGAAGAGCGGAAGCAATAGTGGTGGATACCAATAATACATAACCTAGGCTACGTGAAATGCCAGACGCCGTAGGCTAACCTAAAACATAAATAATCAAAATCACTTAACGTAAAGAAAGAAAATAAATCAGTAGGAGAAAAAATCCAGGAGTGTACGACTAACTCGAAAGAAAGTCTACCACTCAAAGCTAGCCGGGGCCGATACTAAGAGCTGTGGCTAGGGTCTGGATGGAAGATGCCTACGCAAGGTGAAGAAGACATGCATGCATGACATAAACCCAGTAGGCTGGACCCCTAACATAAAATAGATAACTAACAATAGAGCGTAAGGAAATAAGGGAAGGTTCTGGGTATGGAAGACCAAGAACGAACCCGCCACGAGGCAGAACCATGCTGCCATGCTTCCGACCAAGAGCCCGTATTTATACCTAAAAAACGGCAAATACTGACTCAAGGGCGGAAAAAACCAAATAGCAATAACAACTGATTACTTAACTTAGCTGCTGCGATGGCTGTACGCTCCATGACTGATAAATCCAAGATAGGGGCACAAAAAACACAGAGCAAAAAAGGGCACGTGTGTACGCGGTGCGCTAACTGAAAAGGATGGCCACCAGAGGCGCAGCAGTCGGCAGCATGGGATGGAGTAGTAGTAGTTGCTGCCCACTCTGTGGGTCGGCTCCCCTCTAGTGGGGGTTTTGTAGGGGGAGATTTCTATTGGCAAGTGGTTCGTGGTAGTGGTCTCACTCGCCATAGTGTTCATACCGACACCCTCTTGGAGGGTCGACGATCAGTAGTACTGACCTTTTCTTTATTTTATTTATTCTCTGGTATGTGTTAGTACATTTACCTTAGAAATAATGGATTAAAGGATATTTCGCGCAGCGACACGAACTGAGCCCAGAAATAGATTTTTCCTTACGTCAAAATCCCTTTTTTGGTAGCCTCTGTTGAGTTCTGAAAGGTGTTACTCATATGGCCCTGTCAGAGGCATAGTAAGAAAGTCCAACCAATAACAAGAATTTTCTTATAGTTGGTCTTGGCCAGACTGTGCATGTTGACACGGAATGAACTATAAAGATTCAGAGGCAGGGAAACTGTTTTTAATAATGAGTAGTATCTATTTGGTATCACAAGCTTTCTGTATATCGAATGAATGGGATAGTGAATCTATAGGAAACTGTTTTGCAAACCAAATTTGGTAGGTGTCAATATCTTATTTTTGTGTGCCATACTATTGATGCATTTACCATTTTTTCTAACAATTGGCATAAGTAACTCGTAAGGGAAACTTGTCTGTAATTGCTTACATTACTTGGTTCTTCCCCCAGTTTGGATATAGGAATAATTATGGCATTTTGCTATTCTTCAGGAAACAATTTATAAGCACAAATTCAGAAACTATAGGGTAAAAATGTATATACACATCTTGTGTTGTTTCAAAATTTGGTGGGTTTGGCTGTTTTAGCTTTTATTTTGCAAAAAATATTTACCTAGGTTTGTAGTGCTGCTTATGTTGGCAAATTTTCTCCAGATAGTGCTTATTTCATTGGGTAAAGAATCTTGTCATTATTTTAGTATAGCAAATCTTGGTGATTTGAAGTGTATTTATATTTCTAATTTTTTGCTATGTTGTTTGTTACAGCAGAATTGCTGAACATCAGGTAGCCTATATATGTACTGTCTGTAATGATATTCTTTCTTGTATAACTTCGTTTCTAAACTTTGCCAAATCTATCAATTTCTGCATGTTTCTATTCCCTTAAGTTTCCTTGTTAACAAGTGCTTTATCAGTTTTGTTGAACTGTTTGTTTAGTCAAATTTCCTTCCATATAAATGTTTTTGTTTTATTAATTCTTAGAGTATTATACCACCAAGGTACTTTGTAAGGATGTGGTATGGCTTTATTTACGGTATTTTTGATAAATTTTAGATATTCAAATAAAAGGATATGTTGTGTGTAATTTGTATATTTCCCACTCAGATTTATGAATGTTATAAGGGATATAATTAGTTGGGTTATTTTGTAGACATGAAATAAAATTCGAAAATAAAAAGCCACTAGTATATGTCTTCATGTCTTCCATTGAAATCTATTTGTCTATGCTGGATGAGTAATGTGACATTTAGTTATGAAAAAGTCCCACATGCTATTTAGAAATGTTTTTTAACAATAAGTACGTTTTTGTGGAACTATGTTATCTCAAATAGCACATATCATTTTAATTCCGTCTGCCATATTGCATTTCCTTCAAGATGTGCTGATACACAGCTGTAATCCAAATAGGGTTATAGATATCAAAGTTGCCATATAGTATTTGAAAAGGGTCCTTGATAAGTACCTATTAATTCTTGTAAACTATATATTGAATATAAATGTGTATAATTTTCTTTTAGCAATTTGTGGAAAATTGTAAATTAGTTCAGTACTAAAAATTACCTTTTCATAAATTATTTTATTGTTCACTTGTACATAGTGCAGTTAGTAAGTTACCTTCTGAAGAAGCTGTTACTAGTAAATATATGCTTATTGATGGTACCAGTTTATTTACTAACTGTATACATAATGTTACTTGTTCATAGTCTTTGAGGAGAGAGTTGTACATATTTCCCCGAGTGTGTAATCTGGTCTTATGATCATTTACATTCCACTGGAGTATGTAATATATAACTAGTGAATGTGTTTTGTGAGTGGCAAGATTTTTGTTGCTTGCAATAGCTGACGTTTTACTATTTATCATGTTATCCTGAGTCATATTATTGTTTAAAAACTTAACTTGTTGTAATGTGTATAGTATTCTTAGGTTTTACCATTTCATTACCGAGTTTTGGGGATCTTTCATTTTTCTTTATACCTTAATGCATTGCAGCATTCAATAAATAGTGTATTACATTCGCATATTACTATATCTCTGTTCCTCATTTTTCCCATGAACTTTTGTTGTGGGAAGTACTGTTGATGGGTAGGTTACATCTGTCCTTTTGCATTAGGTATAGTAACTCAATTTTGAAGTGGGGTCTATGTTAATTGGTTTATTACTTTTGATGATGGACGGTTTGTTACTTAATATCAGTACAGGCAGTCCCCAGGTTACGACAGGTTCGGCCTACGACGTTCTGAGGTTAAGGCGCTTTTCAATTGTATTCATCAGAAATTATTTCCAGGGTTATGACGCCTACAATGCTCATGTGGCACAAGAATGTGACACCAAAAATGAAAAATAATCAATATTTGAAGTTTTTTTTATTAAAAATGCAATAAGAATGCAGTTTACATAGTTTTCAATGCACTCAAAGCATTAAACGTAAGGTTTTCTTAGGATTTTTTATGATGTTCCGGCTTATGACGATTTTCGGGTTACAACGTGTCTCAAGAATGGAACCATCCGTCGTAACCCTGGGACTGCGTGTAGTTGTCTTTTTTACTTTTTATTTTGTTTGACATAAGGATTCGTTTCAGTATGGTCATTAGTATTTTGTTTAGATCTTTCCGATATCTTTTCTTATTATCATAAATTTCAACAACATTGTTTTAGTAGATTTCTTCTAATTTTTCTTTAATGGTTTAGTTAACCCTCTAGTGATCTGATGACGCGTAGTGCGTCAATAAATTTTTTTCCGTAAGTGCACAGATGACGCACCGGGTGCGTCATATGCAAGTTATTTTCAGGAAAAATTCATGAAAAAAATGTGTCAATCATAGAAAACGTAGTTGACGCTATTGGGTCGACACATGACGGATCTTGAAGAAAACGCAAACCAGATGCCGGTAGCTTACTTAGTTACGATACAAATTGTCAACAAAGTAGGTTGGAAATTCTGAAAATTGCACTCCATAAAAAATTACCTCCACTGAGTGCCCAGTTGAAATCTTTCAAGTTTTACATTTTATTTTTGTTGGAGGTTAAGCACCTTGCTAAAGTGCTATCCACGATCTCCTCACACTTGCTACTCCATTCTTTCTTTGGCCACCACAACAATAGGACAACACCCACTTTCTTCTCAATGTGATAACCACTCCGTACACTCGCAAGACTTCATTTGAATGTCATGCGACTTAGGAAAGGAGTGAGGGTCTGCTTTTTAAATGAGGGATGCTAAAATAATTCTTAGCCCATATAAAGAGATCAGTTTGTTTGTGCTAAGGTGAAAGAAAAAAAAAGAAGCATTTGACATGTTTTTCATGACACTTAAGTTAACCTTAAGTGCTTGAACAAGGCATAACATTTCATATGAAATAGTTATTGAGTTCCTTTATCTAAAAAGATTTTCCCTTTAAAAAGGTCCTCATTCTTGGCCGGGAGGTGTATGAGTGGTGAAATGTCCTTGTCCAAGAGTCCAGTATGCAAATCCCACACTCCTGATGCCTAAGCAATCATGCTTTTTGAAGCATGATTGCTTTTCAGCAATTATGGCAATCCCACACTCCTGATGCCTAAGCAATCATGCTTTTTGAAGCATGATTGCTTTTCAGCAATTATGGCATACAAGGCAGCATTAGAGGAACCCTTGCCATATGGGTTTGGAATTTATTCTAATAGAAATTAATTCTGTTCTCGTCTTTTCCACTGAAAAGGTTACCTCCTGCAAGGTTTCCCATTACCTGGTCCCTGAATAAGGTTCTTAAGACTGCCATCGTCTCAATTCATGGGCCCAATATAACTACAACTCATATGCTTCAAAAAGCTTGATTGCTTAGGCATCAGGAGTGTGGGATTTGCATACTGGACTCTTGGACAAGGACACTTCACCACTCATACACCTACCGGCCAAGAATGAGGACCTTTTTAAATGGAAAATCTTTTTAGATAAAGGAACTCGATAACTATTTCATATGAAATGTTATGCCTTGTTCAAGCACTTAAGGTTTACTTAAGTGTCATGAAAAACATGTAAAATGCTTTTTTTTTTTCTTACACCTTAGCACAAACAAACTGATCTCTTTACGTATATGGGCTAAGAATTATTTTAGCATCCCTCATTTAAAAAGCAGACCCTCACTCCTTTCCTAAGTCGCATGACATTCAAATGAAGTCTTGCGAGTGTACGGAGTGGTTATCACATTGAGTAGAAAGTGGGTGTTGTCCTATTGTTGTGGTGGCCAAAGAAAGAATGGAGTAGCAAGTGTGAGGAGATCGTGGATAGCACTTTCTCTCCCCACCATTTTAACTAGCTAACTTACCAAGATTCAGAAGCCAGTCCAGCTTGTGCAAAAGGATACTCCACATGTGATAGGCAATGTTTGTATTGCCATTGTAACAAATACATATATGGGTGCCCAAAATGGGGGTAGTGCCATCAGTACACCTCATCCAATGTTCATATTTTCTTTCTTCCATATTTCTTTTCATCCTCTTCTAACAATTGTTTCATGGTGCAAATACGCAGTTTCCCTCCTGTTACACCTTTTAAACCTTTTTATTGTCAGTTTCTTTTTCAGCTCTGAATAACCTCATAGGTCCCAGCCCTTGGCCTAAATTCTATAATGTTCTGTTCTATATGGGTGTAAATAAAAAATTATTAGGAGTGGGTGGGTTACAAAATAGTACGTGTTCAATATCTTTTGAATGAAGGCCGTGTATAGCTGAAAGCTTATGTTGTATTTCAATAAGTACCAGTAATGAAAATGTTTGAGCAAGGTCTTGCAAACTGCTGAATACAGTAACCTTCAGTTATACAAAAAATAAAGTACCAATTATACTCTGCATGTAGCTACTGTTTTGCACACATATATCGTATCTTGCATAGATTTCTTCCAAATCTGTGTGCGCGTGGCTGTCTGGTTAAATGGAAAAGAAAGAAAAGAGAAAGCTCCTTTCTCTTACTCTCTCCAACCATCAGTCTCTTTCCCTTTCTTCTCACTAATAACAGCTTTCTCTCTCTCTCTCTCTTGCCTCCCAAACAACTGCTCTTTTCTCTCTCTCTCACTCACTTCTTTCATCTCTCCTATCTAACACCCCCTCTACTCTCTCTCTTCCTCTCGTTCCTTTCTCTCTCCAACAATCACTGTCTCTTTCCCTCTTTCTTCCCACTAATACCTCTCATTCTCTGTCAACCCCCTTCTCAAACTCCATCCTCTTTAATGGCATTGAATTTTACCTTATACTAGTACTCTTTTTCCAAATGATAAGTCATATAAAGACAGAAATTATGTATGATAAATTCATAAAGTAACTAAGTCTATGGGCAGAACCAGCTTCGTTTCAGGGAATCCCATCTCACCCCCACCCACTTAGGAGGCGGGGAGGTAGGACGAAACCCCATTATAAAAACATGCACATATTCGAATGCAATGTTGTGTGTCAAAATTTCAAAGCAATCAGTGAAGAACTTTTGGAGATTTTAAGATTTTGGAAAAACGAACATTTACATTTTTATTTATATATACAGATATTATGGCATACAAAATTTATGAGATCCAATACATAAACTTTGGTAAATATGCACCATTTTGTTCATTTACTACAGAACAAACCTTTAGAATGTAAGGGAAAAAAATTCTCTAGTGCCTGCTGAGTAAAAAAAAAAAAAAATAAAAAAAAATAAAAAAATAAATAAATAAATAAATAAATAAGGATTTTGGTGGCAACAGGACCTAGCCAAGATGGCAAAGGAGGTGGGCATCAGTTTCTCTTCAACTGCCTTCATAGGTCATGCTGTTGCCCTCTGCCAAGAAGCAGGTTGTTTTTGTCCCTGCCCGCATTACACCTTAGTGTTCTGGTTTATTCCTTCTTTTTTGTTGTGTTCTGTGTGAGTTGGTGCTTTTTGTGTGTTTTACTTTGAGGATGCAAACCCTCGAATCATCTAAGAAGCTTCCCAAGCCTCAGAGAAATGCCCTGGGATTGGTAAAAATCCTCGCTCTTCTTTTCTACCTGCTTTGGATTTAGATTCCATTCTACTTGTAGCAAGTGTGGCTCTAATAACTGTAGTGTAAGTAACCCATGTTCAGAGTGTGTTGTTTGGTCTCCTGAGCAATGGAACAATTATGAGAGGAAATTGGTGACACAGTCTTGGGAAGGCTTTGTGCCTCCAATGGCAGCGAGAGCATCCATTCATTCTTATTCTGGCTCTTCTAAATTTATCAAAATCTCCTCTTGTTACTTCTTTCCTGGAAGATTTTACTCCTTCGCTTTCTTCTTTTGCTTTGTCCTTAGAAGATTCGATTTGTAAATTTGTATTCATAAGGAGATAGCATTTTAAATCTTCAATATCTTCCAATATTTCATAAGGCTTCAGGGAAGACTACTGAATTCATTTTTCTAAATTTCAAGTTCACCTGCGCAACATATAAAAGATAAACATAATTGTTTGGAACATTTATTACTGAAAAATAGTCAACTCTGAATGCAAACGTAATTTCTACAAACAATAGTCTGATACCTCACACCTCTTTTGGTTAAATCACACTTTAGTACTGGAACATGCTGTAATTCTAATGCAAAACATAGCTAGTCATCTCTACTTCTTGATTTCATTTACAAAGTAAGCAAGTAAGCAAGTAAACTTTGCTAATTTAACAAAAACAGTATAACATTATAAAAAAATTTCTATTAATATGTGACATTAAGAATATTATACAACATTGCTCCAGTAACTACTCACTTTCTTAATGTGCTGCATCTGCAGTTACAAGTTCAAACCACTGTCTCAGAGCAGTACACAAAGCATCTGGTAATGTATTAATGTCTCTAACAACAAGGAAAAAGGGGAAGGGGAATGAATCTACTAAATTGGTCATTTTTCCATCATTATACACTAAGATATCATAAAAAGAGTACTTGTTATCCTTTGCATCTAAGACTAGGAATACTATAAATATTCTGTTGGCTCTTGCAGCCCTCACAGCAGCCTTTACGGCTTTAGATCGTGTATGAGTTTGTCCATCACTAAGAATCAATAACAGCTGGGCTGTATCTGGGTTTCCATGACTGCTACTTTGCCGAGAACAAGTTAGGAGAGCAACACTATCCTCCAGCAAACGAGCAAAGTCTGTTACTTTTTGGTCAAACTTCAAGTTTGAGAGAACCTGGCTACCAGCAGCTTCACTAAACGGCTGATCAAGTGGATGCAAAATTCGAGTTGATGCTCCAAAACTAATAACACCTACTTCTCCAGCTTCAAGCAAAGTTAATGCTCTTGTTACCAGTGCAATACTCTCTATGGCAAGACTTCCAGCATTAACATCAATCATGGACTCGGAATCATCCACAGCAACCAAAATTTGATAAGTTCGCTTAGAGGGTTGAGTACGTCTTAACCATATCTTATCTTTGCGAAACTCTGATGCAATGTAAGGTATAACTTTACGCATGTTAAGCCTTTTACCAGTCCTATAATCCCCCTTTAATCTCGAAGACTGTGTCGGTTCCAATATTAGACGTAACTGTTCACACAACTGTAGTGCCATGGGTGCTACACGAGCTTCTTGCCGAGACCAACTTGAACTATATTCTTCTGCGTTTTGACTCTTTGTGACTTCTATCTGGCGACGTGTTCCTTCAACATTCTCATCAAAGTCTGCATCCTCTATGTCCTCTTCATTTTCTGAAGTTTCAAAATTAAAATTTTAACTAAAATTAAAAGCAAAAGTATGAGGAAATAACACTGAAAAATTAAAAAGTAGTACTAAGCAGCATACAAAAGAATTGCCAATTCACTTATTGCTGTATAAGAACTAATTCTGAAAAAAATATAGAACATTTTTTAATAATTTTTTTCTTAATACATACTGGTTAATATGCATTTAAAAAGACAAATTTTTAAATAATTTGTATTTTTCATAGCTAATGAACCTGAAGTCTTAACAATAGAATAATCTTCTAACACCATATTTAAACCGGTTAAAACAATCGGGAATCTGTGGCATCTGACAACTTGTGCATATACAAGGTGGAAGCTCGTCACGGACCGGGTTCGGGACCTCGAGATGTCAGTCTCTCTTCCAACCCACAATATGAGAGAGGCGGCTAGAAGTGGGCAGTAAACAATACGACCTCAAGTTTGTTAGCCATGAAAAATACCAAATTTGTAACTAATTTGTATTTTTCATAACTAATAAACCTGAGGTCTTAACATTAGGATTTACTAGCGCCAAGCTGGAAACCAGTAGAATTAAAACTACACTTGTGAGATCCTGGGACTATTGGCATCTATACCAGGTCACGGGGCATGTATACCCAGAATGCCCACGGCTACCTGTGACCCACCAGTTATATTTCTAACCCAGTTTAGACTGCTAGAGGGGTGGTTCAAGGTGGGCCTTTACCTGTTCTGTTAAGACCTCAGGTTTGTTAGTTATGAAAAATACAAATTAGTTACAAATTTGGTATTTGTTCATATACGGAACAAACCTTCGGTCTTAACATTAGGATAGACTTACTTATTGGAGGGAGGTAAGTCTCTACAACTGACTGGGAGTTTGCCACCTTATCCATTTCCGAATATATAGGGAAATTCTAAGAGAATGGACAATGAACCTAGAACCAAAGATATATGTGAATCTATTGGTTTCCCTCCCATTCTATGGTTTACTCTTGTCCCTTGCAACTGGATCCACCCTCATCCCTCTCTTTCCTATTATCTAGAGGGGTGTGTTGCTACTGAAAAGTATATCACAACCTAAGATAGCTTCACAGTATGGCTGACCACCTCACCTGCATCTAGTCCGTTCCAGGGCATGACGGTACTCTCCTTCATATTGCCCGTAGTTAAAGGAGTAGGAAGAAAGTAGGAAAGAAAAAAAAGACCAGTCATCCCATTCATTCTACTTTCATACCTTCATCTTAGACTAGACGCAAACTGACCCGCCAGGGGTACTGGATGAGCTTTATCACTTGTTGGGCCGCCACCACTGGACCTAAGGAAAAAGTGTCCAAGGATCTATGGGCAACGTCTCAAATAAAATGAGGTGAAAATTGTTTGGCGTTTCCACACACCAGCTTTCAGAATTCTATCCACAGACATGTTCTTCTTAAATGCCAGAGAAGCACTCAAGCCCCTGATGTCATGAGCTCTAGCTCCCACCTGGCTATCTGACCCTCTGTCTTCTGTCATATATGCATTTCTGATCGTCTCCCTTAGCCAAAACGATATTGTATTCCTGGACACTTCCTTCTTGTTCCGTCCTGTACTTACGAACAACCTCTGGCACCCCGGCCTGAGGTGCGTTGTTCTTCTTAAGTACTCCCTTAGTGCCCTGACGGGGCAGACTTTGTCTACAAAGTCTGCCAAGGAAGGTATGGTAAAGGAGTGGAATCTGCCATCTACTATTGTTGGGTTTTGGGTCTTGGTCATGAATTCTGGAACAAACTCAAATACGTACCATTGACCTCCAACTTCTCGAGTGCTTTACCATAGAAGACAGGCCATGTAGCTCCCCCACCCTTTTGGTCGAAGCCAGGGCCAATAAGAAGACTGTCTTCAGGGTCAGACTCCTATCCGTGACTGCCTTAGTGGTTCGTAGGGGGGTTTTGTCAGACTACTCAGTACCATGGTCAGATCCCAATCTGGGGCTTTTAGTTCCTTTGGTGGACATGACTGTTCAAAGCTCCTCATCAGCATGGCCAACTCCGATGAAGACGAAATGTCCACTCCTTTCATTCGTAAGAATGAGGCTAGAGCCGCCCTGTACCCCTTCACTGCAGATACAGACATATGCTTTTCTGTTCTGAGATATATCAGAAAGTCTGCTAACTGCTGAATAGTGGTACCGCGTGGAGACAAGTTCCCTCTACGACACCAATCACAGTATGCTGACCACTTTCCTTGGTATACTGTCGCAGATGATTTTCTGATATTTCCTGCCATCTGAGTTGCTGCTTTCTGTGAAAACCCTCTCGCTCGGAGGAGATACTTGACAGTCTCCACCCGTGAAGCGATAGGGACTTCACCGACTGGTGGTACCTCTCCATGTGCGGCTGACACAGTAGGTTGCTCCATGGGGGTAACTCTCTCGGCACATCTATTAGGAGTTCCAGTAGGTCTGGAAACCACTCTGCCTTCGGCCACAACGGAGCTACCAGGGTCATCTTGAGGTTCTGAGACCGCATTACCCAGTTCAGAACCTGACGGATTAGACAAAATGGAGGAAATGCGTACATGTCCAGATTGTCCCAAGGGTGTTGTAGCGCATGTTCTGCTACTGCCTCTGCGTCTGGGACTACCAAACAATACACTTCCAACTTTTTGTTGTACCTGGTTGCGAATAGGTCTATGATCAGTCCTTCCCACAACATGAGCATCCTGTCCACTACCTGTTGGTGCAAGGACCACTCCGTTCCCAGAATCTGATCCCTGCGGCTCAACTTGTCAGCCACTATGTTTCTTTTTCCCGAAATATACCTGGCCCTGATGTCTACCAGGTTCTCTACAGCCCACTGATGAAGTTGAACTGTCATCACATGTAACTGCCGAGAAACTAGGCCTCCTTGTTTGTTTATGTAAGCTACTACTGTGGTGTTGTCTGACATCAATACCACTGAGTATCCCTTTACTCTCTCCCTGAATTCCTGTAGAGCTAGAAACGCTGCTTTTA
Source organism: Macrobrachium nipponense (assembly GCF_015104395.2). Lineage (NCBI taxonomy): Eukaryota > Metazoa > Arthropoda > Malacostraca > Decapoda > Palaemonidae > Macrobrachium > Macrobrachium nipponense. The sequence goes on from NC_061109.1 coordinate 53,633,566, forward strand.
ACTCCAGCACGTTTATATGGAGTTCTCTGTCCTTGCAACTCCATTTTGCTGACACTATCAACTCCTCCATATGGGCTCCCCAGCCTTCTAGTGACGCATCCGAGAACAGCAAGAGGTCTGGAGAGGATTGTTGAAGGGGGACACCCACTGTCAGATTGTCGTCGTTCATCCACCACAGCAAGTCTTTCCTCACTTCTGCCGACAAGGGAATTTGCTCGTACGGGTGATCTACTATTGGTGACCAAAACTCCTTCATCCTCCATTGTAGGGACCGAAGGTGTAGCCTTCCTTGTGGTACTAGCTTCTCCAGGGAGGTTAGGATTCCCAGTACCACCTGCCACTGTCTTGCTGGCTGTGTTTGTTTTCCCAGAAAGGCATTCACCACTTGTTTGCATTTCTCTATTCTTTGGTCTGTAGGGAATACTTTGGCTTCTGTTGTGTCTATAACCATTCCCAGATACTCCAAACATTGACTTGGATCCTACTGCGACTTCTCCTGATTTATCACAATACCTAGGCTGTGACAAAGCTGCAGGAGGGTCGCCCTGTCCCTGAGTAATTTCTCCCTGGACTTTGCTATCACCAGCCAATCATCCAGATATCTTATTAGCCTGATCCCCTGAGCATGCGCCCACATCGACACGAGAGTGAACACTCTTGTAAAAACTTAAGGAGAAGTTGTCAATCCGAAGCACAGGACCTTGAATTCGAAAGCTTTCCCTGCAAGACTGAAGCAGAGAAATTTCCTTGAAGACTGATGGACTGGTATCTGAAAGTATGCGTCCTTCAGATCGACTGTCAGCATAAAGTCCTTGATCCTGACTGCTTGTAGAACCGTTTTTGGAGTTTCCATTTTGAAACTGGTTTTCCTTATAAACAGATTCAGAGTTGACAGGTCTATTACTGTCCTCCACTCCCCGTTGGTTTTGGGTACCAGGAAAATCCTGCTGTAGAAGCCTTTCAAAGGACTGCATACTTGTTCCACAGCTCCTTTTTCCATCATCTTCTTCACTTCATCCTGCAGAATAATGGCCTTCTGAGATTCGTGGGCATAAGCGAAGTGGGGTAATGGCTGATCTGTCAGGGGCTGGGTTACCTCGAACAGGATCAAATACCCGATCCTGAGAACATCCACCACCCACTACTCTGCCCCTAGTTCCTGCCACACCTTCCAGTGATTTGCCAGGCAACCCCCCACTGGTGTGGCTGAGTGATGAGAGGCACCCATCCTATCTTCTTGAGCCTCTCCCTCTTCCCCTACTGCCCCTCCCTCTGTTGTTTCTATTGTGAAAGGGCCGATGAGTTAGCCTCTTTGGGGAAGAGGGTCTTGTGGCTCTATTAGGGATGTTATTGATTATATATTGTATAATTGTTATGGGTATAGATAAGTGTGATTATATATTGTATAATTGTTATGGGTATTTTATGCATTGTTGAAATATGGTGGGTGTCCTATATATAGACAACATGTGGTAGATTCTAGAAGGTGTCTGTTGATGTATTTAAGTTGTGTTGTGACGTCATAGGCTGTGACGTCATAGACAAGATGGCGGCGGCGTCGGCAGGATGTAAACAATAACACGGGGGAGTAGAAAGCACGTGTTGGTGGTGTGTGGTTGGTAGGGGAGAGCTCTCTGTCTGGTAGGAGTTGTTTTTTGGGTCGTAAGTCTTGTGGTGCTGGTGTTTTAAGGTGATTTCTGGAGTGTACTGGAGTTGGAGAAAGCGTACAGGTGGGTAGATTATTCATTTTTATAGAGAAAGAAAGGAGTTAGGCTAGGCCAAAATTCAAACTGGTAGCAGAGCGTGGTTGATCAAAGATGCCTGGATCCGACAGTGAACAAAGGGAGACTACTAGATGGAGAAGGGAATGTCCTAGGTTTAGCGGGATACAAGAAGAATACAAAGAATGGGAAAGGTCAAGCCGAGAATGGCTATTGTATGTATGGAGAAGATACAAAATACCGGCGATAGAAATGAGAATGAGCTTAAAAGGGAAGCCCGAGAGCTAGTGGAAGCATTAGATAAAGATAAACTTACTGGTACAGAGGGTCCAAAGTTAATCCTAGAGAAACTAGATAAAGCCTATCTAAAAGACTCGGTAATGGAGAATTACGGTAGAATAAAAAGATACCTTCTAATAAGAAGAGAATCTAGTGAAAATATGGCGGACTATTTAATTAGATACGAGAAGGCAGCATCTGAGTGTGAAAGAGCAATGGGGAAAGGCGCGCTTGAAGGCGAAGTCAAGGGGTATCATGTAATAGAGCAAGCAAATCTCACGGAAATCAAAAACAAATGGTATTATCGGCTTGTGGGCAAGAAAGCTAGAGTACGGAACAGTGTCGCAAACAATGAAAAGACTATTTGAGGGATTAGGGACTAAAGAGGAACGGGAATGGTGGGGTTCGTCAGAAGGCAATGCCAGTTCTGGGAGAGGGAGGGAAAACCAAAGATATCGGGGAAGATGGAACCGAGGAAGGGGTGGTAGAAATCCTATAAAACAAAGAAGGGAAGGTAACAGTATGTGCAATATGCAGCTCAGAATGGCATTGGGCTAGGGATTGTCCTCAGAATTTTCATAATAGGAAGAAAACTGAAACAAGACTAGAAGAAAATAAGGTAAAAACAGAAAATGGGACAGAAGAAGAAGAGGTTTATGTAGGAGAAGTTAATAAAATAGTGGAAGCATCATGGGAGGTGGTTGATGCAATTTTGGACACAGGGTGTAAATCAACAGTTTGCGGGGAATTGTGACTAGCACGTATTGTCATGGATTTGAGTCAGAAGAGTTGAGGAGAATGAGGGACACTAGGACAGAGTCTAATAAAGTGTTTAATTTTGGTGAGACATCTTATAAGTCCAGAGGAATAATAGAAATACCTGTGATACTAAAAACAGAAAGTTTTATTTGAAGACGGAAATTCTGCAAGGTGATATACCCTGGCTGATAGGTAAGCAAACCATGAGTAAAATGGGTATGACCCTAAATTTGAAAGAAAATTGTGTCATAGTAGAAGTATTAGGGGGAATGAAAGTAGAGTTAAGAGAAGACGAACAGGGTCATTTAAGAGTGCCTATAAGGAGGAGGAAGGTAGAAGAATTATTACTGGAGGGTTGGAAGGGAAAGAATCCGAGGGAAATTAAGAACACAATGAAGAAATTACATTTACAGTTTGGTCATGGAAGTGGAGATAAAATATGGAAGCTAACAGAGGAAGCACAATGGAGTAATGGGTTAATCGAAAAGAAAAAGAGGAAATAAGAAAGTTACTAACGGAACTGATTAAAATTGTGAGGTTTGTAAAAAATACAAAAGAAACCCCGCCAAACCGGTAGTAGGCTTTTCTTGGAGTAAAACGTTCAATGAAGTCGTAGCGATGGATGTGGGAGAGATAGAAGAGAGAAAGTTCTTGGTAATAGTGGATATGGCAACGAGATATTGTCAGGCCTGTTGGATAAAAGATAAGAAACCAGAACTATAATAAAGATACTTTTTTGAGTGCTGGTTTGCTATATTTGGAGCACCCTCCAAAATATTGTCAGATAATGGGGAGAATTTCAAATGAAAAAGTAAGGAGGATGGCAGAAAAATGGAATATTAAAGTATTAGCCACAGCATCAGAATCTCCGTGGAGCAACGGATTATGTGAAAAGACCGTAGGCATGATCAAGGGAAGTGTAAGGAAGATGATGGAGGAAGAGGAAGTAGATTGGTCCCTAGCTTTGAAATGGGTAGTGAGTGCTAGGAACTGTTTAATGAATAATGGAGGTTTCTCTCCCAACCAATTAGTATTTGGAAAAAACCCTTCACTGCCTAACCTAATAGGAGAAGAAAGTTCTAGTCCTGCAAGCAGAGAAAAAGGGATGGAAGAGGGTATGGTAAGGGACACACTGAATGCAATGCACAAGGCCAGAGAAGCATTTATAAAAAATGAGTCCTGTAATAAAATAAGAATAGCGCTAAACAAAAACATCAGAGAACATAAATTTGAAGAAGCAGTGGTAGGAGATGAGGTATTCTATAAGAGGGAAAATGAAAATGAATGGAGAGGACCTGCTCAGGTAGTGGGAGTATCGGGGAAAACAATAATAGTCAAACATGGGGATTCTTTAAGAGAAGTAGCTAGGATACATGTGACAAGGATTCAACGACGATCACCAGATACAGAAGAGATATCGGCTAGAATAGATAAATCCCATGGGGTGAAAGGTAGGTCAGATGGCCCAAATGAAGGGAAAGTAGATTGGCTGGAAGGAGAGGAGATAATGGGTGAGAGAAGGAATGCAGACACAGAAGAGACTATAGAAAGAGAGGTGATAGAGGAAACAGTGGAAGATAACGGGCAAAGTGGGTCAATAGAAAGCGAGTTAATGGAAGAGATACCAAAATTCAAAAAGGGAAATAGAGTTAGGGCTATAAACAATGATACAGGACAAGTAGAAGAATGGACTATTTTAGGTCTTGCAGGAAAAAGATCAAGCCAAGCATGGGCTGATTCGTACAATATACGAGACTCACAGTCAGGTGACAAAGGGTGGGTTAACTTGAGGGATTATAGTCAGGTAGAAAAAATTGAAGATGAAGAGGAGGTGTTGCTGGGATTTGAAAATAGAAGCATAATGGAAGCTAAAGAAAAAGAAAAAGAACTTCTAAGTTGGAGAGATAACCAGGTATATGAGGAGGTAAATGATGTTGGACAAAAAGCTATATCTACAAGATGGATAGTAACTGAAAAGATAAAAGGGGGGAAAGGATATGTAAAGCAAGATTGGTAGCTAGAGGGTTTGAAGAAGAAATGGCTGAGTGGGAAAAGGATGCTCCCACATGCAATGCTGAAATTTTAAAATTCTGTCTAACCATAATAAGGTGAAAAATTAAAAAGGAATTGTTATACATTGGATGTCAAAACTGCATATTTACAAGGTGACGAGATACAAAGAGAAGTGTACTTGAAGCCACCAAGGGAAGATGGTTGGAGGGGATATGGAAGTTGAAGAAAACAGTCTATGGGCTCAAGGATGCAGCAAAAGCATGGTATTGTAAAGTGGTGAAAGTAGTGAAGGAGCTTCAAGGTGAGAGAAGTAGACTAGAACCTAATATATTCTTTTGGAAAAAGAACAATAAATTGGAAGGCATTTTGTGTACACACGTAGATGATTTTTGCTACGGAGGAACTGAAGGATTCTTAAAGGAAACGATTGGGAGATTGAAAGGGAAATTTGCAAGTAGGAGAACAAGAGAGTAAAAGGTTCAAGTATATAGGAGTAGTAATAGAGCAGAAGGAGAATAGATTTTCCCTTAATCAGTGGCAGTATATAAATTCCATAAGAGAACCAGAGGCTAGAAGATATACGGGTAATAGAGTGCTAGAACAAAAAGAGTTAACAGAGTACAGATCAGTGGTAGGACAGCTGAATTGGTATCACTACACACACACGATGCCAGAAATATCATATGATATTAGCGAATTAAGTAAAGCATTTAAAGAAGGAACAACTCAGGATATGAAGAAACTTATTAAAATTGTGAGAAAAACTAAGAGCATGATGGGCGAAGTTACAATAAGTGAGATGGAAGAAGAAAGGGTTTATTGGGAAGCCTATGCAGACGCTTCATTTGGAAACATAGAAGATGGGCCATACTCAACGGGGTTTATATTATTTCTTTGACGGATGGGAAGAGGAGAAGTCCCATATGGTGGAAGTCTAGGAAATCCAGGAGAGTGGCAAAATCCACCATTGAGGCTGAAGCCCTGAGTGTTGGGGAAGCTGTAGAAGGATTGATATATTTCAAGCATTTGTGGGAAGAGGTAGTAGGAGGGAGAAATTTAGAAGCCTTGGTTAACACTGATAGTAAAACACTAATGACCGCCATCAAATCGAGCACTGGTGTAAGTAGCAAGAGATTAAAAATAGATATTGCTGCAATAAGGGAAACCATTGAATCCGGGGAAATAAAGGAGGTGAGATGGATAAAAGGAAAGGAGCAAGTGGCTGATGTATTAACTAAAGCAGGAGTTTCAGGGGAATGTATTAGAAATTATGTAGAGGGTAAAGAGTTGGAGGACGAAGGAAATTAAGAGGGGGTAGGGAATACTAGGTTAGGAAAACAGTCGGAGGGGAGGGAGAAAGAGATAAGTGTGATTATATATTGTATAATTGTTATGGGTATTTTATGCATTGTTGAAATATGGTGGGTGTCCTATATATAGACAACATGTGGTAGATTCTAGAAGGTGTCTGTTGATGTATTTAAGTTGTGTTGTGACGTCATAGGCTGTGACGTCATAGACAAGATGGCGGCGGCGTCGGCAGGATGTAAACAATAACACGGGGGAGTAGAAAGCACGTGTTGGTGTGTGTGGTTGGTAGGGGAGAGCTCTCTGTCTGGTAGGAGTTGTTTTGGGTCGTAAGTCTTGTGGTGCTGGTGTTTTAAGGTGATTTCTGGAGTGTACTGGAGTTGGAGAAAGCGTACAGGTGGGTAGATTATTCATTTTTATAGAGAAAGAAAGGAGTTAGGCTAGGCCAAAATTCAAAGTTATGTCTCCCCTCCAAAGGAGTAGCTTGACTGTTAGACGTTTTCCTAACTGCCTGCTGCACCAACCTATCGTTAGTGTCCATCCTTCTTCTATCTATTGCCTCTTCCAGTATGACCTCTGGCAACAGCAGTTGCGACTCCAAGATATCTCCATTCCTCATCGCTAACAGGGAATCCAAATCCACAGTGCAGCTTAGTCTAGCCAACGCTGCATCTCTCCTCATTAGCAGGATATTTGCCCAAACATTGGCACTTACGTTTGTCAGGTACGCAATCGCCTTGGAACCCGACTGTAGTAATCTAATGAACAATGATTCATCCACTACTTTTCTTGTCACTTCCGAGGATGCAATCTTCGCCACTGCTGTTGACCAAAGATCTAACTAAGAATCAGCCTGAAAGACAGAAGAAGCTGTTGCTTCTAACGTAGCAGCCTCTTGGTACTTCATCGAAGGGCAATCCATTTTAACCTGATCCAAGGTTAATCCAGGCCTTAATCTTACAACATTAGGGTTCACTTGTCTAGACAGCAAAGGGACCTTTGGTGTCGTATAATATTTCCTTTGCTTCATCATTGGAGGGGGAATAAATTTAAATGATCTATTAGATCTTAAGGAACTATCCCTTCCTGCAATCTTTTTGCATTTACGTGTTGTAAGACAGAATCCGCATGACTCGAACAAGGCAATTCATACGACACCTTGGTATCCCTTTTTAATCCAAATGCCATGTCAATTCCAGGAGGAAGCATACTGGCCAGTGTTTCTATCTTCTCCGAAAGGTTATTGAATTGACGAATCAAATCAATCACCTCTGCATACGAGGCCAGAAACTCTTGGTTTTCTCCTTCCTCCGGCTCTAATGTACTGTTCTCCGTCACAAGGGATGTTGTCTCGCCCCTATCTTCTAACAAATGGCCCGGAAGTCCACGGCCGCCTGCCCCTACGGCCGCGGTCTCTTTGATCTTTGCTGGCCGCCGTTGGCTTGATCCCGAATAGTTAGCAGGGGAACGAGAACGCCTCACTCTTTCTCTGCTCTGATCTAGAGCGAGAATCTCGTCTAGATCTCCATGATGAAGGCTCCCTTGAAACAGATACTATAACTTCGTCTCTAATAGTATTGGTATCGTTTACGAGCGTCGGAGAACTTGGCCTTGATCTTTCATCCAGATGGACACTGCCTTCCACGAACGTATCCGCCAAGGTTGCCAAATCCCTATTCTTCTTACTTTTAATAGGAGCCTTATCATCCTTCGTACGTATTTTGAATGGCCTTACGGGCGAAACTGGGACCTGCATTCTATCCTCTGCTGCACCTTTCGCCGCCAACGTCGATTTTACCAGCGGTATCGTAGTCTTTGTAATCTGAACTGGCAACTGCGCATCGGCCGCTAGTCCGTCGGCCGTCGCCCCTCTCGCTTGTTCGGATTCTTGTGAACGGCTTCGTCTGCTAGCCTTGTGCCTACTAGCCACTGACTTCCCGACCTTCCTGCTGACTTGGATACGACGGTCTTGGTCTGAAGATGAAGAAGAATTGATTCTTCTCCTCTTAGCCCGAGGATCAGTCGCGAACTCCCGAATCCTCCTCCAACGCTTGACTGGCGCTCGCCGTGACGTTATCGGACTTAGCGATGACGCCGAACTAGAGGAAGAAGACGAAGAAGGCGAATCACACCTTTTCTTTTTGTCTCTCTTATCCATTCTCTTCTCTATATCCTGTAATTTCTGCATTACAGTTTGCACTGTCGAGTCAGAAGGCGTATTAGAGTCTGGGTGCAGCGAAATAGGCCGAGAAGCAGTCTGTGACGTCATCACGCCTGCCATATCGGTGTGTGACGTATGTTGTGACGTCACCCCTCTCGTAGGGAGAGACTGTGAGGCTTCTGCTGGCAACCGCACGTTTGCTGCCAAACTACCTCCCACGTTCTGCATCGCTGTAAACATCGAATTTGAATTTGATGGCGTAGCCGCGGCATTAATTCCCATAAATTGCAAGCCAGGGGGATGAGGAACATTCAGCGCTGCCGGACCCTGCTGGAACCGTGACGCCATATACTGCGCATGCAAACCATCCAAGGTTGGTATGCCTGGTAGGCCTAGCGCTGACCACGTACCGTCCAACCTATGCGCTTCAGGAGCCGGAGCCTGGAACAAAGATGGCGGTGCTCCCCCTCTACCTGCTGGGAACAAAGGAGCGTGCATATTATTCATAAAATTACCCAAGACCCCTCCTGACATTTCCGATACTGAATCGCTAGGAGAAACCGAAGGTGTATGGGACAAATCAAAAGCAAGTGGAGAAACATATGGAGCAGCCTGGTTTATTGCCGATACAAAAGAAGCCGGTAAGGTTTGGTCATCCAAAGATGGCGTCACCACCTTCCTTTTGTATTGGCCTTTCTCATAGAACTTTTTCCACTGTTCCACCGACCAACCGCGACAAACAGAACATGGATTAGTAACCGTACATACGTTTCCCTGCACCTACTACACGTTGGATGAGGATCCCTCGACACCGAAGTTAAAAATCTAGAACATGGAAAGCCACTGACTCCTGGGCATTTCCTTTGTCTCCTCTTCGAAACGGCAGACGATCCCGATGTTGAGGCAAAAATCTCCATCATACCACTTATACACTCTTCACTCACACTGAGCACACTCGGAGAAAGAAAAAGTAATAAGAAATGAAAAATGAAATGGATAAAAAACGGGCAAACTGAAAAACCGGCTTTAAATCAGATAGACAGTAAACACGTCTTACCTTAAAGGCGGTAGGAAAGTAACTGGTGGGTCACAGGTAGCCGTGGGCATTCTGGGTATACATGCCCCGTGACCTGGTATAGATGCCAATAGTCCCTGGATCTCACAAGTGTAATTTTAATTCTACCGGTTTCCAGCTTGGCGCTAGTAAATCCTAATGTTAAGACCGAAGGTTTGTTCCATATATGAACAAATACAAATTGATAAAAAATTTGTCATTTGTTCATATAAGGAACAAACCTTCGGTCTTAACAATATCATACACTTATACTTGGAGGGAGGAACAAGTACCCTAAACTGGCTGGGAGTTCAGCCCACCTGACCACCCTTTCTAGAAGACTGAGTTCTAAAGAAGGGGGCCTGAGCCCATGAGAAAATAGATAAGAGAGTACCTAAAAACACTGCCTGCTCGGTTTAAACACAGTGAGACATGGGTTCCGTTTCCGACGGCTTGAGATAAGTGAAAATTGGCAATAAACGGTTACTGGTGCCTCCGTTAGGTATATACTGGCGCCAATAACAGGAAATCGGTGCATTTTGGTGCTGAAAATTGCCAAAAAGCTGGACAAGCACCATAAAACTGAATTTGTATATTAATAAATATTAAACACAGTATATTCAATATATAATAGAAACAACAAAAGAAAAGATTGAAAAAGAAACCCACAAAATCAAAGATTGAAAAAGAAACCAACAAAATCACTCTGTAACTTGTTTACTTCTAAGTATTTACATTTAATTTTACTCCACTCTCGAGTATTTCACCCCTATCTGTGGCCCATTTTCAAGAGATGTTTGGGATGTCAGCCTGGGTCAAGGCCCAGCAGTCTTCTGGAACTTCTTCTCATTGAGCTGTCATTTATGTGAAGGCTGTTCTGGTTTCATTGAGAGTTGCTAATCCCCTCTTGTTGCTCTGATATCCTGAGCTGATGGTCAATGGGATTAACCCTTGTGGTAAGGGAGTGATCACCAAAAGTCTGTTTGGCAGAAAACCTAATCTCCAGGTCAGCAGGGTCAATCTTAGCTTCTTTTAATATCAAAGCTCGGCTTATGGGATCTTCTGAGGTAAAACCTTAGTTTTCTTCTATTACTTTAATCTCTCTGATGAGTAAATACTTAAAAGTAAACAAGTTACACAGTGATTTTGTGGGTTTCTTTTTCAATCTTCAGAAGAAAATTGAAAGAAGTTTTTGTTTGGTTTTGGTTTAAAAGAAAAGATACCATTGGGAAAATTGAGTTTAACGACAGTCGGGCAAGAACTCGTGAAAACATATCTGCATCACATGACAGTTAAAAGCAAAATGGAATGTTCACATTTGGCCAGGCGGGTCTCCCCGCTTATTGGGCGGTAATTACTGCCTAAACACCTTGTTCAGTTTTAACGGATGTGTTCCAGGCTTCGCCATAAGCAATTACTATGGTAAAGGACCAAAGGTTTATATATTGTGTTGGAACAATTTAGCTTTATTCTGTTTTTTTTCAACATGATTTATTTTACTCGTATATTAAAGACAAAAATGTGAATGTATAATTTCTGAAACACACTTCATGTTAACATAAATTTTAAATATTATACTGCAATGAAAGTACTCACCTTCAGGCAACAAAGTGTGGAAATATGTCTCTGGTGGTCTTTCTACAGTTGACTCTAATATAACCTCTCCCTCAGTTTCCATATATGTTTCACCATCACCCTGAGGATCCAGAGTTTCATCTTTACCCTGATCATCATTCTTTTCCCCTGCTTGCCCAAGAGCTTCTTTTTCTGCATCGGCAACTCCTGTCTCTTCTTCTTCCACCTAATAATATTAAAAATATAATTAACGGAAAATCCTGTCTTTATGATAAAGCTTACCTTGGCAGACATAAATTAGGCAAATCTTTGGGATAACAATGAAATGAAGTATAATGCTAGATGAAGAGACAATCTTTATGAACTTTAATACTCAGAGAAACAGGTCTTTCTTTCCTTTCCAAAACACCTATGCAATGTGTCCTGCCACTGATACACATTCTATTGGAACTATAATCTCCTTTGCTTTCTGGAAACCTTTCTCACTTGTGATATAATGGTGAGGTGAAGTTAACAGAGTTGTTTAATGCAAAAACACCCATTACAGGCAGTCCCCGGGTTACAACGGTGTCGGCTTACGACGTTCCGAAGTTACAACACTTGTCAATAGACGTTATTTCCAGGGTTATGACGCATGTTCCAGGGTTACGATGCCTATAACGCTCATTTGGGAGATGAAATATGACACCAAAAATGCAAAATAATCAATATTTGAAGGTTTTTTGATGAAAAATGCCATAAGAGTGCAGTTTACATAGTTTTCAATGCACCCAAAGCAAGAAAAGTAAGGTTTTCTTAGGATTTTTGACGATGTTCCGGCTTACGCCGATTTTCGGCTTACGACGCATCTCAAGAACGGAACCCCCGTCGTAACCCGGGGACCGCCTGTATTCACTTTTTTTATTATATTAAAATAGTTTAACCAGACCACTACTGAGCTGACTATCAGCTCTCACAGGGCTGGCCCCAAGGATTGGATGAAATACCAGGTCTAGGCCACAAGTCTAGAACTGGGACCAAATAGGTAATTTGCATGATGAAGAACTAAAATGACATTTAAGAGAGACTGTATAAGGTATATGCATTTACACTGGAATACAAGTACACATTAAGCACATTTGCTCCTTTCCAAACACAAGTAAACATCAAGTACATTGTTCCTTTCCATACATACATACATACAAAAAAAATAAATCACTAAAAAATAAAATACTTTAAAATTTAATTTTTTAAAAATCATTAAACCCTTTAGACTTTGTATTTTCTATATTTTGTCTATTAAAATACAGTCTTATGAATGGTAAAATTGGAAGGATAAAAAATGTGATAAATTCTGACAAAATTTCCCCTATTGAGTTACTTCCAAAGGTTGATAATCATTTCTTAAAGACCCATTTTATACTATTTAGTACAGATAACAATAATATAAAAACTATTCTTAGGTTATTGTGCATAGTATACTTACAAAAACTTAGCTAAACATGCTGGTAGCAACAAGGAATCAATCTTTCTCTTTCTCTGTACAGTAGCTCACTGAGATAACAGATTAAAGTGTCAGAGCTGACCAAACTATAAAAGGAACCCTGATATTTCATTGTACTATATATATATCCATGAATGTGTGTTTTTGCTATAAAGTCCAAGTTATTTATACCCTGTACCCCTTAAACTAATGTAAAATGCTTATAACTGGCTATTTTAACATTTCACCACCTAATTTGATAGTTTTAAAAAAAATATATGATAAATTATCATTCTAAAACAATTAGAAATAATTTCAAACAGAAATACACCCCAAAATATCCCAACATCCCAAGATTCATCTTTTAGCAACTTGCAATAAAGCTTATATATACTTTGCATTTACATTAACAAAATGTACCCATAAAGTAAGATAGTACAGTTTTATTGTTAATTTAAATTATAAACTGTAGGACAGTGAAAGCCTTAGCATAATTTTTATACTTAGAAGCAATGTAAATTACTAAAAAACAGTAAAAATAAATTTTAGCTGTCTGTACCATAAACATGGGAAATATTTAAGTAAAGTAACAAATAAAAATTACTGTATCTACTCGTGATTTTATTATCATCTAGTGTACTAATCTCTTTTATCCCATCTTCTAGTTAAATACATTATAAATGTAAGAGAATGATAAACATATTGTTGCTAGCCTTACAACTGAAGGAGAAACAGCTGTTTTGCTAAGAACTAATGAATTGCATTTCAATCATTGTACGATGGCAAACAATTACTGTAGTTGTTACAAATGATGTTAAATAGAATAGGATTGATATATTTTTACACTATCCCATTTGCCATGGAGAAAAGTTGTAGCTGAGGCTGAGAAAACATTGTTCAAGTTGCATAACAATAAATTATTGTGTATCTGCAACATGAATTAAACTCTCATAAACTTTGATATGCTATCAAACTGATCATAAATAAAATTGGAGAGAAAAGTATTTTAATCAAATCTACCGAGTATAAAAGAACACATTTTACTCTTGTTTTCATTCCAATAAAAGATGAACATATACAGCTTTAAAATAAAAGGCCCCAGCATTATCTACTAAAGAAATATTGGCGATCCTGTTTTACAGCACTTGTCTAACGATGACGATACCTGGATTTTCGGTGCCAATAAGTATTGATTCCTGGTTAATGGTGCTATTATCGTCAATTTTTGGTTATTGTCATGCTGTTACCTAACCCATAACCCTGGGTGATACGAGCCTATCAACGCATCGCATATTTTTTTTTTATATTTGTTGTTAGGCCTGAAAATGTTACTTCTACCATAATGTTCTACAGAGATTTTTATTTTTGTTGTTACAAATAAAAAAAAATACTATTGAAAAATACACAGACAAACTTTGCTGACACTTAAAATATTAAGTCATAGTAAATATAAAAGTTATTCACCTCCATAGGTGTCTCCATCATTTCTTCTTCTTCTTCTTCCTTCTCCTCATCTTGTCTATCTGCAGGTGCAGGGGCTTCCTGTGCTTGCTCCTGAGTGCCTGCATCAACCATCTGAGCATCCATGTGGTCATCAGCTTTGCTTATGTGCTCATATGAAGAGCTCTTTTTTTGCTCACTGTCCTCTTCTTCCTAAAAGTAAAATCTCAAATAAACCATGGCCTAATTTAATTCCACTTTAAATAAAATTTTTCTTTCACTAGAACTGATGGGTAATATTCTGTTATAGTAATATAAGTTTCTTAGTTAAAAATAGTATTAAATTTAGTTTTAAAAGATAAACACCTGGATATGAAAACTAATTTCTGCGTTTTGTAAAGATGGAAATACATCACTATGGGTAAAAGGTCACCAAAATAATTTTGCCGACAACCATCAATCAGTTCACTTACACAGTCTTATGGAACACAAAACTGTATTTAAATGTTAACTAAAGGCAACCCTTATTTGCCTTATGTTAGCAAACACTCCTTTCTCAGTGAGATAAGTGACACAAAGAAGCTAATTTCAGTTTTGCTGAATGAGAAAAATTAACAGTAGTATAGAACTGATATTTTTTTCAATCATGATTCTTGATCTCAAGTTTTTAGAATATGAAACTTATTACCAAAGGCTAGGTTAAAATTTGAAAAAGAGACTGTAAGAGGACATCAAAAGCATTAAAATGTTTACACTCATAAATTATGAGCAGTAATAACTATAAAATAATTTTACGATCTTTTAGGCAGCTGGCTGTGCAGCTTTGTGATCCTACAATTTATGTGCCTTGGCAAACTTACCTGTGGCACAGCATATTCAATATTTTCTGACTGCTTACCCGTTTAGCAATATCTTTCTTTGACTGCTTCTGGTGAAGGTAATTTTATGTGATGGGACTAATTGTGTACTTCTGTAGCAGAATACAGTACTAATTGTATTTTATTTTAGTATAATAATACTAATAATAATAATAATAATAAAACATTCGTATTTGAAGGAATTTCTAATGATAGTATCACTGACATCACCAGAATATGACAAATTTTTAAACAATTTGTATTTTTCATAACTAACAAACCTAAGGTCTTAACATTAGGATAATACTAGCGCAAAGCTGGAAACCGGTAGAATTAATAAAAAACTTGTGTGATTCAGGGACTATTGGCTTTTGTACCAGGTCAAAGGGTATTGTAGTTCCCAGAATGCCCTTGGCGTCCCGTGATCTATCAGTTACTCTTCCAACCCAGTTTAAACTGTTAGAGGGGTGGTTCGTGGTGGGCCTTATATGTTAAAACCTCAGGTTTGTTAGTTATGATAAATAAAAACTGATTAAAAATTTGTCATTTGTTCATATACAAAACAAACCTTTGGTCTTGACATTAGGATAGACTTACTTACAGGTGGGAGGTAAGTCTCTATAACTGACTGGGAGTTTGCCACCTTTATCCATTTCTGAATAGATACATTCGAAGACAATGGACTACAACCTCCGAACCAAAGATACATGAGAATCTATTGGTTTCCCTCTCTGGGTGTTTTATACAATACCATAGCTTATTGCACTTACAGAAGACGGAGAGTTATCCGTCCTCATAAGCAACTCCAGTCCCTGTACATGGATCTATTATCAACCCACTCTCTTCCTATTTTTGAGAGGAGTGTATTGCTATTGAAAAGTATCCTTTGCTCTGGATTACCTTTACAGTGTGGCTGTCTCCGTCACCTGTATCTAGTCCGTTCAAGCTCATGATGGTACTCGCCTTCTTACTGCCCGTAGGTAAAGGAGTAGTTAGAAAAGTAGTAAAGAAGGAAGACCAGTCATCTCATTCATTCTACTTTCATACCTTCATCTTAGACTAGACACTAACTGACCCGCATGGAGTACTGGATGAGCTATACCACTTGTTGGGCAGCCACCACTGGACCCAAGGAAAAAAGTGTCCAAGGATCTATGGGGAACATCTTTTAAATAAAAGGAAGTGAAAGCTGTTTGGTGTAGAAAAATACCAGCTTTCAAAATCCTCTCCACAGACATATTTTTCTTGAATGCCAAAGAAGCGCTCAAGCCCCTGACATCATGAGCTCTAGCTCTCTCCAGGCTATTTGACCCTGTCTCCTGTCATGTGTGCATTCCTGATCGTTTCTCTCAACCAAAATGATATTGTGTTCCTGGACGCTTCCTTCTTGTTCTGTCCTGTACTCACAAAAAGCCTTCTGCGTTCTTCTTAAGTACGCTCTTAGTACTCTGACAGGGCATAGCAGCATTTCTTCAGGATCATTGTCCACAAATTCTCCCAGAGAAGGTATGGAAAAGGTGTCAAATCTGCCATCCACTACTGATGGGTTTTGAGTTTTGGCTACAAATTCTGGGACAAACTTGAAAACCATTGACTTCCAACCTCTTGAATGCTTCACTACATATGACAGACCATGCAGCTCCCCCACCCTTTTGGTTGAGGCTAGAGCCAATCGGAAGACTGCCGTCAGGGTCAAGCTTCTATCTGTGGACTGTCGCAATGGCTCGTATGGGGGTTTTGTAAGGCTGCTCAGTACCATGGTGCAATCCCAATCTGGGGCTTTTAATTCCTTTAGGGAACAGGACTGCTCAAAACTCTTCATTAACATAGCCATTTCCCATGAGGAAGAAATGTCCACACCTTCCATCTGCAGAACCAAAGCTAGAGCAGTCCTGTATACAGACATATGTCTTTCTGTTCTGAGATATATAAGAAAATCTGCTAACTGTTGAATAGTGGCTCTGAGTGGAGACAAGTTCCCTCTATAACACCAACCACAGTACACAGACCACTTTCCTTGGTACACAGCTGCCTATGACCTTCTGATAAAAGCCTCTCGCTTGTAGGAGATACTTGACAGCCTCCACCCGTGAAGTGATAGGGACTGCACTGACTGGTGGTACCTCTCCACGTGAGGTTGACAAAGTAGGTTGTTCCATTAACTCTCTCAGCACATCTATTAGAAGTTCCAACAGGTCCGGAAACCATTCTGCCTTCGGCCACAATGGGGCTACCAGAGTCATCTAGAGGCTCTGAGACCGCATCACCTTGTTCAGAACCTGACAGATTAGGCAAAATGGAGGGAATGCGTACACGTCCAGATTGTCCCATGGGTATTGTAGTGCATCTTCTGCTACTGCCTTTGTGTCCGGGACTACTGAACAATACACTTCCAACTTTTTGTTGTACCTGGTTGAGAATAGATCTATGATCAGCCTTTCCGTCAAGATGAACATTCTGTCCACCACTTCCTGATGCAAGGACCACTCTGTTCCTAGCATCTGGTCCCTGCAGCTCAATTTGTCAGCAACTATGTTTCTTTTTCTTGGAATATATTTGGCTCTGATGCCTACTAAGTTCTCTACAGCCCACTGATGAAGTTGAACTGTCATCAGGTGTAACTGGCGAGATACTAGGACTCCTTGCTTGTTTACGTAGGCTACTACTGTGGTGTTGCGACATCAATACCACTGATTGCCCCTTCACCCTCTCCGGGAATTCCTGTAGTGCCAGAAAGGCTGCTTTTAACTCCAGCACGTTTATATGGAGTTCTCTGTCTTTGCGATTCCACTTCCCTGAAATCAACAGCACCTCCATGTGCGCGCCTCAATCTTTGAGTGACGCATCCGAGAACAGCAGGAGATCCGGAGAGGGTTGCTGAAGGGGAACTTCCACTGTCAGATTGTTGTCCGACCAAAACTTCTTCATCCTCCATTGTAATGATTGAAGGTGTAGTCTCCCTTGTGGCACCAGCTTCCCCAAGGAACTTAGAATTCCCAGGACTACTTGCCACTGTTTTGCTGGCTGTTTGTTTTCCCAGAAAGGCATTCACTGTGTCTATAATCATACCCAGATACACCAGCCTCTGACTGGGATCCAACTTTGACTTCTCCTGATTTATTACAATGCCTAGGCTGTGACAAAACTGCAGAAGGGTATCCCTGTCCCGAAGGAATTTTTCTCTGGACTTTGCTATCACCAGCCAGTCATCTAGGTATCTTATTAGCCTGATCCCCTGAGCATGTGCCCATGTCAACACAAGAGTGAATAACCTTGTAAAAACTTGGGGAGACGTCAATCTGAAGCACAGGACTCTGAATTGGAAAACTTTCTCTGCAAGACTGAAGCAGTCATGGAAGACTGATGGACTGGGATCTGAAAGTATGCGTCCCTCAAGTCTATTGTCAGCATAAGTTCTTGTCCCTGACTGCTGCTAGAACTGTCTTTGGGGACTCCATTCTGAATCTGGTTTTCCTTATAAACGGATTCAATGTTGACAGATCTATTACTGTCCTCCAATCTCCATTGGCTTTGGGGACAAGGAAAATACGGCTGTAAAAACCCCTTGACGAAAGCAATACTTGTTCTACAGCCCCCTTTTCTCCATCATCATCTTCTCTTCCTCTTTCAGAATAAGAGATTTCTGAGATTCCTAAGCATAGGAGAGTGTGGTAATGGTTGTTCTGTCAGGGGTGGGGTCATGTCAAATGGAATCAGATATCCGACTCTGAGAATATCCACCACCCACTGCTCTACTCCAAATTCCTGCCACACCCTCCAACGATTTGCCAGGCATCCCCCCACTGGTGTGACTGAGTGGTGAGAGGTGTCCATCCTATCGTCTCGAACCTCTCCCCCTGCCCCTAATACCCCTTCCTCCGTTGGGTCTATTGTGAAAGGGCCGATGAGCTAACTTCTTTGGGGAAGAGGGTCTTGTTGACCTATTAAAGGTATTATGTATCACTGGTCTCTTTTGAGGTAACTGTTGATATTGCCTTACCTCATTAGAATTAGCCTGGCTTCCAGATCCTTTCCTAACTGCCTGCTGGACTAATCTGTCGTTAGTATCCATTCTTCTTCTATCTATAGCAGCTTCTAGTATACCCTTTGGCAACAGCAATTGCAACTCTAGGATGTCCCCACTAGCACTAGCATACCCGCTGGAAGAGACTATGAATATACACCTGACAGGTGTCAGGGAGGTGGGGGTTGGAAATCTCAATAACACTGCTGCACCCTTACTGTGTTTACAAATGTGATACCTATCATTGGTGGACTCGGTTATCGGCGATCCGGTTTTATGGCATTTGTCTAACACCATAAAGTTGGCGATTTATGGTGCCATAATGGGCTGAGTTCTGATTATGTATCGGCACCACGAGGACCCTTATTGCGCCATCAGGAGCCCTATGGCGTTCCGCAAGGCACCAATAATGAGTTATGGTGCCCTAACTTACCTAAAAGTGGTGTCATAAGCGCCATTATGTTGCCAAAAAATCACTGAGTTTCGGTTAATGGGGCTTTTCACTTATCAGAGCCCCTGCCGATAATTGGGAACTGCCTGTATTACCATTTGATTCCTCTTCTATTGAAAATTCATTTTCACGGATATTTTTTTTTTTCTTTTTTCTTTGTATGGTGTTTTTACGTTGCATGGAACCAGTATGGTTATCCAGCAACGGGACCAACAGCTTTACGTGACTTCCGAACCGCATCCCTTTTTTTTATTTTTAACAATTTTTTTTTTTTTTATAATTGAATCTTTCAATGTTAGTATGCTATAGGCAGTCCCTGGTTATCAGCGGGGGTTCCATTCTGATTGTTTGATGATTGGCAAAAATCACTGATAACCGTAAATTGATGACTTTGGCACTTTATGACTCTGATTTTTGGCAATTTTCAGCACTAAACAAATGCCATAAAACTGGATTACCGATATCTGGGGACTGCCTGTGTTAGAGGGTATGATATCATGTTTATTTTGGGTTTTCTACCATTGGCATGAGAATTTGTTTGTATGTTTATAATATCTTGTTCTTTGTTTATTGTGCTCATTGACATATTGATTTTTAGTTATACTTGAGAAAGATTGGTTTTTGGATGTGTTACTGACTCCTCTTATTTTTAAGCTTGAGTTTAGCTTCTTTGACTGTCATTTCTTTCTGTTCCATTTATTAACAATAAATTTTGACCAGTTATCTGGTCCAAAGAGGTAATCAAAATGCACCAAAATGGATTCATTCGGTAATTTTTGTTTCTTTCAGTCCTTGTTTCATGTATGCTGCTTGTGTATTGGAAATATTTATATTTTTCTGTATTGGTGCCAAACTGTTGAATTGATGGGGGGTCAGGAAGATTGCTTGTCTCTAATTTAGATTTATTGTTTATTATGTATGCTTCCATTGTAATGATATTGGAGTCTACCCATTCTTTTTTTTTTAAATTTATATGCACCCTAATGGATGTTCTGGACTTGAAATTTTGCTTGGAACATGTTGTTCCTTTGTAGCATTTACACTGCTTGAATTCAGTCATACTAAGGAGATCTGGGAGTGATGTTCCAATAGTTATCACTGTGCTGGAATTTTTCAATCATGGGGCCCAGGGGTACTTAAATCTTAAGGTCTAATTTCCATAAAAATTAGGGAAAAAAAATCTGTAAATCTTAAACAGATATTATTGGCTTTTTATGAAGTTCAATCTTCCTCTGATGGCACAAGTGGGAACTAACTCCCAAATGTACATGTCCCTATCCTACCCAAAAGGGGATAGGATAACATGATTAGTATGGCCCAAGTGAAAGCAAAACCCGCTTGCTAGGACTGAAGGTATTAAAATAGTACAGCCATCCCCATCCTAATCACATTATAGGCAAACTGGAAAGAAAGCCGAGAGTCCTATTCCTAGAACTAGACCCCCCTGGAATCTGTGGTCCAGCGCCACAGAATAGTTCCGCCTGAAAAAACAGGTCAAAACACTGTCAGGTATATGATGGTTCCTACCACAGTTCTCACTAATTAGCTTCAGATTTAACTCCACTTCAATTCATGATATATTTTATTTATTAGATTTTGTAAATTTTAACATAGGTGGAAAAATCCACAAATGTTAATCCTAAAATATAAACATAATAATATATGAGACTCTTTGGTTCGAACCTAAGAAAAAAAAAAAATTCCAGAGGTTCAAGAGCCCCCTCACCACATCAAGGTGGTCCCAAGTTGAGGTGGTGAAAAACACTGTATGAAACTAATATGGCTATGTCCACTTTCATTAAAAATGCAAGCACCTTCAAATTAAAAAACTGTACAAATGTCTAAATGGAAGTAATAAATTACTTTAATCTTTTAAATTTTAATTTACTGATAATGCATCTACTCCTAACTTTAAGACTATAAGTCTTTCTGTCAATGCTTTTAAAAGTATCCTGATCAAAATCTCAGTTCATCTTATAAAACAAAATTCTATACATTGTAGAATGGAGAAAAATACAACAATCTTAAAGATTAATATGAATTTTTAAAGGTTGACAATTAACTTACTTTATCATTCTTACGAGTTTCATCCTTTTCTCTGTTTTCATGTCGGTGTTTTTCCTTTGTCATGAGACCATGCTGGATAGATTTTTCATTGTCACCTGTAAAATTAGAGTACATATATCATAACTGTAAAATAATGTATTGTTCATAAATGGGTTATTTGTGGCTTAATAGTTGAACATACAAAAATTTCATTTGTAAAACGAACTATGACAACTATTATTATATTTATAGGAACAAGTTGACACCTACCCTAGTCCTGTACTCAGCTATCATGGTTGATTTTGATTCTAAATGCAGATAATAAATTTGCAGGAGTATATATAATGGTTGAAATAAATTTATACCTTTCTAGACTGCCGAGTGGATATGCTCATTGTCAACCTACTTCAAATCCAAATACGTAATTCTGAATCCTGGTTAAGGCAGGACTTAAATATAATAATTCTCTTTGGATGTCAATTGTTCCACAAGTAAAGTGAATCTGATATTAATGGTTATTTGTGGCCCAAAGTTTCAAAATATAAAAATTTGTGTGAAATTAATGACTACCACAGATATAGCCACTAATTAAATTCAGCTTTCATGGTAAGGATGGTTAACTTCAATTCTGGGTATAGGACCTGGATTCCACAAGAATATGTACAGTATAACAGTGGACTCCCCCTATTTGCATTCTCTGGATTCGTGGATTTCTCTCGGGAACGTTTCCCCACATTATTTGCGGAAAATTCGCATATTCGCGGTGTTTTTCTATGAGAAATATCCACAAATTCCTGGTTTTTTTATCAATTTCATCATAAAATGCACTTTTTGTGATATAGCTATTAAAAAAACCAAGTATAAACAATTTTAGTGGAATTTTTCTTGAGTTTTAACTAACAAAATAGGCCATTTTCAGCGTTTTTATAGGGGTTCCAACTACTATTCGCGGGTTCTAACTATTCATGGGGGGTCTGGTACGCAACCCCTGTGAATGCGGGGGGACCACTTGTCTTGCCCCATTTTTCCATTTCTCCTTACAATATTCATCTGTCCCTTTATTTGTGTTCATGCTTATTCCCTTTTTGAATTTCACCTTTACAACACCTGTATGTTTTCTTGTTTATCATTTTTAACATGTGTACTTGTCCACAGGCAACCATATATTTCCAGCAAGGTCAACTGCTGGAACACCTGTGTCCAACTCAAACCTGACTCCTGTATGCAAAAGTTTTACTGATATTCCTTACACCTTTTTCTCGCTGCATGAGGGAGTAGGTCTAATTCTTCTTCTCAAGACACCTGCACATTCTGCAGTGACAGATGTCCTCTAAGACTATTAATCCTGTTTTGTTTGGTAGGTGTGGAGAAATGCAAAAGTGAGTACTATTTAGTACAGCTAGATTTAAAGGTGGAACCCGCCTCCAACAATTATGCTCCACTACTTCTTGGTGGTTCCAAACATAACCTATTCATCAAGAATTACTTGAAGCCCATTCCAGAAGGGCATCATCCTCAAGAAAACCAATATCCTTAGAGCACCAGCAATTGTTGCACCTTCAACCCATAGCAATCATATGACTAATGAATGTTACATGGATGTGAATAACAAAAAATACAACCTTTTGATACCCTGTAACAACAAACTGCAACATTTTGTCGCTCATCATCTTCCCTTTTGTTTTTATGTACATAATTGTAAAAATACAATTAACTTTGGTAGAGAAAATGTGCAGTTCTTACTTCAGTTTAAAATACTATGTATATCTACTTTATAATTCTTGAAAAAATGAACCTCATAAAAGTTCAAAATTACAAATTTCATGAGAAAAAATGTGTGCTTGCATCCACAATTCAGGAATCACCGACAAGAATAAATGCAAGTATGTGTCAAGCAAAATCCAGTTTCACATTTGCCTGTTCCTTAACTGTAAAATTCTATTCTTTTATAGATTAAACACCTTGGCTGTATGTTTTGAAGAAGGTAGTTAAATCCCTACACCCTTGTCTGAAGTCAGAATTTCTGGTTCTGATATCAGTTTTCCTTTGTGGTTCCATTTCACATATCTTAATTGGTGAGCAAAAAAGTTCAATGTCATTCTAATTCTAGTAGCAGGACTTATTAAACACAATCTCTTGTTGAACTGTTCATAATTTTTTGTAAAAAACTTACAAGCAGTATACAATCTTTTACTAGTATTTTGTACACAGTAAAAATGAATTTTATGCTATTCCCTGGTCCAAATTATTGGTCTACAGTGGGGCATCGCTTAGTCGCAGATCAGCAATCACGGAATCAGTTATTCACAGGTTTTTTCTTGGACCACTTCTCACGCTATATTGCAGGTATGAATCGCAGCATCACAGGTTTGTCCGTGTTGCATATGTGATGTTTATCGGTAGGCTAAGCCTCGGCCGCGGTCCGATAATCACCAACATATGTGAAAAGACTTGCATTATTATATTAACTGACAATAAAGGTAATAAAACCATTCTCACCTTATATATTATTGGCATATCTTCATAATAAATAGCCTATTCAAGGTTTACGTATGACGTTCATTGGTAAGCTAAGCCTAGTTGCAATGCAATAACCACCAACATACATGAAAAGATTCACATTATGATATTACCTGACAATAAAGGTAATAAAACCATTCTCACCTTATATATTATAGGTATATCTTCATGATAAAATGCGTATTCAAGGAATAATTCCACATCACTGCACTAAACTTATAGTACTCCGAGTGGCCAGCCACAAAATGTAAACATATTTCGAAAATGTAGTATGTATACGGTTGCGCTCACAGCGACCTTTATTGTTCGATAACCTTTTAGAAATTTTAATAGTAACATTAAGCTTAAAATTATTTCGAACTTCATCATTATTTTGGTAATATGTATACGTATATAACTTCTCCTGAACAATGCAGTCATACAAACGATAATTGTCATAGATTAGCGTATTATTGTTTACTATTCGCGAGGCCAGCCAGCTGACAAAATGTACATACGTATATCAATATCAAATTATGGTAGCGTTCACAGCAAGATTATCGTTTGAAATTTTAATAGTACTATGTAATTATGGTAGTAATAATGTTTGTAATATACGTAACATTCATTTCCAATACAAAATATCATCGTTATTTTGGTAGTAATTAATAGTTTAGAATGATCATATGTACTCTGCATTGTTAGGGGTTTGTGGCAGAGATGAAACAAACAAAATAATATTTTCCTAATAGGCTATGCGTTTAGGAAAAACATTACATAGAATTGGCCTTGCGACTTCATTTACTTTGATATTTTTTTAATGATACAATAACTATCATTTGTACTACTAACACCATCTTCACATAACTAATGTAGTGTGGTTGAGTAGTTGTGCAATACGCGGATCTGTTGAGTCCAGTGTTACCAATTTCACATTCTTAATGCTACCTTTAATTTTCTTGAGGTAATTAACAAGAAAATTTTCAATCTATCATCTGGCAGGAAAACTTGCATTTGTTTTCAAATAGTACATCTAGCATACGTAATTTGACATCAAATCTTTGTAATGTTAAGTTAAATATTTCTTTTATTCTACTATGTTTGATATCTCATGTAAGAAAACAGAGCAAAATCTTTCAAAACCATTTTCAGGAATTGAACAGAATAGGTTTCGAAATTATTAAGAATCATGTAACGTAATGTACAAGTACACTGTGTATGTTAGAAACATGTTTGAATAAAAAAAGAGAGCAATTGGTTGAAACTGTCTGGGTGGCAATTGTTGTCTATGTTGTGAATTTTTTAGCACTTTATGGAGCAAAATCTAGCAAGAAATTGCCATTCCCATTTGGCAACACTGGCCTACCCACATTTTGTTCATGTTATTATCGAAGTGGTGTTCGCCGCGTTCTTTATAAATTGTACCCATATAAACGAGTTATGTGGCATCCAAAAGCCCTGATTCTTTTACTCTTATGGGAAAGAAGCCTAAACGTCAGATGAAGGTTATTATGTGTAATATATTAACGTGTTGTGAAGAAGGGAAGAGATGTTTCGTTACATGCTGCTGGTAGCATTATCTTTATTATTCATAAGATTGCACTGCAAAATTGTCGCCATCTTTATCAACATAGATCATTGGTGATTACCCATATGATTTACATAATTTTGATATTTCTCTTACCTCTCTCCCTCTCTTTCCTTGTAAAAGAAAAGAGGCCCACGTAAGTATGTAATAGCACATGCGTATGTAGGCTTCTAGCTGTAATCCATAGGCCAGCAGGCTACATGTGTACAGTAGTACATATACTACATATATTATTAAGCCTTTAACGCTGATTGGACGTATTAAACGTCAATATAAATTGTCTGTTGGGTGCCGATTGGACGTATGGTACGTCGATATGAAATTTTTTTTTTTTTAATTTGCGGAAAAATAGTTAAAGGCCTACTAGGCGAAAACTTTTGAATCACGCGCCTTGGGGGATGCTGGGAGCTCACGGATCAAGGCGTTGTTTTGTTTACAATCGTTACGCAGGCGCGCAAGCGCGAATTTCTTTCTTATCGCACTAAAAAGTATCAGCGACACATCTCAGAAATTATTTTGTCACTTTGACATAATTTTTGCACCATTTTAAATTAGCCGTTACATAGAGTATTATATATGAAAATGTGCGCAATTTTATGTAGAATACAACAAAAAACAACTCATGGTTGTAGCTTTTATTAGTTTTGAAATATTTTCATATAAATAACAATAAGTGCCAAAATATCTACCCTCGGTCAACTTTGACTCTACCGAAATGGTCGAAAAACGCAATTGTAAGCTAAAACTCTTATATTCTAGTAATATTCTATCATTTACCTTCATTTTGTAACAAATTGGAAGTCTCTAGCACAATATTTCGATTTAAGGTGAATTTATGTAAAAATCTTTTTCCTTACGTCAGCGCGGTAACTCTTCCGAAAAAATCATATATTTTTTCGTGCAATTGTCGTAATGCTTGCACCATTTTAAATTAGCCGTTACATAAAGTTTTATATATGGAAATGTGCACAATTTCATGCAGAATACAACAACAAACAACCCATGGTTGTAGCTTTTATCAGTTTTGAAATATTTTCATATAAATAACGATAAGTGCCAAAATATCAACCTTCGGTCAACTTTGACTTGACCGAAATGGTCAAAAAACGCAATTGTAAGCTAAAACTCTTACATTCTAGTAATACTCAATCATTTACCTTTATTTTGCAACTAATTGGAAGTCTCTAGCACAATATTTCGATTTATGGTGAATTTATGATAAAAAATTTTTCCTTACGTCCGCACGGTAACTCTTCCGAAAAAAATCATAAATATTTTTGTGCGATTGTCGTAATGTTTGCACCATTTTAAATTAGCCGTTACATAAAGTTTTATATATGAAAATGTGCACAATTTCATGTAGAATACAACAAAAACCAACTCATGGTTGTAGCTTTTATCAGTTTTGAAATATTTTTATATAAATAACGATAAGTGCCAAAATTTCAACCTTCGGTCAACTTTGACTTGACTGAAATGGTAAAAAAACACAATTGTAAGCTAAAACTCTTACATTCTAGTAATATTCAATCATTTACCTTTATTTTGCAACAAATTGGAAGTCTCTAGCACAATATTTCGATTTATGGTGAATTTATGAAAGAAAACTTTTTCCTTACGTCCGCACAGTAACTCTTCCGAAAAAATCAGAATTTTTTTTGTCCGATTGTCGTAATGTTTGCACCATTTTAAATTAGCTGTTACATAAAGTTTTATATATGAAAATGTGCGCAATTTCATGTAGAATACAACAAAAAACAATCCATGGTTATAGCTTTTATCAGTTTTGAAATATTTCCATATAAATAACGATAAATAGAAAAAATTCGTCCTTCGGTCAACTTTAATTCGACCGAAATGATCAAAAACTGCAATTCTAAGCTACAACATTTACAGTCTAGTAATATTCAATCAATTATCTTCATTTTGCAACAAACAGGAAGTCTCTAGCACAATATTTCAATTTATGGTGAAGTTTTGAAAACCGCTTTTTTTACGTCCGCGCGTTACGAATTCATGCATCATTTTGTGACAATATTTTCTCTGTGTTGCCTTGATTGTTTTACAATGTGTTATATACCAAAATGATCACAATTTAGTGTACAAGACAACAAAATAAAAAAATTAACTTGTTAGCTTTAACTGTTTTGCTCACAGCGCGATTTGTATACAATTATATATGAAATTTTTTTTTGCGCTGTCATATATCCCAATATTTATATATGATAATGATATTTTTTCATTTCTGATGGTTGCATACTAAACTTCAGGCAATGAAAAAAAAAATGGAGCCAAAAATTAACCCTTAATCTTAAAAACTAAGTGTGCTGTGATTTTTTGGAAAAAAAAAAAAAAAAAAAAAAAAAAAAAAAAAAAACGCTTCGGCGCTCACTCGCGACCGCTGCCGGCATACGGGAGATGATTTTTAAAATACCGCTTAGGTGTTTAAGGGTTATTGACCTTCAAATTCTATCTTTTCACTTAGTTTTAAAGCTATAGCATTGAAATTTGGATATAACTTAGAAAGACATTATAGAACAATGAAATATAGAGCCCTTTTTCCAATTTTTGTTTCGTCTTTTTTTTATAATTATTTTTCCTGATTTATAGGGTTTATTTTTTTACCATAATGAAAAATTCATATCTAGCAAAACAATGACTTAAAAAAAAAAAAAAAAAAACTCAATTATTGGAGGTCTACATTAAGTCTATATAAATGGTAGTAATCCCAGGTCTAACATTAAATATCAAGAAAGGAGACAGAATTTGAAAAATGGTTATTTTCAGGATAAATCGCCCTGGCGTCACAAAACCAAAGGTCAGAGGCAAAAATCATATGTGGTTTGAAAGTGTCCCAAGTCACCTTACTAAGTGGTATGCATGTCAAAGTCCTGTCCTTAAAAAAATGGCATTAGCCGGCCAGCCCCCTTAAAGTATAATAAAAAATAAATGAAGTCTAAACCAGCATTTCTAATTTCAATTTATTAAAAAAGGAAGAAACTTACCAAGAGTCCTATCCTCATTGGTCTCTCCTGGCTTACGTGGTTTCTCCATGTCAGCTTGATCACTTGCAGATGTTTTTGTTACTAGAGCTGAGCTTTCACCCTTGTGAGACTCATCCCGAGTTCGACTCTCAGATTCACCTACTCCTTCTTGTTCCTCTGTCTCTTCTCCCATCTGACCTTGTTCATCCTGTTCTTCATCTTTGTCTTCCTCTCGTTGGCCACCTGTCTCTGTCTTGGGTCTTTCCTAGAGGAGTGAACCATCAAGTTAACCCATGCACATCAAAAAAATTTCAAGAATCAATACCTACTGCAAACCATAGCTATATCACTAATTAAGCTAGTTAAAAAATGACAAGTTTTAAATTAATTTGCATGTTTAATAAGCTAACAAACCTGTGGTCTTAACATTAAGATAAATCTTCTGCTGTCATCCGGAAACTGGTAAAAAACTTTAAGAATTGTTTATGCAAGGAATTGGTGGCATCCAGCATCCATCACAGGGATGAGGGAGGAAGCAGCCAACAACTCAATCTCAACTTCGTGAAATATTAGTTTTCTTCCAGCCCAGAGTTAACTGACAGAGAGGTGACTTGAGGTGGGCAATAAATGTGAAGACTGCAGGTTTGTTAGATATAAAAAAAATATAATTTGAAATTCGTCATTTATACATGCAACAAACCTGGGTCTTAACATTAGGATACACTCACTTTTGTTGGGGAGTTAAGAGAATCCTGAACCGAATGGAGCTGTTAGCTATATGGGTATCCAACAGTCAGACTGCTGGGCTACAATACAACACAAGAGATTCATTGCACAGGAGGAAGTTAAAAAGCTATACAGGTGTACTCCTCACTTTAGGATGTACTCGTTTTACGACAACTTGGAGTTATGACAGGTTTATGACCGGTCCGATATTCATTTAACAAAAATCTATCGAAGTTACTACATGCGGGGAGTGCAGTGGCAGCACAGTCATGAGTGTAATTGTACGCAGTTGTGTACGTTAAGTTGGGCTGAGGCAACTGGCAGTGCAGCCTCCATCTCATCACCTCTTGCCGTCTCTCATGGTCTTTCGTGTGCATCACCCAGTCGTGATAGATTCTGTAGTAATTTTTTGCTCGATACTCGCATATCCTCTCAAGATGTCAGAAAAAAGAAAGAGTACTTCTTCTCAAGAATCTTCTGCCAAGAAGCAAGGAAATCTATTGATATCGAAACAGCTTAAGATCATCAAGCAACATGAAGAAGGAAAGAAAGTTCAAACAATCGCTATTAGTATGGGCTTAGCGCATTCTACAATATCTACCATCCCAAAGGACAAAGGATGAGTGAAAATGGCCAAGACTACAATAAGACAATGCTTTGATAACAAGGCAGTGAAAAGGCCTGATACAAGAGATGGAAAAATTTTGGCCATTTGGTCTGACAACCAAACAAACAAACGAATGTCTATTAGGCATATATAATTCAAAGTAAGGTGCTCAGCATCTTCAAAATGCTCAAATCACATGAGGGAGAAGCGTGCACAGAAATGTTTACGGCAAGCTATAGTCCTGTGTATAATTTATGACTGAAAATTAATGCTATTAGTTGGAATAAAGAGAATACTCTCTTAACGACGGGGTCACTGGAATGGAACCCCGTCGTTAAATGAAGAGTACCCGTGTCTGTTCTGAACAGATAACAAACTAGGAAGCCACCTACTACATATACATGTTTGTTATCGTTTCTCTCTCTCCTTGCTAGAGAGAGAGGAAGGGTTTGCTACTGAAAGATATATTCGCATGGAATATAAAATATAATGACAGTAAGGCTACTTCATTCACCTGTATCCGACCAGTTCCAGCGTATGATGGATCCATCTTACCACCTGTATGTAGAGAAGAAAGGGACAAATGGGAAAGGAAAAGAAACCAGCTCTCTCAATTATTCTCACTTTCATACAATCATCTTAGGTGAGGATGTTTGTATCCCAAAGAAGACCCTTGAGGCCTTCTGGGGTGCGATACTCCTGATCTTCTCTCCTTGAAAGGGGAACATTAACAGACACCAAGCAACCATCTTCGATTACTCAGGTGTGTGACGAGACGATCCAAGGACTGATCCTGAGATATAAGCCCTTGTGGCCAAACTCCAAAGAGTGGCAAACTCATCTGAGTGTTGAGTTCTCTCTGTCTGCTTTGCACCTCCTGGAACAACTGAGAGGGTTAAGAGAACAAGCAAGGAGAAATTGCACTCCTACCTGTCCTGCTAGAAAAACCAGCAGGGGAGGTAGACTGTGGGTGGTCGTCAACCTGAGGCGATGACAACAGCATGGGGGAAGGAGGGTGCTTATGCCATGGCCTAAGGAGTAGAAAGTTCACTTGAACTGAGTTGACCACTAGATTCGACTGATCCGAGTGGTCCAAGCCGATCACGGCAACACGATCTGAGACTGGGTAGCGAGCAGCGCGACTGAGCTGAGACAAACACATGAACATGATCAGGGGCTGGATTGGGTGAGTAAGCTGAGTGAGCCTAGCCGAACTGAGCCTATTGAGTGGGGGTTCTTGCCTGTAGTGCTGTCTTGAGAATATGCACTATCTCCTTCAAGGGAAGCCCCTTGAGAAGAAGACTTGAAGGGGGATTCTATGTGCTACCCAGAGTGCTCAGACCCTAAGTTCCAAGTCACGAGGATGGGACCTGACCGAGCACTCAAAAGTAGTGCTGGTAGATAGTGTCAAAACACCTGAATGTCTTGGCACCTATCTCGTCCTATGCATAAACCAGGCCGAAGAGCAAGCTCCCTAGAACTGGTTGGGAAGTGCCTGAGATTCCACAAAATACTGGGGACTTGACGACTCACCAGCCAAGAGCTCGCAATTCAAAGGAACCCGAGCACCGACATTCCAAGGAATTTGAGTGCTCGGTGAGACTCCTGAATCTAGTAAGAACAAACACCAGGAGTGTTCTCCTTTCAGCTTCTGAAGAAACCGAAAAGGACTGACACAGAACTAGTCTTAGACATAGATTTCTAAGAACTGGAATTGAGAGCAGACCTTGAGAGGTCGCACACTCGAAGCCCGAGAAACGTGAGACCTGAGGAGAAAGTGAATTGGAGATACAACAAGAGAACCACTGCCTTCCTGGAGAGAGGCAGTCCCTTTGAAGCCCCAAAGGACTTCTGAGGGGAACCTCCTCCCTGCCTCTCAAAGTGCTCGAACCCTCGGGATCGTGACACCAGGTAGGGAACCTGACCAAGCACTGGTGTGCATCTGAGGCAGTGTTGGGAGGAAGAGATAAGACACTGAATGTCTCAGCCCTTTCTCTCATCCTGTACCTGAACTGGGATGGTGAGAGGACTCTCCAACACCAGTTCAGGATGCTCGAGACTCCTTAGAATCTCGAGCACTTGAAGCATCTTGCAAACAAGTACCTGACACAGTATCTGAAGTCTGTGCACCCACGGCTCTCGAAACACAAAAACCAGGGTCATGTGAATCAGTTCCCAAGCCTGAAGGACGGGGGAGAGCCAACGAGAGATCCCATTGCCTCCTTGGAAGGAGGCAGCCCCTTTGAACTCCTGCAGTAGGACTTCTAAGGGGAAAGAAGTAGCCTTCCTCTTCTTTGGCTGAATGAGATCTAGTATCTGGTTTCCCAGGACCTCCTCAAGCCTCTGAAGAAGAAGGGAAGAGGTAGCAGATGAGAAAGCTGAAGCTAAAGCTGAAGCTAAAGCTGAAGAAAACAACAGCTACCTCCCACAGGGCATCTTCCTCTCCGACATCTTCTACAGGATGGTGGTCAGGAAACACAGAAACTGTCAGGCCAGCTTAGGCAGGAACAAAACAGAAGCAACCTAGGAGACAGGAACATCAAGAGTAGCTACACATCAATAACCGTGACAGAAGCCATCAGGGCAGCTAGGGCAAAAGGCACAGCAGGAGCTGTCCAGGGACTGGTCACCAGGGCAATAGGAGCATTTGAGACAAAGTACACAGCAAGAGTAGATGGGACCACAGGTACAACAAGAGTAGTTGGTCCATACTGTCAGGCACAGAGTTGGAAAACCATGGACACTGATGTGGACCTAAGCCATCGATTCAAGAGAACTGTGGTCATTCTGAAGTAACCACTGTATGAGTGGCATCTATTGCTGCACACTACGATCCTCACTGTCGACCTGTAGAAAAAGCAAAGATAATTAGTAAAGGGAGACTCCTCCCACTCTGAGAGGCACTGACCTACAAAGCGAGAGGTCCCTGAGACAATGTTTCTTGACACCCCCCGTATGATCTCACCTGGCATGCAAGTGAAGAGGGAGAAGGAGAGATAGCAAGAAGGGAAAGCTTACCGGGAAAGAGAAATGAGGACAAAGGGGTGACTACCAAGGGCCCTGCTGGAAATTAAAACTCCTGACACTCGGCAAACTTCCTCCAAATTTCCTCCCTGGCAAACTTGTCAACAGCTCAGGTGGTGAAGACCAACAATCAGCACAAGACAGAATAGGGATACAGTCATGCCCTTTTACAAGTGGAGGGTGTGAGGCCCAATGATAGGGGAACAAACTTGTTATACCCCTGGCTGCTGATCCCAACATGCGCTGGGGGATGACGGTTTACGCAAGACTATCACACATTGTGGGTTTGTATATTAACAAATATCAAACACAATATATACACAAAAACAACATACAGGTCACCACTGGAAAAAAAAAAAAAGACTGAATGACAGTCAGGCAAAGGGCTCTGAAAACATGTCTACATCACTTGATGGCCGAAAGCAAACTGGAATGTTTACATTTGGGCAGGCTGGTATTCCTGCCTACCAGACGGTAGTTACTGCCTTATCGCCTTGTTCAAAAGTTTAACGTCCATTTTCCAGCTTCGCCAAAAGTAATTCCTAACGTAAAGGCCCAATGGTTTGTGTACTGTGTAGGAACAATAACATTTTTTAGAGAGTTCTCAGCTATCTGAACAAAGAAGTTGGGAAACTATAGTGTTCTAGGGGATTTTCCACAACCACTCTCACAAACTGAAGCGTATGATTTGTATTTGGTCATTAAAATACAGTTAAACAACACTGTGTACTGAAACTACCATAAAGTCTGACTAATGGTAACTTTTCTCCATTAATGCTAGGAAACTATGAGTAAAGCAAGTTCAGTAGCCTTGAAACCTTGATAAAAGTAACACTGCTATAGGTCAGTCTGACTGCTCCAACTTAGAAGCCAATATGTCAAAATTAACTTTACATAACTTCAAACTAATTTTCTCTATTATTTTTCACCCAATTTCACTAAGATTTCAAACATGATAAACCCAAATCTTTCCATGGGACAGCAGAGGTTTCTTTTTATATCTGGCAGGACCAAATTGTAGCATGTCTAAATCCAATCCTATGACATTTAGAAGACAAGAACATATTCATTCAAAAGTTATCATATGGGATTGGCAAGATATTTAAGTCATGTCAGGTAATTAATGTGTGGGATGAGGCATATAATCTTTTATAATTTACAAGAGTATAAAACAAAGGGCCACTTACACTAGTGAAGCATATGTCCTTTATTCCTGGTACAAATACTAAAGCCATATGGTTCTCTTGAATGTGATTATTATTTATATTAATTTAATTATATAGACCTACTTCTCAATCCCAATAAATTTATAGTGGAAATTAGTTGCGGGTAAATGTAAGAATCATCGAATCTTATACAATACAGTTTTTACAATGTCAGAAGCATGACTCAAAAAACATCACTGAAATGGATCAAATTCTAGTTTGCTTCCACATATTTTAGGTTTAAATGTTACTTCCTATTCTACTTACTCTTGTCTAAATTTAGAAAAAACTGCAAAAATACCTTTGTTTCATCCTTGCTGCCCTCAGTTGTGTCCATTTCTGCTGCTTCTGCCTTTTTACTTTTGCTCTCTTTATCTTCAGATGCTTCGGCAGATTCTTCCTCTTGCTGCTGCTGCTCCACATCATCATTTACTTCTTCTATCCCTACTTGTCGGTTATCTGGCTTATTTTCAGAAGAATCTTCACCGTTTTCATCTTCACCCTCTTTCTCTTTCTCCTCATCATCACTATGGTCTGAATTTCCTTTGTCTGTTTTAGCATCGGTTTTACTAGAGTCTTCAACTTCATCTTTTTCTTCTTCTTCCTGTCCTTCTTCTTTCTCTTTTGTTTCACGTTCCTCTTCTGGGAAAACGCCCATTTCTGGAATGTCAAACTGGTCCCCATCCTCCTCTTCATCCTCTGCATCAGCGTCTTTGTCATCTAAAACCATTTCATCATCTAAATCCAAATTTTCTTCCTCCTCTTGATCATTTGGATTATTTTCCTCACCAGCATAAGGATCTGCAAAATTATCATCATATTCTACTCCATCATCAGCCATTGTGTTTTCTTGTCGTGTATCTTCCATTTCCTCCAGTTTTTCCTTCTCTTTCCTTTCCTTATCTTTTTCTTTTTTACTTATATTATCATCTTTAGCTACCATTTTGGACTCTCTTTGTTCTCCCTCTCCTTCACCATCATCTTCATTTAAATCTTTATCCTCATCCTCATCATCATCATCACCACCTTCATCATCATCACCCCAAAGTTTTTTATCTAACTGCTCTGCACCTTTTTCAGTTTCTCCCATTTGCTTTTCATGATCTTCATCATCACTGCCACTTTCATTGTCATCATCATCATTATCCCTTTCCTGTTGGTCAACATCTTGCAATTTTCCTTCAAAGTCGCCACTCATCTCTACACCTTTCTCATCCTCAGGCAAATCCTGATCTCCAGATTCCTCTGTTTCACCTTCTCTGAGTGCAGACTCAAGCTGATCTTCCGATTCCAAGCGGTCAGACATATCTTTCTTACCCTCCCCCTCTCCCAGACCGGTACCATCAGAGTTTTCAAAGCTTGTACCACCTTCCCCTCCAGCTTCCTCCTCTTCCAGTTCTTGAGGACGACAAAATCCTTTCAGTGCAAGATGCTGAAATATAGCTTGAAGAATGGAAGTAAATTTAGTTAGTGACCTGTTACTGTTGACAATAAATACAAATACAGACTCACACATACAAAAATACTGTTCCAGTAGCGGTGAAGTGGCTTTCAACATTAATAAAAGTTGAGGTTCCTTTCAGATTCTTTCAACAGTGCTTTCAGCATACAAAGAACCTGCTTTAGATGAAGATCCTTCCTGTCAGCCTCCAAATCTTCTACCAATCCTTTCCGAATCATTTTCTTTTCAAAGCCATCTTCACTTTGATCTGTCTCCCTTTCTCTTAAATGATGTCTCTTGTATATGTTTTCAACTGCTAGCAAAATGTATGCTAAACAAGACTCTAATACACTGACATTTTTTGTCACATTACAAACTTCTTGCTGTGGTTCTTTAGCTCCTTCCAGAAAACTATTTTCAACAAATGCACTCAGTTCAACCTTCTTTGATTCCCAAACACTAATCCACTTCGAAAGTGTTTTTGTCACTGGAAACTCTCTTTCATCACCCACAGACAAAAGGCTGATAACTTTTTTAATTTTCTCTGTGTCCTCTACAGTTCTTCTAATAGCGCCCCTTAACCTTTTGATGAAAACTGGTGTCACAAGATGAGTGCCATTTTCAAAGTGATTGACATACTCAGAATATTTTCTTACAAAAGCAGGTAATGACTTCCCAATGTCCTCTAGTATGCACTTAGCCTCTTCAAGTTTCATTTGATCAGGTACCTCTGGGCTTTCTTCTATTAACAATAAAGGGGAGGAACTACTCACAGTGTTCAAGATAATGTTCACTTCACTTATACCGACGTTAAGAGCTGTATTCAAGGTGTGAAGTTGTTCCCAGCAATTTAACATAGCAGAGGGTGGAGGTGGATTTAAGTCAACATTCTTGATGTCATGTAAAATGCAGTGCAATTCTCTTGTATGATCACTAAGGTCAGATATAGATTTGTTCTGATTACGAGCCAACAAAAACAGATGACATGCTATTCCCTGCAAACGCTTTATCATTTCAGGGCCCAAGTCTTTGTGAGCTTGTTGGAGTGATGTCAGCAAAAGTGAATGGCGAGCAATGGAACGGTTCAAGTATTTCACACACCCTGACCAAGCCTCACATGCTGCTTTGGATTCAGGTATATCTTTATGAGCTACATTAACATCCACTGGCTTGGATCCAAAACACTTGTCAATATCACTTTCATCCCATATACTGTTACCACGTGTGTAAGAAACACCAAGAATATTAAGGTACTTGAATAAATGAGCAAGAGAATCACGTCGCCGTTGCATGACGTTACGCAGCTGTTGTAATCTCACTTCCTTTTCTGGCACACTTTCTGCCTTTGTAGCTGCTTGTTGAAGATCCTGATAATTGCTGATAACGTTTACTGTAAACTCATCAAGTGAATCTATGTTTGATGAGTAATGATTCTTACCTAAAATCTTGCTTATAAGACTATGGCAACGATTGGTAAATGATGATAACTTACTCAACACAATTTTATCTGTTAACATGGTGAAACAGATGACATCGCCAGGTGACTTAGGAATTTTAGGCATTATTAAAGCATGCACCTCTTGATTATGTTCTTTATCCCAAGCACCAGTATGATCATGACTTAGTTCTGAGGAGGTATCACACAGCACTGGTGAAACGGGTGACTTTAAGGTTTTTTCCCAGCTTCTCATGTGACGGTGTAAAATTCTTTGGCTTTTAACCACAGACTCACGAACAGAAAAGAAGTTGATGTCATTCCAACGGGCAATTTTCACATATGATTTTACATCTTTTTCAATTGGTAATCTAGCTTTCGAGAGATTAGCTGTTACTTGTGGCAAAAATTGCAAATAATAGTGGTAAAAATTCCAAGTTAAAGCTAAAAGTCTGTTTTTAACTTTGCTCTTCTCTAATACAGTCAGATTACAGTGGAAGGCATACAAAAGGTCTAGCCGTGTCTTGAAGTCACCAAGAAGAGATGTCTCAAAATACTTTTTGAGTGTTGTTGCAACTTCTACAATAGACACAGTTTCGGTAAGACTTGCTTGAAACATATTAAATAGATGAGGCCACCATTTACGACCCTGCAAGCTTACTTTCTGAGTAACAGCGTCAAGACAAGAGCGCCATGCCTGTAGCTCCATTTTTCGCCATTCGATTATCTGGCGTGTTACAGGTTGCAATTGATCCATTAGAGATACTCTTGAATGAGCATTTTTTTCCCACTCTTGCGATTTATCTAGTAATGTCTCCAAGCCCACTACGTGTCTCATAAGAGGTGATGTTAAAGGAAATGCCAACACCCTCCTTATCACTACGTTTATCATATTAAGGCTGGGGTGATCTGGCCACTGGAAGAGCAACTCATTGACGCGTTCATGAACTGGTAGAAGAAGAGGGCGAACTTTCAATGCTTCTTGAGGATTTGGATCTTGATATATGTCATAAATAGGAGTAAGTATGGATGGTGTTTGATCATCTGTAAGAATGGCACATGAGGTATAATTGTTCAAAATGTGCGCACCTACTGTTGAATGATCTAATTTATTACTGGTTATAGCACCAACATTTCCTACTATTAGTTTCAAAACATGCAACCTCAACATTGCTGCTGAAATTAGCTGGTTAGATATTTTGGCTTTATTATCAATGGCTGAGAGCCATGAGGTATCAATTTGGGATGTGAAGATGATCCTGTGCCATTCACTCATTTCATACATTTGTTCATCTGTTAAAGAGCCAACAGGGACATCTCCCCAATCATCTATGACAGGTTCATCCACTTTCTTAGGTTCATTTAAATCTGGCCCCTCTAAATCATCAAATTCATGGTAATAAGCAGGGAAAGCCTCCTTAAATTCCCGTTCTTGTTCTTCTTCTTCTGTTTCTGAGGCTGCTAAAGTACGAGGTTTATAGCGATATAAATTTTCTTCTTCCTCTGATTTTAAAGCCTTCTGTTCTTCCTGTTGCTGCCATATACATGTAACTAGTCCAAAAAGCTCTGTAGTAAGCTCAATAGTGTGATCTGTCAAATATCTGTTAACATGAATAGCA
The DNA here is from genome assembly GCF_015104395.2 of Macrobrachium nipponense. Lineage (NCBI taxonomy): Eukaryota > Metazoa > Arthropoda > Malacostraca > Decapoda > Palaemonidae > Macrobrachium > Macrobrachium nipponense. The sequence goes on from NC_061109.1 coordinate 53,671,844, forward strand.
TTTACCAAGTCAAGGACCGTAGCTCGCATTATGATATTCTGCACTGTTTTAACTTGTCCAGGATACTTATCTTCAGGAAGCAATACTGATGCAGCTTTGATAACACTAGCACGTTCCTTCAAAAACTCTAAAGGCTTTGTTGGTTCCCTATGAGGTGGGAAAGAACAATACTTAGCAAGACAATGTCCCAAATCAATACCACATTGAAGATTGACAGCTCTATGATTTGCACTAACACTCATTAAGAGCAGAGATTCACAAGTTAATGTTACTGTTTGCAGCAATGGATATATCAAGTCCCGATACAATGGATACTGCTGTACAACTTTGGTAATAAAATTATCACAGGAGTGCAGTAATCGCTCTAATCTACCTTTGATATCAAATGGAACATCACAGGTCATCTTTGCAGATACAAAACCATCCAAAAGGCTCTGAATCTTTTCAGGTAAAAACACTGTGGACATAAAATGTTCAATGTCCTGTAGGAGGAAATGATAAGTAGGAGGATCTGGCCGAACTGCAATTTGCTGACTTAACTGAGCAACTTCAGCCTTCAAAACATTACATTTTTCTTCAACTAATGGTACATGAGGATGACACATTGACTTACTACCATGCCCTAAACCTCCACGTAAATAATTTAGCCAACCAGAGAAAGCTGAATATGATTCTAAATCTTGAAGCTCTTCTTGAGAGTACTGAAGTAAAAGGCTGCTACGTTTTGCCGGATCAACTGGCTCCATACGTGCAATGAAAGTGGTCTGGAATAATGCAAGGACTACGGCCATTTGAGCTGCTACAAAAGATTTTTCTTCATTATCTGAACAAGGAGAAAACTTCTTTGCTAGTTCTGAGATGACATGTAACTGGCTTTTCATAGAATCTGACAGACACTTATGATCTGAACTTGCGAGCTTGGTAGCTAAAGCTGATGCACTTTCAACATCCTGAAACTCGGTGGTGCAATCTGATGAAATCCCTAACACTGAAGCAAGTGATCCTAGAGTTGATGTTAAGAATCCAATCACAACTTTGATAAAGGAAGCTTCATAACTTACATCTGGGTTGATAAGTGAAAGCCAGTTGTTCCATAATGTTGCTTGAACTGACTTTAGCTGTCCTACCTTTTCCACATGAACACCAGCTACAACTTCCTCTATAATACTCTCTGATTTAGGATTCAGTTTGTTACTTCCAGCTGATAAGATATATGTTAACTGACAGGAAGCCGGGTGAATGTACATATCCTTTGCATCCCTAATTTGCTCCTCGAGTTCCTCTTCTGACGTTCCAACAGAATAATTCAAGTACAGCTTAGTGAAATGAGATGAAGTGCATCTCCTTAGTGCTAAATAGCTATGAACATTAATTACAGCAGGGGACCTAATAGATGGTCCTGACAAACATGCTACTAATTCTTTATAGATTCCTGGTCCTCTGGCAATGACACTCTGGATATGGGAAGAATCTACAAATTCCCTTCTACTCAATAATGTCATCAGTGCTACAAAATCATGTAAAGGCCAAGTCTGTATCAGTAGAGACAAGATGCCAGCTTTAAAGGCATCATGAGAGAAATCCTTGTTGAAACACTTTCTTTGCAATTTGTCCTCAATTGTAGTAAGTTTTTCATCCATGCTCATCACTGAATAAGAATTAAGGGCTTCTACTTCGTTTGACAAAAGTACTAATGTTTGGCATATTTCTCTACCTTCAACTGAAGCCAGAAATACATTAATTCTATGATTACCTGGCACAGGACTCAGTGCAGTTGAAATATCCACCAGTCGAGAGTGAGCATCTGATGAAAAAGGTGATGTGAAAGGTGCAGGAGATGTACAGCTCCGAATGTCAATTGCCAATTTATCTAAAGCACCAAATTGTCTGTCAAAAACTCGCTGCAAAGTATTAACCAATTCTTTCACTTCAGAAGGTACCAATTCCCTCCATGAGTTTGGCATTCTGTTTAGCAATTCCTCAATGACCCACTGCCAGTGAAGAGCTAACTGTGGGACAAACAAGTGAAACGCAGACTTTTCTACTACCTGATCACACAGTTCAACAAGGCGGTCTGTCCAACGCACAGCAGCAACTAAACTTCCCCACTCTACATTTGAAAGTGAAATCTGTATATTGCTACAAAAACTGATAATCATCTCATGCAGGGATTTTAACACTGGTGCCAGATATAAAACAGACTTATGCATGACAGAACTTTTGCTTATTATACCCTTGGTTACTGCCTCAGACATTTCCAGTACTGTCATTGAATCAACCTTGCAGCTACCACCTTTGAGATCTGTACTCATGTGGTACTCCCTGCAAAACTGGCTAAGTGTACGCCATAACCACAGAGCTGCTTTGTTAGCAAGACTTTCAGTAACACCAATGTCATTCCCCATTTCTGTAGCAAGTGCTTGCATGTTATGTCTTGGATCAAAAGTGTGTATTTTATTCATATTCTGAGTTAAAGCTTTAAGTAACTGCTTTGGTGCTACTGAATGCACATGATGTACAGCAACAACTGCCAACTGGCATAGATGGGATACTTCTGCAGGTATCTCATGACTCATATGAGCTATCCAGGTATGCAATAAGGGCCAGTCATGCACAGGTGTCGATGAAAGAATTAAGGTGAGGCACTGTATCATGTGTTGTTTATCAGAAGGTACTGAGCAAGGTGGAGGCAAGACTGATGCTGTCCATTCCCTAGAAAGTTCTGGATACAAAACACTCAAAAGATAAGTATGGAGAAGTGATCCTTTGGTCTTGATATATGCTATGTCACTTCCACTTTTGAGACTTCTTATGCTCATCACCTGATTTTCGAATTTAGGGAAAGGTATATTTGTAGTGGTTTTAGTTGCATTTATGACGTTACTAATAACCTTGTTTATGTTGTCACGAATATCTGGTTTTCCTTGTGATCTGGAAGGGAAAAGATCCAAATCAGTGAAATTTTTCATAAAAAAAAATTCTATAACAAATTTACTTGAGCACATGAATGTCATGGTTTTCTCCTACAGGTGAGTAAAGAATAGTCACTTTAAAAATGAACCAAATATAATACAGGCAGAGAAAAATACATTGTAGCAAAATCCAAAAAAAGTACTTATGCTCAGACTCCCACACCAAATCATGAATGTTACACCTACAATCTAATAACTCATTATCATCATCATCATCCAGGTGTCATATCCCCAAGGGTGTCGGCAAACATGGCTCGCCATTCCTCTCTATTTCCAGCTCTCTGCAGCAATTGAGCAGCAGACATTCTTCCTCCAGTCATTCTCACCAATCCATCCATATATTTTTGTCTAGGTCTTCCTCTCGGTCTCCTTCCATTGATTTTACCAGTGAGAGAGAGATGCTCAAGTTCTTGTCTTCTCACTATGTGACCAAAAAACTGCAATTGTCTACCTCTCACTGAGGTCAAAAGCTCTCTTTCAATGCCTACTCTCTCTAATACTTCATTAGTTTTCCTTTCTGTCCATGATATTTTTAACATCCTTCTCCAAAGCATATTTCTGCAGCATGTAACCTCTCCTCATCTGCCTTCTTCAAAGTCCAAGTTTCACAGCCAAACAACAATACAGACCAAGCAAAACATTTCACAAACCTCCTCCTTAGATTTATAGATATTTTCAAAATGGTGACTAATTTCTTGATCTTACCAAATGCATCTTTTGCCATGGATATTCTCTTCTTGATCTGTTTTTTGCATTTTCCATTACTTGTGACAGTGCGTCCTAAATAATTAAAACTATTGGTTTGTTTAACTGGTTCAGCATCAATTCTTATATCTATTCTTGGGGGTATTTCATCCTTGGTGATAGCCATGACTTCTGTTTTCTTAATATTTATTGACAGACCTCTTTGTCTGCTTGATTGGTGTAAAGTACTGATTAAAACTTGAAGTTTATCATGGGAGTCCACAATAAGTGCTGTATCATCAGCATATCTGATAATTATTAATTCCTTCCATGTCTCTTAGATTTCTCATTATCATTTCACTATATAAATTGAAGAGATCAGGTGATAACACACAGCTGACTTACATCTCTCTTGATGTGAATCGAATAACTACAATAATTTTAATCCTGGATGGTATATTCAATACTTACTGCCCCACTGAAAACGTTATGCTAAAGGGTCGTGTTTGTACATGACAAAAGTTTCTAATGGTCAATTTATTAATAAATCTTACAATTCTATTTCAATAAACTCACACATTTTAACTACTACTTTTAAAATAAACTCAAATGAAACAAACTTATGAATCTTAAATATAAAGGATTCTTAAAGAAAGGCAATCAAATAAGAATAAGCAGTTTCTTGAACACAATAAAACTTTCAAAATAGCTTACCTAAAATAAACAAGCATAGCAGCTTTCGTGAGGGCAATTTCTTCTTGAAACCCAGACTGCATCAAATGACTGGTAACAGATGCTACTCGTTTTAGATGACTTATGCCTAACTGTTCATAAACTGAAGACAAAAGAGAAAATGACTTGTTAATAGACTTACAACAATTAAGCCAAATTACATAAGAAATACGACTTACTACAAGGAGTCCCTGGTTATCATTGTGAGTTCTGTTCCGATAACCAGATTTTGGCACCGATACCAGGTTAACGGTACCTCTGTTCAGTATGTATCTGCACCAATACAGTGGACCCCCCATATTCGCGTATTTCTCTCAGGAACGTTTCCCTGCATTATTTGCGGAAAATTCGCCCATTCGCGGTATTTTTCTATGATAAATATCCACAAATTCCTGGGTTTTTTTTATGAATTTCATCATAAAATGCACTTTTTGTGATAAAACTATTAAAAAAACCATGTAGGAAAATTTTTAGTGGGTTTTTCTTGAGTTTTAACTAACAAAATAGGCTGTTTTTATAATTTTTATAGGGGTTCCAAACATTTACGGGTTCTAACTATTCACGGGGGGGTCTGGTACGCATCCCCCGCGAATACGGGGGGACCACTGTACTCTATAACCGGCACACTGATAACCAGAAATCGGTGACACAAGCTCCATAAAACTGGAGCACATAACCGGAGACTGCCTATACATCAGTATTTTTAGAATAAAATTCTATTTGAGAATTCTTCATCTCCAAAACACTGGAGACAATTACTGAGAATAAGGAGGATGGTTAGATGAAGCTACCTCCTCTAAGATAGTTGATCAGAAAGTCTTTAGGAATGAGCTTGGTAGCCTGTTATTTTTCTTGACCCCAGAAAATAATGGCAACCATTTACATCAGGGTGAACTGGTAGACTAAGAGTTATCTAAGGGTCTAGTTAGCATGAGCATGAGACATGCTCTGCACCACTCAGCCATGCTGACCACTTTGGATGATAGCAACTTCCAAAGATGGGCTCAGAAACCACAAACATGACAAATTTTCTAAGACAATTTGTATTTTTCATAGCTACAAACCTGAGATCTTAACAATAGGATAATTTTCTTGTGCCTAGCTGGATCCAGGTAAACAATTGGAGATTGAAAAGCAAGGAATCTGTGAGATCTGGCAATGTGCGCGTATATTGGGTGAAAACTGGTCAAAGACCGACACCCACGCTACCACGTTTAGCCTTTTTCTTAACTGCCTGGGTGAGCGATGCTATTGCTACTCTCCGTCCAACCCAGTTGTTTTGCTTGTTTTTATTCTTTTGCTTGTGTGTGTGTGTGTGTGTGTGTGTGTGTGTGTGTGTGTGTGTGTGTGTGTGTGTGTGTGTGTGTGTTATTATGGCTTCCTCTGCGATTTCTCAGCCTTGCCAACGTATGTGCCCGGGGACTCAAGGTTTTCCATGTTCTCGTTACCTGGCTTCTTCGGCTACGGACCCCCATTCTACATGCAGTAGGTGTCGTTTTAATTTTAGTACCATAACAAATCCCTGCCCGGAATGTTGTGCATGGCCTAAATCATCACAGTGGCAGTTATTTTACAGTAAGAGGGAGCACTGTAGAGTTTTGACTCTTCCTTCATGGGAAGGGTTTTTATCAGTTTCTTCTCTTTCAGAATCGGAGGCGTCCAAAATGGCAGCGCTCTGGGAGTCACTGGGTCTACGGGGTTTACCCTTCTTGGAAGGTGTGCTGGTGCATTTTATGGAAGCTGGTCCACCCCTCCCCCAGGCCTCGCCAGCTCTACCTTCTCCCCCTGGCCTTCTCTATGTCAGTGCCTGCTGTCAGCCATTTTGTTGTGCGCTGCCTGGGTACCATCTTATTGCTCCGCCAGTGAGGCCTGCCACTAGCACGGGTCAGGGGGAGGCCGTGACGTTTCTCTCAGCACCATTGGTGATGTCACTCCCACTTATTAGTTTATAAATAAAAAATCTGCTAGAAGAGGTTTAACACTGCTTACTGTACTAAATTTCACACTCCTGTGGTGCAAATGGGAACCAATTTAAAAAATAAAAAAATGAACTAAAGTTAATTGTCAAAGGATAATGAGGAAAGAGACCAATCTTTTGCACACACCAAATCACCCTTATTCATTTACCTATTTTATGATTCACTTCTCTCATCCTATCATCCTATGTCGGTTATCCATAATGATTCTTTCTTTATATAGAGTAAACAGCCCCATATTCGTATTCTCACAATTTGCGGGGTTCTCTATGGAACATATATAGGCATTATTCATGCAAAATTTGCCTATTCACAGTATTTTTCACTGAGAAATATTCACTAATTACTGTATTTTCATATTTTCATGATTAAATGCACTTTTTGTGATAAAACTATTAAAAATACTCAAGTACAAGCATTTTTTTTTTTTTTTTTTTTTTGTGCTTCAGCTATCAAAATAAATGTTTTAGAGGGGGTTGTAAGTAATTCACAGATTTAAGCTATTCGTGAGGGGGTCTGGTACACATCCCCTGTGAATATGGGGGTTCACTGTACATCAACATTTTTTATAGCATAGCCGCTGTTTGTCTTCAACGGCGTTACACTCTCATGGTGCCTCCAAACTAATAATCTCTCTGGGAGGCATCAGCCTTCTGTCTCCATTTTTGAAAAGAACTTCAGAATTTTGTGATGACTAGGAAACAAGAGTTTATAGTGCTACAACAGAATAAGCGACACTGTCCTCCGTTATGAGAGGAAAAAGCTTCCACTGGATATGGCTACCCAGCAATTTGGGACTCCTATAAGAAAAATCTCAGGACAGCCATTGCTGAATTTTATGCTAGGCTCCACATAAAGATCTTCGAGTGTCTAGCAGAAAAATGTTCACTGCAGTAGCCAAAACACTTATGCGGACCCTACTGGAAGTACTCTTTCACTTTCTGGAATGTGGCATAAAGTCTTGAAAGGAAGCATTGGTGGGCTCCAACACTTTTCTCCACATTGTAACCTCCCTATTGATTCCTTCCACTGTCTGCTGCGACTCTTTTTGAAGAGCTTTTTGTTGCACAAATCATTAAATGAGCCCGGCAACAGAGTTGCATAATATAAGTAGTATACTGTTCTTTAACAAAGGGGAATCTGGGAAACTACCCTTGAGAGTTTCCTCTTCCTTAGCCTAAAAAAGCTTGATATGAATCAGAGCTGTACAAGCCCCCAGTCACTATTACAGGACCCCTCCAACAAGAGAAGGCAGGCCAACAACAGCATCCAGTTCTGAACTACATATTACAAGGGCTTGCATGGTTGGGGTTGTCTTTTATAGCTTTAACCCCTTCTTTACCGGGTGGGTGAGCAGAATGTAAACATTGCGTTCGCTGCCGAACTGAATCTCTCGGTAGTGACTCCAGTTTAGAGGGGTGCCGATCGTAAAAATATTTGCCAAAAATACACTAATCAAGACAGGCTAATGAAATTATCAGGTATTATTAGCACTATAATAATGCATATTCTCTGTTAGTTTTATCATCCTACAGGGAAAATAAATGATTTTATGAAAAAAAATGTGAAACTCAGTGTCCCTTGGTACAGGGACACTGGTGGTCGGTGAGAAAACTACAGTCTTGAATAGAAATTCGGTCTTACAGAATGTTGGTATATCGCACCTGGAACATGCACATAAAGTATTATCAAAATAGAACAGTAAATAAGCACGTAATAACAAAAAAATTAGCAAAAACTAAAGCGAAAGCCCCGCCAATAAATATGGAAATCGCAAATTTTATAGTATATCTTTCAAAAATTGGTCCATGTCATTTTCTACATTTTCTAAGATTAGTTTCATCACAGAAAACAACAGTTTAGGGGCATCAGGGGTATCTAAACTAATTTTTCAAGTTTCTTGTCCTCAGAAAAAATCGTTTCTTTTTCGCTTTTTCTCTGGTTTGGTTTTTTATATATAAAGTTACTATAAGGTTTTATTTTTACCTTCATTTATCTGGTGTTCATCTTTTAATTTTTATTTGTAAAATGTAATAAGTGAATAAAATAAACTAAATACCAGTCAAATGATGATACAAATGGTTTATACTTGGGTAGAAGTTATTACATGTTTACGCTTGTCTGGTTTGTGATTTTTTGTTGAGACGCAGTTCATCTGTCACCTACACACTACTATAAGCAGTAATAATATTTTTTTGGGTTCACCATACGTCTGGCATCGTGTCATACTGTTTATTTTGCTCCAAACTCTTCAAACCGAAATTACAGAATGATTGGAAGTCCCTATCTGAAAAGAGGAGTTTTGGTTTTGGTGGTACTATGCGTACCACCTTTATGCACCCAGTGCGGTGTAGTAGACTTAAATGGTGGTACCCACCTACCTCCAAACAAACTTTCGGTAATGAAGAGGTTAACATGCAGTGAAAGTCCTCCCTTTGGAGGACACAGTATATACAGTGGGCTAGGGTATAGCTGGAACCACCCTCCCCATCCTCTAGAGTAGTTTTTTCCAAAAACCAGACCACCTTTTAAAAGATGGCTTTATTTGCCACCACTCTTCAGCCTCCCCATGAAGCATTCCTCTGAACGAAAGGTGATCCTTGATCCATCAAATCTGAGGAAACAATGTTTGCATAAATTTTTACATATACTGTACCTATTTCATGGGAGCTCAGGAATGAAGGACTTTAACTGGTGGTCTCCACCTAGATGACTGGTTAATCTGGGAAGCAACCAAGATGATTGCTGACGACACCTGAGAATGGTAATCGACAGATTCCTGTCAAAAGGTTTCTTAGGAACAAGTCCTAACTTACATCCA